>NC_067481.1:18457532-18778366 GCF_947179515.1 Apodemus sylvaticus
AGAATGCTTGTACAGCATGCACAAAGCTCAGCTCAATTCTCAGCACTGTGTAAGCTGGGCAGTGTCAGATGCATGCAATTTTAGTACTTGGGAGGTGGAAGCAGGAAAGTCAGAAGTTCAAGGTCATCCTCAGCTATGAGGTAGAAGGTTAAGCTTATATGATTATGTGATAATCTTTCTCAAAGTTAATCAGAGGAAGAATATTAAAGCTTTTTAAATATGCATCAGTTAGTATATGTATTAAAAGACACAATCTTTATGGCTGTGCATCTACAGATAGCAGTGAATCCTCCCAAATGTATGTTTATGGTATGGTTATATCAGTATTTACAGCTCTTTTATAAAACATGGTGGAGGAATTGACACTTATCATTGGAAAATATGTTGTCAAAAGTATATTATATATGTATACAATAATACATCACAAAGGATACCTATCAAACATATCAACTATTAAACAAAACTCATGAAAGAATAGAAAGGCCGGAAAGCTATTAAAATAGTATGACCAGGAGATTGGTTAGGGCATCTGCAGAGACCAGTGGGTGACTGTTGATAATTATTAAGTAATTGCCAGTATTCTCCAGAACTTAGTCTCCATTATTCCAGAACTGGAATTCATTTTCATCCCTTGGATCTTAGCTTTTAAACAGGCAGTCTGTGTCGAAGATCAGTAGCCACTGTTCTCTTCAGGTCCTTGTGCCTTCTCTGTGGTTCTGGGGGGGTGGAGTCCTCTACATTCACAGCTCATATTAAATCTGCCCCTCAGGTCCTCTTTGCCCTGAAGACTGATTTGCCATTCTCTTCCTTTTAGACCTTCTAATTTAAGTATACTGCTGCTTTATATATGCCTTGATGACTTTTTGACACCTTGATTTCAACCTCTTCTCAGTTTTGGGATTTTGCCATTAGAAACCCCAAGTCCTGGAGATGGATCCTATTTACAAAACTACACTAATACACCTTCTGTAATTGACGTGCCACCCACCGGAGCACCTACAAAAAAGGTATTTTCTGTGTGAAATGTAGTTTGGATATTGATTAAAGAAGCGTATTTAAAACTACAACCTATTAAGAGAATCCAACTTTCTATAATTACTACTTCCTTAGAGTTACTGACCAGACCACAAAAGATTGTCCTTATCATACATAGCCTAACATCTGTATCAGACTCATGGATGTTGGCTTTTTCAACTTATATATCTAGTTCTTTTCAATAACTAGTTATATAAATGTCCATAAGCTAAATTAAGATTGTTTCTGTCACATTGAACAATTATGTCAAAAGAGGCAAACAGAGTTTTTTTTTTCTTCTTCTTCCCCTTCTAAGCAAGCAGAAATTTAAAAAAAAAATTAGAAGTAGGAAGAAATGGTGATGCAAAGAAGCAGAATCTTTATAATTTAGGAAGGGACCAGGGGATTTTTTTTTAATCTCCTCAGTTAACTGTTGTACTAAGTACAAAAGGAATAGTATAAAATCTTGCTGTTTCATTGTCTTTATATTTAGCAAATTAATTAATAAATATTGAAAGTAATAGCTGTCTTAAAATTTTTAACACAATGTAGTGTTGATAATGATTGTTTAGGGTGGCATTAACTATTCTGAGCTGTTTTCATGGAGAGAGTGTAGATGGGGGCATCATAGTGACTTTTTATCATTTGCAGTGCAATCTGTAATCACAAACCCTAGACTTTCTGTGTTTTACAGTCTGTTGCAAGAATGGGCCAAACTGGAACAAAGTCTGTCTTCTCACAGAGTGGAAATAGTCGAGAAGTCACACCAGTACTTGTTGCACAAACACAAAGTTCTGGCCCACAAACAAGGTATTTATTATGGTGTCTATTTCATCAAAGTAATATATATGCTCCTTCAAAATTATTTTGTTCATAGACACTTGACCTTTAGAGCAAGTACACATATAAAAACACATTTTTATAGTGTTTGTTTGAATTTATTTATGTGTGTATTTATTTATTTATTCATTTATTTTTTTATTTGTGGAGTTTTTTTTGGGGGGGGGCATTCAGGAGTTTCTCTGTGTTAGCCCTAGCTGTCCAGGAACTCTGTAGACCAGACTGGCTTCAAACTGAGGCCTGTCTCTACCTTCCTAGTGCTAGAAATAAAGACATGTATCACCACAGCTGTTTGTTTTGTTTTTGAGGCAGAGTCTATATTATGTAGTCCTTGGCTGTCCTGGAATTAACTGTATAGACCAAGCTGAGGTCTAGCTTCCTCTGTCTTCCCAATGGCTGAGATTAAAGATGTGTGCCAGCACACACAGCAAATATAGATTCCATTCTCTCCACCCATTGTTTCTGCACACCAGTCATAAAATGGAACTTCAGATACAGAAGCCTTAAAACTGTCACAGTTATACTTACAGTCTTAACTATCTTAAAGGAATCAATATACCTGTAATGTTAGGGTTCTAATCAGGAGTACAGCTTGCAGACTGTGATTGCCCAGAGTCTTGATATAAGAACAACTTGACTGAGTAGTTGACTTGGGGTTTTTTGTTTTGCAGGGCAGTTATTACTGCTTGCTTGTGAAGGAGCGAGGCAGGTTCTCATCTGTAACCCCCGTACTAAGGGGTGTAGGCAGGAGGATGCAGCTAGCCTAAGAGTGAACTTTGGGTTCAATGAGAGACCTGATTTATGATTGCAAAGTGGGCACCTTTCTAGAGCTTCTGCTGCTAATGACATCTACCAACCCACCATAATCTACTTGTGACCTAAAATAAAATTCTTTTGTCTCTAGGGTTGCTTTGCCAAGTGTTGAGAAACCCAGACAGATAACTATAGAATTACCTTTATGAAGGATTTAGTCCATGAACTTCTTGCCTTCCCCCTTTTATATAGGATCTCATGTATCCTAGGATGGCTGCAAACTTGTTATGTATCTTGAGAATGACCTTAAACTACTAATCCACCTGCCTCCACCTCCAAAATGCTAGGATTGCAGTCAGTGCAACATAACCAAGTTCATACCTGGAGTTCAACCTAGGGCTTTGTGCATGCTGAGGAGGTGCCCTGCCGTCTCCGTTGTGGCCTCAGACCCCTTCATTGCCGCCTCTCCTTGTCCGCTTGAAACCCCTACCCCGTCTTAATTAGATCATTTCAAGTTTTAAGTTTACTGTTTTCTGTTGTTCTATTCTGTTTTGTTTTTGAGGCAAGGTATGCATTTTAGATTGGTCTAGAATTGAGAACCGTCTGTCTGTCTCGACTTCCCTTAGTATAGGGATTGCAAGTATTATTACTACCTCGGCCAACTAGGTTGAATTGCATTCTAAGAATAGAATCCTTGGTGCTGGAGAGATGGCCCGGTGGGTAACACGTGCTGTTCTTGCAGAGGGTCTGGCTTCTCTTCCAGCACCCACTTTGGGTGGCTTACAGCTACCTGTAACTGTACTTTTAGGGAATCTAATGCCCTCTTCTAGCTACCTGTGGTGCATGTATGTACATGCAGGCACTGGTACATATTCATAAAATAGAAAAATCTGGGTATAGAAGTGCACACCTTTAATTCCAGTACTTGGGAGGCAGTGGCAAGCAGATATCTGAGTTGGAGGACAGCTTGCACTATATAATGAGTTCCAGGACAGCCAGAGTTACATAGTTAGACCCTGTCACGAAAATAAATAAATCTTTCTCTCTTCTTTTTAAAGATTTATTTATTTATTTATTTATTTTATATGAGTATTCTGTAGCTGTACTGATGGTTGTGAGCCATTATGTGGTTGCTGGGAATTTGAATTCAAGACCTGCTCACTCTGGCCCAAAGATTTATTTATTATTATATGTAAGTACACTGTAGCTGCCTTCAGACACACCAGAAGAGGGCATCAGATCTTGTTACAGGTGGTTGCTAGGACTTGAACTCAGGACCTTCAGAAGAGCAATTAGTGCTCTTAACTGCTGAGCCATCTCTCCAGCTCTAAAGTAGAGTTCTTATGGTTTGCATTTCAAATAAATCTGTGCACAGGTAATATAATCTTGTCTAAATAGAATAAGCCTTTGTTTTAGTTAGTTGCATTTATTTATTCTAGTAATTTTTGTTTATTTTTCTAATATTTATTGTTTATTGACAGATACCATATTTTATTTAACATTTTGTAGTTGCTAACATGTGCTCTAGACAGTTGCCTATATATATACTGTTATTGTGGGGTTTTGTGTGTGTGTGTGTGTGTGGAGTGCATGCATCACCTGGAAGTAGACTTACTGGCAATTGTGAGCCACTTAACAAGGATGCTAGGAGCAAAGCTTGAGTCCTGTGGGAGAGCATCGAGTACTCTTCCCCAGGGAACCATCCCCTCTAGCCTAGGAAGTTTTAAAATCCTGAGTCTTCATAGACACCCAAAAGAAACTAACCAAAAGACCAGTTTTAGAATATTTATATGATGAATGCATATTTCAATGAAGCAGAATTGGGAAAATAGATAATGGCCGTAAGCCAAATGTTAAAGGTTAACAAATGTCTTTGTTTTTTAGTACAACACCTCAGGTATTGAGCCCCACTATTACATCTCCCCCAAACGCATTGCCTCGAAGAAGTTCCCGCCTTTTCACTAGTGACAGTTCTACAACCAAGGTAAGGATTTCTGCATGTCTTGTTTATTTAAAACTTCCTATGCTGAAATTTCTGTTCATTCCTAACTTCATCTAAAATAAAGGGTTTTGTTTTAATTTTTTTAGAGAGCTCGTTATATAGATCATGTTGGTCTGGAAGTTGCCGTCCTCCTGCCTTAGTTACCTTCTAGGGTGCTGGGATTATAGGGATGCACCACCATGCTGAACTAAATAATTTCTTATTTGGAGAACTTAGCTATAATTTTTGTGACTCTCCTAGGTAAACATGTCAGTCTTGAAAATCATAATAAAAAATCATAGCTGGATGGTGGTGGCGCACGCCTGTAATCCCAGCACTCTGGGAGACAGAGGCAATCGGATTTCAGAGTTCGAGGCCGGCGTGGTCTACAGAGTGAGTTCCAGGACAGCCAGGGCTATACAGAGAAACCCTGTCTCGAAAAAAACAGATCCAAAAACACCAAAAAAAAAATCATAATAAAAATATTAGTGGGTTTTTATTTTTTCAGGAAATAGACTGGAGGAAAAGTGCAACAATTTAAATAGTACAAATGGATTTTTCTTTTTTTTTAATTTATTTTTTATAAGATTTATTTATTTATTATATATGAGTACACTGTAGTTGTCTTCATGCTCACCAGAAGAGGACATCAGATCTCATTACAGATGGTTGTGAGCCACTATGTGGTTGCTGGAATTTGAACTCAGGACCTCTGGAAGAGCAGTCGGTGCTCTTAACCACTGAGCCATCTCTCCAGCCTGCAAATGAATTTCTTCATTCTAGAAGAATAATTCTATATCATAACTATTATGGTTGTTTGCACAAATGCCTTTGATAAATTACACAGCTCTATATATACACATGCAAAAGAATTCATATAAAATTGGAAAATGTCAATTGGGTTTATGGTACATATCACTGAGGAAAGAATGAGTGGGAAGTCAGCCTTATTACTATCTGTCTAGAGTAATTGTTTTAAAGTTAAAAGCAAAGAAGATGAGGGTACCTTTTTTGTCTTGGTCTGCTGACTGACATGAATAATTTACCTTTCACACATCCCAGTGCTTTTGTGTTTTTATATAATGTGATGGTAGTGCTTTGATATAATTAGTGTTGCATTTCTTTATTTTCAAATACTAAATGAGAATGTGATACACTTTCAGAAAAGATCTGCCCTTGGTGCAGACTGACCTCAGTTACTATTAGTTGGGCAATGTACTGCTACATTGAAAATGAAATGACTCTTGGTATGCCGGTTCATTCCTGTAATTCCAAGATTTGGGAGGGTAAAGCAAGATTGCTTCAAGTTCCAGGTCAATATAGGCCAAAAAAGTAAAGCCCCGTCTCAAAACAAAAAACAAACAAAAAATTGGTTTTAAAGACTGGTTTTTATAAAATTTCTGGTGAGCAAAACAAAAAAATTAATGAGGATTATGCATTCTTTTCTGTGTAGTACTTGTAAGAAATGTTAATGGAGACATCTAGAAGAACGAGTATGATAAGCCTGGAATTTTATTCCTTTTTACAGGAGAATAGCAAAAAGTTAAAAATGAAGTTTCCACCTAAAATCCCAAACAGAAAAACAAAAAGTAAAACTAATAAAGGAGGAATAACTCAACCCAACATAAACGATAGTCTGGAAATTACAAAATTGGACTCTTCTATCATTTCAGAAGGGAAAATAACCACAATCACACCTCAGATCCAGGCATTTAATCTTCAGAAGGCAGCAGCAGGTCTGTTTGTACATGCTTACTCTACTTCCTGTGCTTCTGCTTTATTTTATACTAACTTTAAGTTCTTCATGCCTGATTGTTTTTAGATTAATACTGGCTTTAAAAATTGTTTTAATGGATATTTTTATGTTTTAAAATTTGTGTCTCTTATCTGTCTCTGTGGATTTGTTTATCCCCAAAGAAGCCCGAACAGGGTGTTAATCCCATGGGGCGGGACTGGCAGGTGGCTGTAAATACTGGCAACTGGACACAAAATGCCTTTAACAACTGAGTCCCCGTAAACAAAATTTTAACTTAATTACATTTTATTTTATTTCATTTAGTGAGAAAGAGTGAGTGTCTATGCACTGTGTGGGGTCCCAGGGATCAAACTCAGGGCATCAGGCGAGAACCTCTAACTACAAAGCAATCTTGTCAGCCCAAATACTGGAATTTTTTTTAAAGGAATAATTTGTAGTTTTAGAAAACCAAAGTTATATGTATTTCTCCTTTGCTTATCATATTGTTTTCTCCTAGAAGGTTTGATGAGCCTTCTTCGTGAAATGGGAAAAGGTTATTTAGCTTTGTGTTCATACAACTGCAAAGAAGCTATAAATATTTTGAGCCACCTACCTTCTCACCACTACAGTACTGGTTGGGTCTTGTGCCAGATTGGACGGGCTTATTTTGAACTTTCAGAATATATGCAGGTAAGTATACAAAGATGCATATATCTTTCTAGAGTTAATTTAACTTTCATGCTTAAGGCTTGATCTTAAAGGCTAACATTTACTAATTTATTATGTGATGTTTATATAATTATTTTCCTAGTATATATAATTGTCTTAGTTAGGATTAGTATTGCTCTGGTGAAACATCATGACCAGAAACAGCTTGGGGAGAAAAGGGTTTATTTTGCTCACAGTTCCATAGAACAGTTAGTTCATCATCAGAAGCACTGAGGGGCTGGAGAAATGTCTCAGCTCAGCGGTTAAGAGCACTGGCTGCTCTTCTAGAGGTTCTGAGTTCAAATCCCAGCACCTACATGGAGCACACAGCCATCTGTAATGGAGTCCAGTGCACTCTTCTGGTGTGTCTGAGGACAGCTACAATGTACTCTAAAATAAATCTTTAAAAAAATAAAACTAGAGCAGTGAGGGCAGGAACTCCGAGAAGGCAGGAGCTGATGCACAGGCCATGGGGGGTTGCTGCTTGCTCCTCGTGCTCAGGCTGTCTTCTTATAGATCCCAGGACCACCAGCCCACGGGTGGCACAGCGCACAATCACTAATTAAGAAAATGTCATTCAATCATTCAGAGGATCTTATGAAGGTGTTTTTTCACTTGAGGTTCTTTTTTTTTTTTTTCCAGATTAAATCTTAACTTAGTGGGCTTCCTTGAAAAGGATTTTAGAGAACAATCAATATAAATTCTTTCTACAGTATATACAGAATTATACACTGATCTGAATGTTTGGCATTTAGCATGCTTTATAAACTTAATGCTATGAAGAATATTATATTTAATTAACTATCAATGTCCTAATAACAGGGGTTTTTTTCTTTGAGGCAGAATCTTTTCACCTTGTAGCTCTGGCTGGCCTGGAACCTGTTATATAGACCAGGCTCATCTTCCCAATGCTGGGATTGAAGGCATATACCACCATACCTGGCTGGTTTTGGTTTTGAGGTGGGGCCTCATGTAGGCCAGGCTGTCCTTGAACTCTTTAAGCCAGGATTACTCTAACTCCTGATTCTCTTCCCTTCCCTTCCCTCTTCGATTATGGAATTACAGATGTCTCCTACCATCCCTGACTTAGGAACCCAGGGAGGAGTTGAATCCAGGGCTCCATACACTCTAAGCCTTACCAACAGAGGGAGCCCCATCATCTGTCCTTCAACTTAATTATTAGTTTCTTTTTTCTTCTCATAGGTCATAATCACTTGTGGAGTTTAGTTTGTTTTTTGGGTTTTAGGGGTTGTTTTGTTTTGTTTTAAGAAAGGTTTTTCTGTTTAACCCTGGCTGGATTCATACTCAGATCCACCTGCCTGCCTCTGCCTCCCAATTGCTAGGACCAAAGGCATGCAATGCCACCACCAGGCTTTTTATTTTATCTTTGAGACAAGGTCTCGCTATGTAGTCGAGGCCCAACTTGAGTTCACTTTATGGCCCAGGCTAGCTTCAGCTTTCTAGTCCTGTTGCTTTGTATTCAGTCCTAGCTGATAATTGATTTTAAAGGGTGACAATAGCTTTTGAAATTTTTGAAGCCAAAAGGTATCTTGTGTGGCTAATTTCTTTGTTATGTTATATAACCTATTTCTTTTAGAAGCGCTCACAACATTTAAAGAGATTTGAGGGAACTGACAGCAAGCATACTGATTCTACATGACAGATCATTCATTGTGTTTGGGGCAAAAGTTCCCAGTTTTATAAATGTCCTTTCCCAGGGCTGGAGAATGGCTCAGCAGCGAACAGTGCTTGCTGTCCTTGCAGAGGTCCAGTCCCACAGAGGTCCAGCGGCCACACTTGGCCCCCAGGGGTCCTTCACTCCATCTCCAGGGCTCTGACAGGCTCTTCTGCCTCTCGGGTGCCCAACACATAAAACAGACAGCACTTCTTTCCTTGGTCTCTGTCAGCTTCATTACCCATAACCCACATAGTCCTTCTGAACCACAACTTTGGACATTTTGAACTTACTAAAGGGTCAAAATTACGCGACACATAAAGTTTATAAGAAGCACAGTCCTAGAACCTGTAAATATTTGGAGAGAGAAAAAAAGTGATCTGTTGGCTATGGGGAGGCCTTAGAAAGGGTTATGGGTGCTGTACCTGAGCAGGCGCGGTGCTCAGTGTTGGTCATCACTCGTGTGCCGTAGGCTTGGCAGCCGTTCACCTTTTTAGCCTCTAAAAATTTCAACTCAGCTTTTCAGTTGATATTCTGTCTCTCTGTCTCTTTCCCTCTCTCCCTGTCTCTCTCTTTAAAATTATATCTTATGTGTTTGCATGTATTTATGTGTACCACACATGTACCTGGTACCAGAAGAAGATGTTGGATGCCCTGGAACTGTAATTCCAGATAGTTAAAAGCTGCCAACCACAGCCAGGTCCAATGCAGAGCAGCCAGTGTTCTTTTTCTCTGAGCCCCATCAAAGATCCAGCCCCATCTTTGTCTTTTTTTATAGAAACTTCTTTTCAGGTTTCATGTCTTTTTTTTTTTTTTTTTTAAGATTTATGTATATGAGTACACTGTAGCTATCTTCAGACACACCAGAAGAGAGGGTGTCAGATCCCATTACAGATGGTTGTGAGCCACCATGTGGTTGCTGGGAATTGAACTCAAGACCTTTGGAAGAACAGTGAGTGCTCGTAACCACTGAGCCATCTCTCCAGCTCCAGGCTTTATGTCTTTATCCCTAGTTAAAACACAGGAGCGAGGCTAGCTGGAGTAGGAGTGCCTCGGTATTTGACATCTCACAATGATTTCTCATGCTATTAATTCATGTAAAGCATAATCCTTGTGGAAATTCAGTTCTGTGAAGACAGTAACCTGCACTAGCCTCTAGTAATAGTTCTTTATTTTCAGGCTGAAAGAATATTCTCAGAAGTTAGAAGGATTGAGAGTTTCAGAGTTGAAGGAATGGAGATCTACTCGACAACACTCTGGCATCTGCAGAAAGATGTCGCTCTTTCAGTTCTGTCAAAAGATTTAACAGACATGGATAAGAATTCACCAGAGGTATGCTACCAGCAAGTTGTTAGTCACTTTCTTTTACTTGTTCAATTTTTGGGTGCAGTGCTGGTCTGGAACCCAGCAGTAAGGATATGTATGCTAGGCACATAATCCTTAACTCTGAGTTAACAGCCTTGACCCCAGCCAGCATAGCTTTTAATCATCAAAACAAATATAGTCCTATATCACTTAATGATATATTCTGACAAGTGCATTGTTAGGTAATTTTGTCATTTTTGCAAAATATCATAGGATATAATTATACAAGAGTTCAGTTATTCTTTACTACACAGCAAGTTTGATACTAATTATGGACTTAATGAGATTGTCTTAGAGAAGAGAAGATTCTTCTCACACATGCAAAAAGGTCATGCTTGGTGACTCCTGATTTGTAACCTCAGTTCTTGGAAGGCCTGTCCAGACAACAAAACAGGACTCTAATCTTATATATATATGCTTTAGTGAATATATTTGGATTTTAAGGGACAACATTTGAGAGTCAATTTATTGCTTAAATTATGTGGACTTCAGCCGGGCAGTGGTGGCGCACGCCTGTAATCCTAGCACTCTGGGAGGCAGAGGCAGACTGTTTAACTCTGAGCCTCCCACTTGGATCTCCCACAGCCAGAGTGACAGGTGAATTTAGTGATACTTTTGTGAAATGCACATAAACCTGGATTCAAATTACTGTTCTCATCTGGCCTCTGCAGACTCCACAAGTGCACAAACTCACAGGAAGACACAAATGCTAATATTAATATATCATCTTTTTAAAAATCAAGAAAATAGGGTCTGTAAGATAACTTCAAAAGATACTGTGGGATTGGTGAGATGATGGCTTAGCAGGTGAGAGTTTGCTGTGCACATCTGGAGCTCTGAGTAGAGTTTCAAGAACTCATAGTGGAAGGAAAAAACCAGTTCCCTGATACTGTCCTCTTGAGCCAATTGTGATGCCATACACCTTTAATTCCACACTCAGGAGGCAGAGGCAGGCAAATCTCCAAGTGCGGATTTGTCTGATGTCCACTGACAGACGAGATTACACAGAGAAACTCTGTCAAAGAAGAACATTCTGCTCTGACCTGCACATGTGGAGTTTGTGTATGAGTAAGAGTTTTTCAAAAGTCAGGAATTTAAATTTCTTCAGGGTTTTTTTGTCTTCTAAATAAAATCTGAGACCTGACTTTAGTCACAGGATTGGTTTTGTTAAAAAGGAAAATAAAAGTTTGGTCAGAGAGATGGCTTAATGGGTAAAAATGATTATGCTGGCATGAGAGCCGAACTCGGATCTCTAGAGCATATAAGCCGGGCATGGTGTGAATAAATGGATAAATGCTGACCATAGTGTGAATAAGTGGATAAATGCCGACCATGGTGTGAATAAGTGGATAAATGCCGACCATGGTGTGAATAAGTGGATAAATGCCGACCATGGTGTGAATAAGTGGATAAATGCCGACCATGGTGTGAATAAGTGGATAAATGCCGACCATGGTGTGAATAAACGGCTGTCATCCCAGCGCCTACACATGGAGGAGACAGCAGAGACAGGCACATCCCTGAGAGCCTGCAGGCAGCTAGCCTACTGCACACAACTGACAGCACAGACCCTGTCTCAGACAAGGGGAGCAAGAATCCACACTCATACCACACATGGTTTCTTAGGTCAGAATTAAATTCAGATACAAAAACATTAAAATCATAAGTTTTTACTTTTGACACGAATTTTCTTTATAGAGCATAAAAACTTTTAACTTACTGGTTTTTGTTTCTGTTTTGTCAGGCCTGGTGTGCTGCAGGGAATTGTTTCAGTCTACAAAGGGAGCATGATATAGCAATTAAATTCTTCCAAAGAGCTATCCAGGTCGATCCAAATTATGCTTATGCCTATACTCTACTAGGACACGAGTTTGTGTTAACTGAAGAACTAGACAAAGCATTAGCATGTTTTCGAAATGCTATAAGAGTAAATCCCAGACATTATAATGCATGGTAAGTAAAAAGACAAAGCCTTACTAAAGATGGTTTTATTTATTTAATTTGTTTGCACATGTATATTGTGTCTATATGGGCTGTGTGAGCCACAGCCAACAATGGAGGCTAGAACATGACATTAAGGGTTGGTTCTCTCCCAGGAATGAACGGGGCTCGGCAACAGGCACCTTTACCACTGAGTGCCTTTTTCCTTTTTAAGACTTTTGTAGATACGCCTGTTGTGCTTGTATATGTGTATGTATTATGTATATCACATGCATGCCTGGTGTCTTAGTTATGTTTACTACTACTGCGGTAAATATCATTACCAAAAAGCAAGTAGGGAAGAAAGGGTTTATTTGACTTACACTTCCATGTTACTGTATCAGAGGAAGTCATGACAGGAACTCAGAGTAGGAACCTGGAGGTAGAAGCTGAGGCTTGCCTCTTACCGGCATAAAGCCCTGGATTCTATTCTACCCCTGAACCACATGTACTGACTGGACTTAGTCCCTCGTGCTGGGCTTACAGTACTGGTGAGGTAGAAATGGGGATCAGAAGTTCAGGGTTATCTTTGGTAACATAGTGAATGGGAGGCCAGCCCCTCTAGGCTGCATGAGATGTGCTCTCATAAATAAATAAATAATGCACAGACCAAGCATTCATAAATAATAAAATATAAAGAAATCATAGGAAAGATCAAAGTCTGTAGTGTATTAATATATGCATGAACATTTCTAAATGTAAGTAAGTCTAAAAATTTAGGAGACCAAGAAAAAGTACTATTAAGTAATAACAAAATGAGACAAAAAGATATGTGATTTAAGGAAACAGATATAAGACTTATATTTTTCTGTTTCAACTCTATTGTAAGTTTTGTTGTTGTTGTTGTTGTTGTTGTTGTTGTTGTGTTTTGGTTTTTGGGGTGGATGTGTGGACTCTACTTCCTTTGTAGATATACATAGAATCATTTTTACTTTCCAAATAATTGTGCTATATTATTCCTTTGAGATGGTGATAATGAAAAGTTGATCTTTCTTTTTTAATTTTATGAACCATTAGTCCAATAGAAACTAAACATAGTTAGCCAGTGAATAGATGTGTTACTTTCACCCATGTAGGAAAAAAAGCTCCGTGATTTCACATGCCTTTAGTCCCAGCTCTAGGGAAGCAGAGGCAGGTAGATCTCTTAGTTTGAGGCCAGCCTGGTCTACAGAATAAGTTTCAGGACAGCCAGGGTTACACAGAGAAACCCTGTCTTAAAAAAACAAAACAAAAATGTTCTGGAAGAAGAGTTTTTCTAACCTGCAATCTCCAACCCATTTTTTCTTTTGTTTAAACCACCCTATTATAGTATTTTATTTAATATGTAAATTATATTGCTATATAAACAATTGGTCTATATACAGTAAGGTATGGTGTAGAGAAAGAAAGAAATTGAGTTTACCAGAACCGGACAGCCATAGTGGAACATGCAGTTGTTTCCCAGCTATTTGGAGGAGACTGGAATATTGCTTGAGCTAGAATTCAAGGCCAGTTTAGGCATATTAAAAAAAATAAAGATTTAGGCCAGGCAGTGGTGGTGCACACCAGCACCTCGGAGCCAGAGGCAGGCGGATCTCTGTGAGGCAGGATAGCCAGGGCTACACAGAGATACCCTGTCTTAAAACAAAAGTAAAAAAAGGGAATAATTTAGCAAAGTGTGTGCTACATACATAATCACTGCAGGAATTAGCTGTTCATCTGCATTAGAGTGGTGAATTTAAAGGTGTGGCTTCTCTATCATAGTTTTGCCTGTTTGGGTAATTTATTGTTTTCACTTGTAAAAATGTGTCTTCTAAAATGTTTCAGTGATTTTTATTATGACTAATACTTTTTGTCTCCCCATAAGACATTATTTTTTCCCATTTGTGTATCGAAATGCCAGGTAACCTAACTGTCTTATTAGTAGATGAACTAAACTAGCAGCCAAAACTTGTGTCCTTAAAATCATACTCTCTTACAATTTCAGGTATGGTTTAGGAATGATTTATTACAAGCAAGAGAAGTTCAGCCTCGCAGAAATGCATTTCCAGAAAGCACTTGATATCAACCCTCAGAGTTCAGTTTTACTTTGCCACATTGGAGTAGTAAGTAACTTTGTAAACATTGCTCTGTTACCTCCTAATTAAGAGTTTAGGTGACTTAATGGTTACTATGAAAATTGAACTGTTTTGTTAATGAAGCAGTGTCTCAGAGTATTTTCCAGCTTAACCAGCACCTTTCTGACTTATGAGGAAACATGCTTTGTGGGACTGAGGGTGTGGCTCAGGAGCCATGGTTTAGTCTTTAGCATAAAACTGCGCATCCTCACACTTAACAATCTTAAGTCCTTGGAGGGAGAAACAGGTGAATCTCAAGTTGAAGGTTATTCTCATTAAAGAAAGCAAGTTTGAGGCCAGCTTAGGATTACTGTGAGACCTGCCTGCAGATGCAAAGAGGAGTTGGGAAAGTCCCTGTGTGTTTGTATACTCTTCCTTCTTGGTGTGTGTGTGTGTGTGTGTGTGTGTGTGTGTGTGTGTGTGTGTGAAATGATGTTTTGTTTTGTTACTTAAGACTTGTTTTATTTTTTTATTATGTGTATGGATGTGTTAACTACAGATGCCCAGAGAAGCCAAAGGCATCAGATCTCCTGAAGCTGGTGTTATAGGCAGTTTGGGGCCACCTGATGTAGATGCTAGGAACCAAACAAACTGCACCTAGACAGAAACATTGACCATCTCTCCAGTAACTCATTTTGTTTCTTTTGAGACAGTTTTACATAACCCAAACTGTAAGGTGTAATTGAGTGACACAGGATTCATGAACAAGTTCTTTGAACACAGGTTAATATTTAGAGTCATAATCATCCTTTAGAAATGTATTATCTGCATAAATGATAAGTGCTTTTCTTGTGAAGGGTAAAACCAAGTTTTACTTACTTTTAGACTTTGTGGTTATTATCTGCTGTAAAGATCAAATCATACAGCTGGAGAAGTGTCTCAGTGGTTAAGCAGAAGACCCATGTTGGGTATCTAGCATCTACTTCGGGCAGCTCACAACCACCTGTAATTCCAACTCCAAAGGATCTGAGGCTCCTGGCCACCACAGACACCTACACTCATGTTTATTTGTGCACACACACACACACACACACGTAATTCAAAATCAGCCTTTTTAAAAATATTGATTGAACATGAATAACATCATAGGCTTCCAGTGGTGGATTAGAAGTCTGAGAACCTGGGTTTTAATCCTATAAGACATTATTTAACATCTCTGGAGTTCAGAATGCTTTTTTTTAAATTACTATTATTGGGGAGGGCCATGGGACAGTCAAATTGGTTCTTTCTTCTACCTTACATGGGTATATGGGTTCTGGGAATTGAACTAAGATTAAACTCTTTATCAACAGATCAGTTTTTCTGGCCCTCAGTGCTATCTTTGAAATGGAGCACTTGCTAGACTTAGAAGAGAAGTAAAGATAATCTGTTAATCACTTAGTGTCTTAGTTATTTTTCTATTGCTGTGATAAAACACCAAGACCGAGGCAACTTAGAAATTGTTTAATTTGACTTACAGTGTCAGGGGATTAAAGTTCAGGATGATGGAGCAAAGGAACAAGAGAAACTGGGGACAGAGTAGTCTTTTGAAACCTCTAAGCCTGCCCTCAGTGGCACTCCCTCCAGCAAGACCAGGTCTCCTGATCCTGTCCGAACAGTCCCACCAACTAGTGACCAAATAGTCAAACATTAATAATTCCTGTTCTGCACAACATATGTAGTGGTAATGAATTACTTAAACCCCTGTAGACAGTCTAGTTAGATTACACAGCCTCATCTCTAAAAGCTTTATCTTCATAACTCAGATATAGACTTGTAAGCTCTTTAGGATAGATGATAGAGTGCTTTATCTAATTGACAGTTATAATGGACTGGATATTAATTATATATTGTAGTTTGTAATTTACATAATTGTTATGGTTATGTTCAATTTATATCTAAGAGAAGAGTTTTTTTATTTTTTTATTTTTATTATTTTAATTTGGACAGAAAAGGTGAGATGTTGGAGACTGGTTCTAATGCTTTGTCTTATTCTAGCTCCCAAAAAGCCGGGTCACAGTCCCCAGCTGGCTTCTATCGATAATAAAAAAATTTGCCATACAATGGCTGGGCAGAAAGAAGGAGGCAGGGCTTTTAGATTGCGCAGGCAAGGGGCCAGGAGAGAGAGGAGAAAATGGTCATGCTAGGGAAGGAGAAAAATGAAAGCTAAAGGCCCGCAGTATGCAAGGGTCCAGGAACGTGGGCGGCCCTGGGGGTCTGGGGTAGCAGGAGTGAAATAAAGATTTGAAAAGATATAAACTTGCGGGGGGGGGGGGGGGGCCAGGAAAGGGAAAATCATTTAAAATGTAAATAAAGAATATATTTAATAAAAAATAAATGAAAGATATTAACTCAGGAATCCCAGAGGGGAGGAAGGGTGTTTGCTAGCCTCAGGAAAAATTAGAAGTGTCTAGCCATTGAGTTAATCAAGGCATATCAAAGTTAACTTGTGTGTGTGTGTGTCTTTCATTCGAGAACCCAGAGGGCTCTGGCGGGTGGCTAGAACAACCTGCTGGAAGCCAAAGACAATTCTCCAACATAGTTCTGAGTTACATTATTTGCTTCTTTCTTACCTTTCTTCATTAATATCAAGACTGACCTTACTTACAGGTTCAGCATGCACTAAAGAAGTCTGAGAAGGCTTTGGATACCCTAAACAAAGCCATTGTTATCGATCCCAAGAACCCTCTATGCAAATTTCACAGAGCCTCGGTTTTATTTGCAAATGAAAAATACAAGGTGAGATTTTTTTTTTATCAGTTTCTTCCACACTGTATTATGCCTCTTTAAAAAAAAAAAAAAAAAAAAAAACAAAAAACTTCAATGCCATCCTGGCTTACATAGTGAGCTCCTGGATAGCCAGGGCTACATAGAGAGATCTTGTCTCCAAAAAACAAATACAAATAAAAAGCTACATGTTATTAATGTGGAGGATTTTTTTGGTTTTGTTTTTTTGGAAACTGTTTTCTCTTATTTTTAAAGACCAAGAGCTGGGCGGTGGTAGCACACGCCTATAATCCCAGCACTCTGGGAGGCAGAGGCAGGCAAATTTCTGAGTTTGAGGCCAGCCTGGTCTATGGAGTGAGTTCCAGGACCGCCAGGGCTACACAGAGAAACCCTGTCTCAAAAAAACCAAAAAAAGAAAAAAAAATTATAAAGACCAAGGAGTGGGGCGTAGTTTCATTTTATTTCATGAAATGAGGTATATAATTCCAGCACTCAGGAGGCTCACACAAGAGGAATGCTACTAAGTCCACTCTAGCTACAGAGTGGTCCCAATACATTTTAAGCTACAGAGTGATATTTTTTCTCAAAGAAACAAAGAAAGTAGCAATGCCCCCTAGGAAGGATTGGTGTGGGGGTATTCAGAAATATGGATTCCACATCTAGAAAGGCTCCTTTATGCACCACAGAATTGTCTTAAAAGAAAGACTTGAAGCATCCTCTGAGACTAAAGTAAATGAAGTGACAGTGAGTGACTACATGTTCGCTGTCACTCTGGGAGGGGTCAGCTCAGTGATGGGTGCTTGTCCAGGGTGGCATGAGGTTTTTTGATAATTTATTCAACCATAAATGATGAACATATAAATATATTTATTTGAATTTCTGTTTCCTGTTTGAATAAATTTAGGTTCTTACTAAATAAAAAGGAGCAAAACCTAAGCTGGATATATTAGTACACAACTGATCCCAGGGCAGGAGAGAGGAAAGCAGGAGGATCACAAATTCAAGACTAGGCTAGATCAAATGAGACCTAGTCTTTGAAGAGAAGTAGGAAAACATGGTGGGAGAGGGGAGCTCAGGTGGTAGAGCACAGTCCTGGCTGGGTTCAGTGCCCAACACCACCTAAGTCATGTATAGTTTATGCCTGTAATCTCAGCACTGGGGGAGTAAAAGCAAAAAATAAATTAAGAAGTCTCATTTGGCATTAGATATTACAACCAAGGGGCACGGATTAAAAGAAAGCTCTTTGGGAAATGTAGACGAGGACTGCTATTCTTCCCATTATAAGCTGGCTTGGAACTCATCAGGCCTAAGGTGACCTTGAACCTTTTCTCTGCCTTCCAAGTGCTAACATTACTGAGGACATCATGCCCCGTTTATGTGGTATTAGGATCAAACCCAGGGCTTCTATGTAAGCACCCTTCAAGCTGAGCCACCTTCCTAGTATATACCCTTTGTATTATTCTTTATACCAAATAAATTTGCTTATGTTATTCCATAATTTCCTGATACTTTTCTTAGCACATCATCTTGGATCCCTGCTTCACACTGTATCTTTGAGCTTTTTCTTTATATAGAAGTCAATGTGTTTGTCATCCTTTCAAAACATGTCACTGTTAAAGTTGAATATGCATCATAAGCTTACTTTCTATTAACAGTTACTATTTTATTAACAGTTCAGAACATACTTTTCCTCGTTGTTCATAGATACTTTTTTAATTTATTTTTTTGTATGTACATTTATTTTAAATGTATGTGAGTACATTGTCACTCTCTTCAGATACACCAGAAGAGGGCATCAGATCCCATTTCAAATAGTTGGAGCCACCATGTGGTTGCTGGGAATTGAACTCAGGACCTTTGAAACAGCAATCAGTGTTCTTATCCACTGAGCCGTCTCTCCATCCCCAGCATTGATTTTTTTTTTAAATCTGCATAGTTAATGTTTTTAATTATGTATGTCTATATATAGTACCTAACTGCATTTGTTTAGTCAGAATTCTGTAAGATTTTGCTCCTCTAAATTTTTTCTTTGTTTTTTTCAGTCTGCTTTACAAGAACTTGAAGAACTGAAACAGATTGTCCCCAAAGAATCCCTCGTTTACTTCTTAATAGGAAAGGTAAAAATTGAGGCCTCAGTGTTATGTGGCACCTTTGTAACAAATACTAAATTCTTTTTCTTTCCTTTTTAAAAGATTTGTTTCTGTTGCCAGCAGCAGTGGTGCAGCTGGGGAGGCAGAAGCAGGTTCTAGGATAGTCCAGTCAGCAGAGCAAGTTCCAGGACAGCCAGGGCTGCACAGAGAAAGATTCCAAGAACTAAACTTAGATCTTCTGGAAGAGCAACAAGCAGTTTTAACTCTGAACTATCTCTCCAACCTCAACAACTATTAAATTTTGGAAAATACTGTATGTATTGTATATACAATACTTGTTCTGTAGACCAAGCTGTTCTGGAACTCAGAAACCCACCTGCTCTGCCTCCCGAGTGATAGGATTAAAGGCATCTACTCAACAAATTTAACTGAATTCCTGGACTAAGAGCCCTGGGAAAAAATGGATTTAGCAGTAACAATTAAAAAGATGATGTTCTAGCTGGGCATGGTGGTGTGTGCCTGTGATCCCAGCACTTGGAATGCTAAGGCAGATCTACTAATGAGCTGCAGTGTCTCACTGAGTAGCTCAGGCTGTCCCAGATCAAGGCCAGCCTGGACTGTATATTCAGACCTCTTGTCTTAGAAGACCAAATGTGGAGCTAAGGGCAGACTCAAATGCCTGTGTTTCCTTGACATGGATCCAGGCTCTGTGTCCTATAATCTCAGGAGTGGCACAAACAGGAAGTTCTGGGTTCAAGGTCAGCCTGAGCTACATAATGAGTCACTGTGCAGTTCATTAGTAGATTGTATACCTGGCATGCATATGGCTATGTAGATGAAAGTCACTCAAGCAGCTGCTGTATGTAGTCCTTTCTCCCACTGCCAGGGTTCCAGCTGGTGAGGGTTATTATTGGAAACTCCTACCTGAAAACTAAGGCAAGGATTCCAAACCCAACACCTGATTATATAAAGAACACTTAACATGAAGCCATGTGTTGGATAAAAACATCCTCCCTCCTGAATGGACTTACAGTTCAAAGATCAGAAGCCTAATTATGTTTTAAGATTTTACAGTTGAAGAATTGGGTGTTCTTGTCTTTTAGGTTTACAAGAAGTTGGGTCAAACTCATCTCGCCTTGATGAATTTCTCTTGGGCTATGGATTTAGATCCTAAAGGAGCCAATAATCAGATTAAAGAGGCAATTGACAAGCGCTACCTTCCAGATGATGAGGAGCCAATAACCCAAGAGGAACAGATCAGTGAGTGTCAAACATAAGATCATTCAGAAAGCTACAGTGTGCAGAACCTGTGGGTGCTTTCGCACTTTGCAAACTGGCATTTTCTTTACAGAAGATGAAATTACCTTTAAATGTAATTACTCCCGAATCTGGTGGGCTGTGTGACTTTGAACCTCAGCTCCGTAGTAGCGGTAGCTTACATTCTATTTAGTCCTGGACAAATCTAAAACTCAATGTGTGACTAGTGCATACTTACTAATATTTATACATATTAATACTAAGAGAACTGGAGATTTTCTGAGGTAAATTCAGATTAGCTTTTGTTCCATAAAATTTAGTGAACATCTTATTGTGAGGAAGACACAGCTTATAAGTAAAATTTACAGTCCCAGTACTGCTCTTTTAAACTGAAGGTTACATTTCTTTATACTGTCAGGGACTGTCCACATTAAAAGTTAAATACAACAAGTTAACTTCCAGGCATGCTGTGAGACATAGAACTAATATTGCATGCCCTTAATCCCAGCACTGGGAAGCAGAGGCAGGTGGAGCTCTGAGTTCAAGAGACCAGTGGTCTACGTAGTGAGTTCCAGGACAGGCTACATAAGAAAACCCCATTTTAAAAGCCCAGAGGGTGTTGGAGGGAGAACTTGAAATGCTTTTTTAAGGTAACTTTGGGAAGTTTATGGTCTGTGGGGTCTCATTTCTGAATGTAATGAAATTCTTATTTTTTGTGAACCAAGAAGTTGAATTATCATATACCTTATGTTTTTGTTCCATTTGTACAGTGGGGACAGATGAGTCCCAGGAGAGCAGCATGACAGATGCAGACGACACACAACTTCATGCAGCAGAAAGTGATGAATTTTAACTTGCAGAAGTCAGACTGTGACTGCGGCTAGTGCTGACATGTTCCTGTCCCTCCATACACTGAGTCTCAACTCTTGAGCCACCATTGCCGTCATTCGTCACCTAGACCATGAGTGTGCCACTTTCATTGGACCCTGACTGTACACAGAATGAAAGGCAGTGCAATACTTAGCTGCTAACAAGACTGGCTCTTTTACCAGTATGAATGACAATTTGGGGGAGGGGTGAGGAACTTTTCTTTTTTTCTTTAATCTCCTCAGTTGGAAATCTATCATGGAAGGAAGAGTTATGTTTTATCTTGAAGGAACCGTTAGATATGGAAATGGTGATGAACCAGAATTTCTTGGGTCATTTTTCCGAAATTGTTTTTTATTTGGTTCTATTCCTGATAAACAGAGTGACTGACCTTCATTTCTAGGTTCTTCAAGAATGGTGTTAGCAAGTGCCAGAAGGAACAATAAAAGACATTGCCTATGACAGAGTAAAGTTCATTGCCAAGGAACATAGCTTACCGTGAGCGTGGAGTGTCTCCTATAAGCAATCGCAGGGGGCCTGTTTGGACTCGTGTAGGAGTCAAATATCCCTCCATACAGTGTACACGTATTCTTGGCAAGAATGCTTTAATGTCTAACCAAGAATTTTAATTTATTCATCTTGCTTCAAAGTGTTGATCATTGTTGTCTTGGTATTGCAAACTTTAAAACTGGTCTTGACAATACTGGCTTTACTCTTTGAGCTCTGTGGGATCGCCTTCAACACCCAGAGATGGTAGAGTGGTTCCCTGATGAAAAGCCAACCTGGCCCTTAATAACCACTGTGTTTACCAGAAGAATCGGTATGAGAACACTAAAGAGAGACCTCCGAGATCATGATAGAGAAAAGCCTTAATACAGTTGGAGCTGCACCTAACCGTGAGTGCGAGAGCGCATGGTGACCTGGGAGTGCGTTCCTTTCAGCTCTCTGCTTCCTATTGTCTGTTAGTAGTGTGAGGCACCACAACTTGTAATGAGCGTAATTAATTGGGTTTAAAATACTGAACATTTTTAACCTAGGGAAAAGTTTCTTATGAAAGAGACAAATTCTCTCCTGAGTTCATCATAATATGGGTTTGTGTGTTTGGGGACTGGCCACAATTTTAAAGATCTAATTATGCATATAAAATGGGAATTATTGGAATTTCACAGTAACAGATTTAAACAGTCTTAAATTGTGTATCTCCTTTATTGTAATGTATTGAAAATTTTAGAGAAACTTTAGTTAACATTTTATTAAGTGCCAATGTCAGAATATAACAAATTATAGTTTCTTATGAGTGACAGGCCTACAGTTAATATTTTGGAATATTTGATGAAGGAAAAACTTATACTCACTGGTTACTTGTATATGTAAGTCAAGCTGTGAAAATAAGGTGGATTACAAAAGATGTGGAAAAATGTTTTAGCCTGTAGACTCAGTCACTTCCTGTCAGTTACTTAACCTTCTCATCCATATGTGAATTAGATACTATCATAAAGTCGAAGTCTTGGGTTAGGTATTAGGTGCCAGGGAAACACTTAAGATAATTTCCTGCCTAAATCTATGTATGTGCCGTTTAAAAAATTAATTTATGTGGAAAAAGAAAGTTGGGAATAAATGACTACCGTAAAAAAATTCCCATAGGCTAGCACTTCAATTCTAACAGATATTCCATTTTATTATTCATTAGTTATGTAAAGTTTAATTTTCATTTCTTTTATTTTTTTAATTGGCAGATCGTAAGCCATCTATATACATATATATTACATTATCAAATCTAGAGTTTCATAGAAAGCTTTACCCTGAGTTCTGTTGCAGACCTAGAGAATGCTAAGCTCGGAGCATAATTTGCTGAAGTGTAATTATCTTTTTTTAGTAGGAATTTATGTCCTGTGCCAGAGGGACTTTCTGGTGCTGATTTTGAGACAAAGGATAGGGGATGGTTGTGGCCAGGGCTGGCTGAAAGGCGCTCAGACACTTGGCCTGCTTTCGTGTTTTCCTCACACCTGCTTTTAACAGCTTTTAAATGCAAAAGCCTTATTTCCACATAGAAACAGTGTCTTGGGTTTCTGTTTCTTTTTCTTTTTCTTTGTGTCTTTGCTTTTTTTTTTTTTTAATTTCTTTTTTCACATAATAGGGATCAAATAAACATACACATTTTGGTAAGCAAATTGTTTTGTTTCAAATTTCAGAGCTTGCTTTGAAGGAACCTAAGAATACTAAGTACTTCATTTTCTTTTTCACACCTATACATAAGTACACGGATACAAATACACACACTCACACAAAAGCATATTAGAGCATTGGATTTTTTTTTCCCTCATGGAAATGGTTATTACTGCACCAGGATGAATATTTTTTCCAGTAGAACAGATGGTACTCAAAATAAGGACAGGTGGGTCTCTTAACTTTTTCTGTATTTCATTACTTACAATTTTTTTATTTTATCCAAGAACTGCAAGTAACATTTGAACCATGCTGCTGTTGTACCTTAAAAACTCAGTGATAACCAGTGTTTAGTCCATTAAAAACACTCTTTTCGAAGAAAGCAGTTTTGAAGTCTCTGATTAGCCAGAGTATAGTATGGGTCTTCACTGAGAAAAAACGATGGTCCGTTTCTTTGGGGAAACCTGGGGAAATGCGAGTGTGGGTGTGCCATGTGTGTTGTGTTTGCATTGAAACAATGTACTTTTGTGTCGCCTTTTTGCTTTTCCTGACTTATTTCAGAAATTGTATAGTCTTTGGGGGGAAAGTCTTTTCTGTTAATATATTTACAGTTCATTAAAGGATATGGAAAATCCAAATAAATTACTTTTGAAAGCAGTTTATAATCAAGGTGTTAAGCTATGTAAAAGCTGTGTCATCTGCATTTTTATACTGAGTCACAGCAGCATAGTGATGAAAGATCACATTTTATGTTCTACAAGAGCCTAGGACAATGTTTCTCTAATTTTTACTTACACTTTTTAATATATATATTAAAGTTCATACCCTTTTTAGTATTATTTGGAATTTCAAAATAAATATTATGACAAAAAAAACAATGGTAATTTTTAGAATATATTATTTTGAAACTGCAGAACCTCTCTTATCAGCAGCTACAACTTGGCAGGTCAACCCGTTACCAGTTCATTCTTTAATGATGTTATTTCTGAGGTTCCCTCAGGGGACACAGGGTTTGTGTTACAATTTCACCTCTGAAGCTAGCCATGGTGGCCCAAAGGCAGCCTGGTATACATAGTAGGTCTCTGTCTCAAACGGAGGGGTGGGGTATGGGAGGAGGGTGGTCTACTTGGTAAAGTTGGAGCTGAGCTTAGCTGTGCATCACCATGTAAAAAGCTGGGAAGCAGGGATAGGAGGATCCTTGAAGCTACCTTTCCGTCCTGTCAGTCTAGCTAATTCAGTGAGCTCCAGTTTCAGACATACTTCCTCAAAAAGGAGGTAAGTACTTAAAAAATATATTCTTACGTTGACTCCTAGCCTCTACAGTCATGCACACGGGTCCATATGTATGTACACACACCAAAAAAAAAAAAAGAGGAAGGAGGAAGGAAAGAGAGATCAATATGAGTTGAAAATAAAGCTCGGGGATAGAGTGGTTCAGTCGCATCACTACTAAAGATAAATAAGGAGGCTGTGGCATTTGCCTATGTACAAAGACCTGAGTTAGAGCAGGTTGGTCCTGACGGCACATACCCAGAAGCTCGGCACTCGGGAGCTAGAGGTGTGAAGATCAGAAATGTCAGAGCATCCTTAACTACATAGTGAGTACCCTGTCTGTAAATGAATTATTCTTAGTGTAAGGGTAAAAAGAGAATTAATCTGACAGCTGTATTTCTTTACCTTATGTTAGTCCCCAATAATTACACAGGTAAACCAAGACTTATTTAAAACTGCACCTCAATAATCTACAGCAGTTCAATAATCTACCTTTACTTTCTAAACTAATCTGTCTCCCTCCCAGCCCCACCCATGACACTTGCATGTTACTATTTCCTGGCTCTTGGGGCTTCAGGTGTGTTTCCATGATCTCTCTCCAGACCCATTCCTCAATGGCTCCAAATCCTCTATTCTCTTGGCTATCTGAATCTCCTCTCCTCCTTCCTTTGGCTAGTGGACCAGCTGCCCAATTCTCTATTTTGCCCAGCCATTGGGTGATCAGCATTTATTAACAAGGCAGAGAATAAAGGGTAAGAATTGGTTATACAGACTTGAGACAGGAGATTCTTGGTATAAGCATTACAATGCTGTGTCAGATTGAGACAGTAGGAGGGCAGAGCCTTTGAATAACAAGGGTAAACTTTACATGAACATTAATATTGGGGGGAGTAAAATACACAAAATTAGGTTTTACAATAGTTTGCAGACCTTTTATTTATTCAGCTTGTCTTGGAAGAGGGAAATGTTGGGATCCTTTAGGACTTTGAGAAGAACAGCAGCACAGAAAGCTGAAGCAGGAGCTGTTCCAGGGGAGCTGACATCCCTGGAATATGTCACCTCCTGTCACCTAAAGCTGGCGTGGAGAAGGACAGAAAAAAGTACTGTCTCTTCTTCAAAAGAATTATTTTACACAGGTCTCCACATGTCCCTACAACATAAAACTAACTTATATGTGCAGGGCATTGTAGTGAGCACCTTTAGCCTAGCACTCTGAAGACAGACAGTAAGGTCTGTGAGCTCAAGGCCAGCCTGGTTAGCAAGAGTTTAATGTCATATAGGGCTACATAGATTCTGTCTCAAAAAAAAAATAAATAAAATAAATTTAAAAAAAAAGTGTGTGTTTGCATGTGCACCTGGGTGAATTTATGTGCCCTCAGAAGCCAGAACATGCTGGGTACCTTAGACCTCCAGTTTCAGGCAGCTGTGAGCTGCCTGGTATAAGTTCTGGGAACCAAATCCAGGCTCATGAACCAGAGTGGCTGGGGTGCTGGGACTTGTCTCAGTCTCCTGCCTGCCTGTAGGAATGCAGAGATCTCAGGTACTTACATTGTGTATCTGACTTTTGATGCTGGGGATTCGAACTCAGGTCCTCATGCTTGCACACGAAGCACCTTTCCCCACTGAGCCCTGATTTTTACTTGTTCTCGGATACTGGGGCTTGAATAGGCATTGTTCGTGTTAAACAAGTGCTCTACCATTGAGATACATCTGGGATCATGAATTTTGGTTTTGTTTAGTTTGGGGGCTGTTGATTCTGTTTAGAAGGTTTGGGGTTATTTTTGGTCGGTTGGTTTGATTTGGTTTGGGTTTTTTTTGTTTATTTCCTGTTTGTTTTTGAGACAAGGTTTCTATTTTATAGCCCTGGCTGTTGTGTGTAGGCCAGGCTAGCCTTGGACTGCCTGCCTCTCCTTACTGAGTTGGAACCCTGTATTTTGAATGTCTGTCTAAGACCGACTTTCACTAAGTTGTCCAGGCTGACCTTGGGCTTTTGTAGCCCATGGCCTTGAACTTGTCGTGATCCTCCCTCCTCACCCTCCCAAGTAGCTTAGGATACAGGACTGCATAACCTTGTGTTTTGTTTGGTTTGCTATTTTTGTTTTTGTTTTTGTCTGATTGGGATCTTTTGAAATAGCATCTGCTGTGTAGCCCAGGCTGGCCACACACTCACTGTCTCCTACTTCAGCCTCCCAGAAGCTGGAATGATACACATGCAATACCTAATCTAGAGCCATATATTTTGTATTTACTTCGTGAGTGCACATGTACATGCCACAGCACGTGTGTGGAAGCCAGAGGACAACTTGTCAGAATTGTCTCCTTCCATCCCGTGGATGGAATTCAAGTCATCAGGCTTGGCAGCAAGCACCTCTTCTCTCTGCTGTCCACCTCATGGCCCTGGGAACCCATGTTGTCTGGAGGCACAAGAATGTAAGTCTTACCCTTCACAAGCTGAGTGATCTAGAGCAGTTAACTTTAATGAGTTATGAATCTTTTTCTCATTGGTACAAAAGAGAAAATCTGCCAGGCAGACCTTTAATCCCAGCACTCGGAGGCAGAGGCAGGCAGATTTCTGAGTTCCAGGCCAACCTGGGCTATCCAAAGAAACCCTGTCTTGAAAAACAAACAAGCAAACAAAAATGATAAAATCTGCCCTTAGCAGCCTGTCAGGACTTTTCTTTTCTGACCATCTTAGATGTTCATCTCAGCAGTGCTTGGTTAAGACTAAAGTGCTTTGCAGATACTCTGGCATTAGTCAAGTGGAGAGGATACAGAAGACTGATGGGACATTCCCCAAAACTCTGTCCTGGATCTGGATTTAATCTGCAACAGTTGTCAGCCGCTACCAATCTTACTGTTTTGTTTTCATATTTCCTACGGCTGTTTTCATCTGTGGTGTAGTTGTCACACAACCTGTATGCCTACAGAGTTTTAATGATTATTGTGAGAATTAGGAGTTTTGGTATTTATTGTCTGATGGTTCTTTTTTAATTACTTACAAAAAATTTTTAATTTAATTTTTATGTTTTTCTGAAACGGTTTCTTTATGTAGCACTGGCTGTCCTGGAACACTTTCTGTTAGCCTAGGTTGGCTCTGAACTCGAGGATCTCCCTGCCTCTGCCTCCCAACTGCTGAGATTAAAGGCGTTCTCACCACACCCAGCATTTTTTATTATTTTATGTGTATGAGTATTTTGCTTACATGTATGTCTGTGCATGCTTGGTTCCCCTGAAGTTCAGAAAAAGGGAATCAGATCCCCTGGAACTGAAATTACAGATTGTCGTGAGACTGAATTTAAGGCTAGCCTGGTCTACAGACTGAGTTCCAGGACAGCCAAGGCTATACAGAGAAACCGTGTCTTGAAAAAAACAAACAAGCAAACAAAAATTTGTTGTGAGCTGTCTTATGAGTGCTAGGAACCCAACCCTGGTTCTTCTCAAGAGCAGCCAGTGTTCCTAACCTATGAGCTCTTTCCAGCCCCTGCTTGGTTTGGTTGTTTTTTTTTTGGGGGGGGGGGAGGTGGGAGTTGTATTTTGCTTTTGCTATTATTTTAAGACAGGGTCTAATGGAGGCTGGGTTGCTTGAATTACTGTAGATCCCTCTGCTTTCACCTCCATTTGGACTACCGTTGGGTACTTCCATGCCTGATATTTATAATGGCACTTCTATAAAAATAGTTTTGTGACCCCCTAATCTAGAACTTATAGCTGGATTTTCATGACCTCTTAAAGACACCCCACCCAAAGACCAAATATAAGTGCTAGATGTTTTTCAGTACTTGCTCATTTGGGATATCTCTGACACAGGAAGCAACCCTTGACAGTAGTTCTTAGTTTCCATTTGTGTTTTAATGTGCCTGTGTGTGTATGCCATGTGAGTACAGTACACACGGTGGCTTTAAGAGTGCATTGGATCTCCTGGAGCTGGAATTCAGGCAGCCGTAAGCCACTTGACGTGAACACTGGAAAGTGGACTCAGATGCTCTGCAAGAACAGAGAGAACTCTTACTGCTGAGCCCTCTCTCAAGAACCACAATCTTTTCTTTCTACTGGATGCCCTGTAAAGCCACTAATATTACAGTGTATTTCCTTTGCTAATGCCATCCCTGTTCACAGCATTCAATTCTACTTCAACTGTCTGTCATAACCATTGGCCATATCCTTTCTCTTGGGAATTTTCCGTCATGATACAGTCCTGAACTGCATCTGAATTAAGGAAAAAGGAAGCACGTTAAATGCCAGCTAGATGGCTCAGCGGTTAAAAGAGCCTCATCAAGGCTGACAAAATTCTGCAATTCTCTGACTGCCATGCGAAGTGGCAGCAATTTCTGGTTTCCTTGGAGACTCAGTCATGTCATGTGATGCTTTCCTCCTGTAGACTTATATTTTTCCAAAGCTCCTTTGAAAATGTGTCAGCCTCCCTTTATAGCCCACCAACCAAAGGTAGGGGAGAAAAATGGCTAATAGACCCTGTTTAGAAGTAGTTCCTTGGGGTGATTCCAGTCTTCAGTGTCTGCAGTCCAGTCCACTCGAATCTGCAGCACCAGCTTGATCCAGAAGAAACCACGAGGCTCCGCTGATGTGCACAAGTCCACTGAAACAGCAGGAAGCAACCAGAATACCGCCAGAATTTCTTTGGTGTACTTCTCTCCACATTAATGACAAGTGAACAACGGAAAAAGGCAAGGTGAACCAATGCAATAGCCCTTTCACCAGACAACTTCTAGAAAAACATGTGGCACAAATGAAACCAGAAATTCCCATTTCACCATGTGTGAGCCCATACACAGACACACAGACACAAATAATAAGATAATAATGTAATTAAGTTCTCTTAAAATTTTATTTTTATGTGAGTGGGTACTTTGTATATATGTATGGGCACCATGTGCTTTTGTGCCTTTTTTTTTTTTTTTTTTGGTTTTTTTTTCCGCAGCAGGGTTTCTCTGTATAGCCCTGGCTGTCTTGGAACTCACTCTGTAGACCAGGCTGGCCTTGAACTCCGAAATCTGCCTGCCTCTGCCTCCCAAGTGCTGGGATTAAAGGTATATGCCACCACTGCCTAGCACTACATTCATTCTTGATGTCCTTGTATGCCAATAGAGGGTATTAAATCTGCATCTGGAGAACAGTTGTGAGATGCCATGTGGGTTCTGAGAATTAACCACTAAGCCATCTCTACGGCGAATTATAGTCTTTAGGAAAGAAAAGACAGAAAAGAGAAGAAAGAAAAGGAAAGAAAGAGAAAGAGAGAGAAAGAAAAAGAAAGAAAACATGTTAGGAGCCAGAAAGATGTTTCGATGGTAAAAATATCTATTCCCGAGACTGACAACCTAAATTTAATCCCCAGGACCTCATGGTGGAAGGAGAGAAATGTGTCCAGTGTCCTCTGATCGCCACACTTACATAGCCCATACACACACACAAAATTTTTTGATTTTTGGAGACAGGGTTTTTCCATGTAGCTTTGGATATCCTCAAACTCACAAAGATCTACCTACCTCTGCTGGGATTAAAGGTGAGCTAGTGTTACCAGCTATATTTTGGCTATATTTTGTAGCCGCCCGCAGCCACATGTGAACTGCAGACCTGGAAGAGAATTCTGGGGATAAACGGGAAGGCGACGAAAGAGATTTGAGTCAAGACGACCGTTTGCTGATCGAGACTGCCTTTACTATTATTTAGCCAATATATATAGTTTTTAGAAAACAACCCTGCCCCCCCCCCCCAATGGCCGCAAATTCCTTGGTTCTTCTCAGCGGGTTGCCTGCTTCCAGTCATGCAGGTCTGTACTGGTCTCCAGGTGAGACTGCCCTGAGGCAGCCTTGGTTGTTAAGGTGAAAGTGGTTGTATTGTTCTCAATGGAACAAGGGCCGGAGATAACACCAGTGGAAGGGTGGAGGCTGCCAGCCAGGAATATCGCAGCCTGAATAGGCTGAGTAACACCAGCGGAAGGGTGGGCACTGCCAGCCAGGAATGTCGCAGCTTGAATAGGATGGGCTGAGAAGTCCAGCTAAATGCTGTGGGGGAAGGGACAATTCTCCCTTAATTATTAATTTTTTAAAAAACTCAGTGGATATATATATTCGCCCAGTGGCGACGGGCTTTTAACCAGTGAGGGAAAAATAGAGGTCCGGCCCCCTTAAACATTAAACGACATCTTTTTCAGGGGAGGGGAAATAGACTGCCTTAATAATTGTCAACCCCTATGCAGCCGGACGTGCTTTTCAAGGAAATTCAGAAGCAGGATTTTTTTCCTTTTCCCTTGCAGTGCCTCCCCTCGCACCTCAAACTGATGCCCATGTTTGTTATATTAACAAACATGCATAGTTCCAAATACTTTGCAGCCTCATTTTCAAGGATCTACTGGTAGAGTAAATGCTCTGTGAATATGAGCTGGCTGACTGGCCTTTATAGCCACCCATCCTCATCCTGGCAGCCATTGCTGTAGAAGCCGATCTTCTGAGTGTTGTATCTGAGAGATACCTTCTTGAAACACAAAAGGAGATTAAGAGAAAAACCCTGCTTGGTCAGTATCCAAGGCCCAAGGCGTTCAATTTGATTGCAAATTTGTGGCTTCAGGCAAGAGGCCTGGCTTGCAAATTAACTGCAAGAACACAAAGGAACCTTTCTTCCCAAGTAAGTGAGAAGCAGCTTAGGGAATGCCTTTGTGAATTAATTATACTTACCAGCAGCTTTAGGGTGTGTTTACCTGTCTTACCAATATTTCTGGCAGCCATCGTGCTCCATCTTCTTTTTGAGAAAAAATACAAACTGACCCTCTCCCCCAAATTAAAACAGGGTCTGGACCATTCCATGTATTAGTTAAAGGGTCATGCCATTTAACCATGGCATAGGAATTAGAACTGGTGGGGTGCCAGTGCCTGTCTGCTGCAGATAGACCTTTAGAATCAGTCTGCAGAAAATTTAAAATGAACAAAACACAAGCAATATGTGCTTTGGGTGACCTGGGGCGGGGGGGGGGGGGGTATAGATTCCCCTTCTTTGTTTTTAAAAAGCCAGGTTTTAAGGGTGCGATGAGCACGTTCCATGATTCTTTGACCCATTGGGTTATAAGGAATTCCAGTTTTATGTTTAATACCAAATTCTTTACAAAATGAGATAAAGTTCTTACCAGAATAGGCTGATCCATTGTCTGTCTTAATGACCTTGGGTAATCCCATGGTACTAAATGCTTGTAAACAATGATCGATTACATTTTTGAAGGCTTCTCCCGAATGTAGGGAGGCAAAAAGAAGTCCTGAGCAAGTATCAATGCAAACATGTATAAATTTTAATTTTCCAAATTCTGGATAGTGAGTTACATCCATTTGCCAAATATGATTAGGTATAAGGCCTCGTGGGTTAACCCCTAAGTGAGGCACTGGTGCTAATGTAAGGCAATTAGGGCATTGTTTTACAATCATTCTTGCTTGCTCCTTTGTGATCTTATGACGGAGTCTTAATGTATGGCTAGAAAGATGAAATTTATCATGATCACATCTAGCCATTTCTACAGGTTATAAAACTAAACCCTCTCCTATTAGAGCTCTGTCAATGCACTGATTGCCTTCAGCTAAGGCTCCAGGAAGACCGGAGTGAGCTCTTATATGGCCAATGTAAAAGGGATTTTTTCTAGCAAGAATGATGCTTTGCAATTGTGAAAACAAGGATCCAGCTGGCGTATTAGAATTAAATGTGCCACAGGTCTCTAATTGTGGTACAGAAAATGCAACGTAAGCACTGTCAGTAAAGAGATTAAAAGTGCTATTTACAGATTGAAAGACACACAACACCGCTGTCAGTTCTGATAACTGAGCAGAAAGCCTAGGGGTCTCTATAACCACCTGTTGATTATTAATAAGATATCCAGCTCTTCCTTTGGAAGAGCTGTCTGTGAAAATTAAAAGAGCGTTATGCAACAGCTGTAAAGATGTCATTTTAGGAAATACAACCTCATGCATATTTAAAAACTTTATCAATTTGTCTTGAGGATAATGGTTATCTATAGTCCCTTCAAAGCCTATTTGAGCAAGCAACCAATCTGTGCTATGCTGTTTTAACCAAGCATCTTGATCTACGTTATAAGGCTGAATAATAACATCTGGTTCTTTGCCAAAATAAGTTAGCGCCTGCTTTCTTCCAAGCACAATTACTTGGGCTACTGCCTCATAATATGGCAAGATATTATGCCTTGAAGACACCCTCAAATGAATCCACATCAGAGGAGCCTTTTGCCATAATAAACCTGTAGGCGAATGAGTTGTATTAAAAATTAGCAGATGCAAGGGTAAAGAATAATCTATATAGGTAACAAATTGATTTTCAATAGCTTTCTCTACTGTCTGTAAAGCCAAAAGTCCTTCTGAAGTTAATAATCTAGGGGATGTAGGATCAGCATTCCCCTTTAGAATATCAAATAAAGGTCGTAATTCTCCTGTAGTAAGCTTTAAATATGGCCGAAGCCAGTTAATGTCACTCAATAACTTCTAAATATCATTTAAAGTTTTTAAATTGTCCCTGCGAATAATTATCTTCTGGGAAAAAACAGCTTGATCTGTAAGTTTGAAACCCAGATAATTATACAGATCCTGGGTTTGTACCTTTTTTGAAGCTATTTGCAATCCTTTAGCGGCTAAAGCTTGCTGTAAATCTTTAAAGCATAAAAGCAAAGTCTGAAGATTTTTTCCTGCAACCAGATTCATTTGTGATAAAAGGTCTCTCCCCCACACTTAGGACAGATTTCTGGGGAGCAAACTGATTGCCCGCTTATAGCACCCCTGTTATTAGGGCAATCACTTTTAAAATGACCCAGACTACTACATTTAAAACACTTTTTATTTCCTCGTCTCTGCGAAAGTATTCCCTGGATGGTGGTCCCCTGCAATGCTGTGGCCATTGCTAGACCCTGATTATACGAGGGGCCAATTTCAGAACAGAGACGAATATAACCAGCCAAGTCTGTCTTCCCCCTTTGAGGTCTGATGGCCTCGCAGCAGGCTGCATTAGCATTTTCATAAGCTAGCTGAGTAACCAATGGATTTTCTGCCTGAGAATTCCCAAAAATCCTATTAGCTGTTTTTAACAATCTATCCACAAAATCCTGAAAAAGCTCATCAGGAGCCTGTTTGACACCTGTTAAGTTTCCACTAAGATCTCCCTTTGATGGTAAAAGATTCCAAGCACGTCGGGCAGCCATCGCAATCTGCGCATACACTGCAATGGGAAACCCAATCTGATTAGTATTTCCTTCATATACGCCTTCTCCCAATAACATATCAGCATTCCATTCTGGATGGCCTGCCTGAGTATTTACAGTGGCAGTTCTTTTGCTAGCCTCATTCAGAACTCCAAAGCAAGAAATCTCCTGACAAAGTAGCCTTACACAAAGTTCTCCAATCCTGTGGAGTTAAATTTGACTCTATCACAGTATCCAATAAAGCTTGTGTAAAAGGGGCTGTAGGGCCATACTGAGCTACAGCTGCCTTTAATTCTTTTATCACTTTGAATTCCAGTGTCTGATATTGTCTAATCCTATTCTCCTGGTCTTCGATCTCAAGGACAGGAAAAGCTAAGAGTTCTGACGTATCCTGCCCTTCTTTCCCAAGCCCCTGAGCGGGCAAAGATCTTTGCTCTAACTCTTGTCTAGAGACAATTTTTTGTAACTTAGAGTGGGGAGTCAAACCCTATCCCTTTCGCCTGAAGCAGCCCTAGGATGCTGCGGGGCGCAAGTTTCCGCACGAACTTTCCTATCCCATTTTTCCCTATCTATCTATCCCAAGCAGCTATTATGCCGGGTCAACATAATTCTGCTTGCCTAACTGTATCCATCTGCACCCACAACAATAGTTTCAAAGGAAAAAAATTTACACTAGCGCTAGCATTTAACTCCTATAGTTGTTTACCGTGCGGATACCATCTTTTTTCCATTTTTTTCTGCGAAGCTTCGCCAGATAGGGTCACTTCAGGAAATTCTCCCATATCAGGTCTGTCCGTGTTCAGGCACCATTATGTAGCTGCCCGCGGCCACATGTGAACTGGAGACCTGGAAGAGAATCCTGGGGATAAACGGGAAGGCGACGAAAGAGATTTGAGTCAAGACGACAGTTTGCCGATCGAGACTGCCTTTACTATTATTTAGCCAATATATATAGTTTTTAGAAAACAACCCTCCCCCCCCCCCAATGGCCACGAATTCCTTGGTTGTTCTTCTCAGTGGGTCGCCTGCTTCCAGTCACGAAGGTCTGTGCTGGTCTCCAGGTGAGACTGCCCTGAGGCAGCCTTGGTTGTTAAGGTGAAAGTGGTTGTATTGTTCTCAATGGAACAAGGGCCAGAGATAACACCAGAGGAAGGGTGGAGGCTGCTGGCCAGGAATGTCGCAGCTTGAATAGGATGGGCAGAGAAGTCCAGCTAAATGCTGTGGGGGAAGGACAATATTTTATAAAGATTTATTTGTGTTATATATATATATTTACATATATTGTATTATATATATAAACACTATAGATGTTTACAGACACACCAGCTCACTATATTTTAAAAGATATCTATTTTATAAAAGAAAGAAAAGTATGTTGAGGCCTGGGGGTTGAGAATAACAGTAGCCTGGTTATGAATCTCACATTCTGCAATAATCATAGACTAGAACAAAGCAAAGCACCCCCTGCACTGAGAGGGGGCTCTGTGGGGGCAAAGTGACTGAGTGGGGGGCTCGGTGGGGGCAAAGTGACTGAGAGGGGGTAAGGTGGGGGCAAAGTGACTGAGAGGGGGGCTTAGTGGGGGTAAGGTGGGGCAAAGTGACTGAGAGGGGGCTCGGTGGGGGCAAAGTGACTGAGAGGGGGTAAGGTGGGGGCAAAGTGACTGAGAGGGGGTAAGGTGGGGGCAAAGTGACTGAGTGGGGGTAAGGTGGGGGCAAAGTGACTGAGAGGGGGTAAGGTGGGGGCAAAGTGACTGAGAGGGGGTAAGGTGGGGCAAAGTGACTGAGAGGGGGTAAGGTGAGGGCAAAGTGACTGAGAGGGGGTAAGGTGGGGGCAAAGTGACTGAGAGGGGGTAAGGTGAGGACAAAGTGACTGAGAGGGGGTAAGGTGGGGGCAAAGTGACTGAGAGGGGGTAAGGTGGGGCAAAGTGACTGAGAGGGGGTAAGGTGAGGGCAAAGTGACTGAGAGGGGGTAAGGTGAGGGCAAAGTGACTGAGAGGGGGTAAGGTGGGGGCAAAGTGACTGAGAGGGGGTAAGGTGGGGCAAAGTGACTGAGAGGGGGTAAGGTGAGGGCAAAGTGACTGAGAGGGGGTAAGGTGGGGGCAAAGTGACTGAGAGGGGGTAAGGTGGGGGCAAAGTGACTGAGAGGGGGTAAGGTGAGGGCAAAGTGACTGAGAGGGGGTAAGGTGGGGGCAAAGTGACTGAGAGGGGGTAAGGTGGGGGCAAAGTGACTGAGTGGGGGTAAGATGGGGGCAAAGTGACTGAGTGGGGGTAAGGTGAGGGCAAAGTGACTGAGAGGGGGTAAGGTGAGGGCAAAGTGACTGGAACATAATGGCCATGAAATTGTCAATGAAGACAAAGCCAGAATCAAGTACAGTGAACACTACACAGGGCTTAGCTGGTACAGGAGTCACTGAGACGTTAACATTTTCAGCAGGATAATGGTGCCACCATAAGCCTGTGGGTGTGGGGGTCAAGGGAACAGATGCTCCATGGAACGCAGCAGAATGGAGTAGAGGACTTGAAGAAAGAACAGTCTCCAGGAAGTAAAGGCAGGAGCCAGAGCACAGACTAGTTGGCATTCCCCTTAAGCCTGGGCTCCAGGGAAAGGACAAGACGTGTGTGGGACTGTGATGTCCAAACCAGAAGCAATCCCAAGAAGGGCAAAAGGGGGAAGACTCCAGAAGAAAAAAGCAGGCATGTCACCTCCCACCTCACTCAAAATCCCTAAATTGGATAGGAGGGACTATGTATTAGGATTCTCAAGAGTAACAAAGCTTACAGAATGAAATATATATATATAATTTATAATATAGAGCCTGCTTCAGGATTTCAATATACTATATGTATAACATATTAATTCATATACATTATATATGTATAATATATATAAATATAATCTAGTGTATTGGAAACCTGAAGAAGTAGGCCCTTATACCAGTGAAGGAATGTGCTTGCTAGTGAGACCAAGCAGGCAAAGATCAAAAGCTTCCTTCTCCCATGTCTGTAGATAGGCTTCCAGCAGAAGGCTTAGCCCAGATTAGAGGTGGGTTTTTCCAGCACAAAAGACTGGATTAAAGGTGTCTCTTACCACTTTAAGATCCAGATTAAAAAGAAGATCCAAGAAAACGCCATGGGAAGACACATCTGAAGCCCGAAGAGCCAGACTAGTAAATAACATATCAGGCTGTGAGCTCATAGCTACTGCCTCCGCGCCATGCCTGCCTGCTGCCAAACGTCTCTTCATGATGCTCATGGACTCCAACCTCCAGGAAATGCATTCTCTCTGGTAGCTACCTACAAAGACACTGACCTGTAGCTATGCAAAATCCACAGAAAGATGGTGGTGTCCTTAAAACCAGAGATGAAATTTACCTAGGAAAATCCCAAGGGAGTACCCCTCTACTTCCAAAATCTTCTGTTTAGTCAAAATGAAGTGGGAAGTAGACTCCATTTTCCCCATAAAAGTTGCCAAAATAATCCTCTCTGGTGAAGAGAACGGCCACTGAGAAATCCTGTCACCCAGATGCTGGTGAGACCTACACCGCAGCCGTTCGGCGCCTGCCCGAGCGTAAGTTGCTGAAGGAATACAAAGAGCAGGAACTTCTCCAGCGTCAGGACTGTCAGCAGCAGCAGCACGGGACAGGTAGCCCAGCAGGCGGCAAGGCGCGCTCTGCATCCGTAGCAGCGCATACTTCTGATACTGCCCTCGGTACCTGATGTCACAGACGCCCACGGAGAACAGGTACCCGCCATCAGGCAGTTGGCACCTGCAGAACCAAGCAGCCCAAGACAGTTGCGCTCAGCATCTCTCCTTTTATTTTCCTAGATCCTTCATCCTGTATTAAATGAATCGATGTAACTATCGACTTGACTCCTAACCAGCCAGTGGACCTGATTTGTCTTTGAGTTAAAAGGCTAGAAAAGGGTAATAGTTTCTAAGGGGTAGTACTTAAAATATGTGCTACTTGTATAGTTAACAATTTTTTGTGTTTGTTTTCAAGACAGGGTTTCTCTGTGTAGCCCTCCTGGTTGTCCTGGAACTCACTCTGTAGACCAGGCTGGTCTCAAACTCAGAAATCCTCCTACCTCTGCCTCCCAAGTGCTGGGATTAAAGGCATATGCCACCACTGCCCAGCAACAAAAATATTCTTGACTTAAAGTATCTACCCATCTTTTTCTTGACAGTGACAGTAGTGTAGAATCTGAGCTTGTCTTAAGCATGTGGGCTTTTGTAATTGAGATTAATAATAATTCTAGTTATATTATTTAAAAAAAAGGATCCAGATTAAAGGTCTGTTTTTGTAAATCAAAGGATTACAACAGGATTAGAAGTAGATCATCCCACTTAAAATCCCTCACAGGTATGCATCTCCATTTTCGGTTCATTCCAAATAGCTGCCTGTTCCTTTTAACATAACTGTAGCCATTTTGTATTCGGTCTCCATTTTGTTCATAAAGTGAAATTAAGTTCAGGTTCTCAGACTCCACTTCCTAGAATTATCCATAGCTAACACTGAAAATCTTTCCTAAATGGTCATAACCCTGGTTGTATTACTTGCACTCTGGTATCTCAGTGCTCTGAAACTCCCGTTGACCACCGGTCTACCACCCCTCCTACCTCACTTAGGACCAACCACTTTAAAAGTCAGCTGATAATACTTTGTCTAGTTAGCCAAAATGTAGCACTGCCTCCACCCTTACCTTCTGAACTTGTGAACTTTGTTCTTCCTATAAAAAGCCTGCTTTAAGAACAGACTGGTAGCGGGGCGGAGGCGGCCGAGGAGGAGGAGGAGGAGGAGGAGGAGGAGGAAGAGGCGGAGACAACAACAACAACAACAACAACAACAACAACAACAACAACAACAACGTCACACGCCTTTAATCCCAGCACTTGGGAGGCAGAGGCAGGCAGATTTCTGAGTTTGAGGCCAGCCTGGTTTACAGAGTGAGTTCCAGGACAGCCAGGGCTACACAGAGAAACCCTGTCTCGAAAAAACAAAAACAAAAAACAACAAAAAAAAAAATTTTATTAGCTTATAGGGCATTAAGTCAGCATTCTACCATTGAATAATTTGAAATGAAGCCTTCATTCCTATAGTACTACTGTAACCCTAGTGGCAGAACATTGCTAAGACCCCCTTGCACTTGAGAGGAAGAGGCAGGAGGATCAAGAATTCAAGCTCATCTTCACTCTCAGTTAACTTCAAGGCCAAAAAAGGCTGTACAAGATCCTGTCTTAGGAAAAAACAAAAAACAAAAAAGAAAAAAGAAAAAACAAAACCCTGAAAGTTGAGGTGGGAAATGGCTCAGTAAGTCTGTGCCTTGCAAGCATGAGGATAGACCTGGGTTTGATTCCCAGAACCTCTATCTTAAAAAGCCAGAATCAGATGTGGCAGATGTGGTAGCTAACACCTTTAATTTCAGCACTCTAGGAGGCAGATCTCCCTGAGTTTGAGACCAGTCTGGCCTACATTAGGAAGAAGAGATTGTCTCAAAACAAACTAAGCCAAGCATGAGGTACACATTAATACCACCACTGTGTGTGTGTGTGTGTGTGTGTGTGTGTGTGTGTGTGTGTGTGTAAAACCTAGCCTGCTAGAGAAGCATCAGGCCAGTGAAAAGCCAGGCTGTAGAGATGGCTCAGTGGTTAGAGCACTGGTTGTTCTTCTCAGCACCAAATGTCATCTTACAACTGTCCTAGGGGATCCAATGTCCTCTTCTGGCACTGGGCACTGCATGCATGTGATATGCAGACATGCAGGCAGGATGCAGGAGGACCATACACACATATAAAAATTAGAAAACAAGGTAAGTAGCACCTAAGGAAGGGTATCTAAGGTTATCTGGCTTCCACACACAGGCACAACCTCATACACACAGTATGACAATGTCATACACACAGGCACAACCTCACACACACAGTATGACAATGTCATACACACAGGCACAACCTCACACACACAGTATGACAATGTCATACACACAGGTACAACCTCACACACACAGTATGACAATGTCATACACACAGGTACAACCTCACACACACAGTATGACAATGTCATACACATAGGTACAATTTCACACACACACACACATACACACAGGTGCAGCCTCATACACACAGTATGACAATGTCATACACACAGGTACAATCTCTCTCTCTCTCTCTCTCTCTCTCTCTCTCTCTCTCTCACACACACACACACACACACACACACACACAGGTGCAACCTCATACATATACAAGGTACAACCCACACACATAAACACACACAAGTGTAATCTCATACACACACAGGTACAATCTCATACACACAGGTACAACATCATAAACATACAGGTTCAACCTCATACCCACAGACATAACCTCATGTACACCGACACAACGTCACACACAGAGGTGGAATCTTACACACATGTATGAGCATTCACACAACAAAACCTACTGTACAAAGTAAAAACTAGCTGGACAGTGGTGATACACGCCTGTAATCCCAGCACTTGGGAGGCAGAGGCAGGCGGATTTCTGAGTTCGAGGCCAGCCTGGTCTACAGAGTGAGTTCCGGGACAGCCAGGGCTATACAGAGAAACCCTGTCTCAAAAAGCAAAAGCAAAAACAAAAACAAAAGAGAAAGTAAAAGCTATGAATTAAAGGTTTTTTTTTTTTTTTTTTTTTGCAGATGAGGACCTCACAAAATTGAAGAAAAATTCTTTTAAATAGTGATAAAGCTTTTTAAATCCCTTAAGTTTGTAAAAACAAAAAAATGTATAAGCAATGTGTACAATAATATTAAAACATTTTGTTTCCAAAATTTCTCTGTCTCTCTCTCTCTCTCTCTCTCTCTCTCTCTCTCTCTTTGGTCTTTTGAGACAGGGTTTTGCTGTATAGCTCTGACTGTCCTGGAACACATTCTGTAGACCAGGCTGGCCTCGAACTCAAATTTTTTGTCTTTATTATGAGTTATTTCTCTCCTTTATTAATAATGTATTATTTCTTATACAATATATTCTGATCCCACTTTCCCCTCACTCCCATTTCCCCCTCACCTCCCCTTCATCCAGATTCATCTCTTTCTGTCTCTCACTAGAAAAGAACAGGCTTTGAAGGGCTAACGACAAAACATAGCCAAATATAGTAAGATAAAACTGGCTGGAGAAATGGCTCAGCAGTTAAGGACGCTGTTGCTCTTCCAGAGGTCCTGAGTTCAATACCCAGCATGCACATGGTGGCTCACGATCATCTATAAAGAGATCTGATGCCCTCTTCTGGTGTGCAGGCGTACATACAGACAGAGTTCTTCTACATTTAAAAAAAAAAGTCTCAAAGTAAGATGAAACAAAAACTATTACAGCAATATTGGGCAAAGCAAAGAGTCCCAGCAGAAGGCACAAGAATCAGAGACTCTCTTGTTCACACACTCAGGAGTACCATAAAAATACTAAACTGAAGCCGGTGGTGGTGGCCATGCCTTTGATCCCAGCACTTGGGAGGCAGAGGCAGGGAGGTTTCTGAGTTCAAGGCCAGCCTGGCCTACAGGGTGAGTTCCAGGACAGCCAGGGCTACACAGAGAAACCCTGTCTCAAAACAAAACAAAACAAACAAAAACTAAACTGAGGGGCTGGAGAGATGCCTCAATGGTTAAGAACACTGTCTGTTCTTCCAGAGGTCCTGCGTTCAATTCCCAGCAGCCACATGGTGGCTCACAACCATCTGTAATAGGAGCTGATGCCCTCTTCTGGTGTGTCTGAAGATAAACACTGTACTCAAATACATAAAATAAATAAATCTAGAAAAAAAAAATACTAAACTGAAAGCTATAATTCAGAGGACCTGGTCCAGACCTGGGTAGTCCTGTGCTCAACCCTTCCATTTTTTTATGGAAAAAAATGGTGACTAATTGGGAAAAAATATTTACCAGTGTATTACAGATAAAAGATTAATATTCTACTCCATGGTGGTGTATGTCTTTATTCCTAGCACTTGGGAGGTAAAGCCTGGCAGATTTTTGTGAGTTTGAGGCTAGCCTGGTCTACATAGTGAATTCCAGCCCAGCCGGAACTACATAGTGGGACCCTGGGTAGATGGATGGATGGATGGATGGGTGGATGGATGGACGGACAGACAGACAGACAGACAGATGAAGGGCTGGAGAGACGGTTCGGCAGTTAAGAGGTTTAGAGCACCTAGTGCTCTTGCAGAGGATCCAGGATCTACCCCATGTCAGCTTACAATGGGTCTGTAACTCCAGTACCAGGGAATCTGATGCCTTCGTTTTGCCTTAGTGGGCATTAATGAGGCACACATATGCAAACACACACACATAACAGTAAATCTTTAATAAAGGGGCTGGAGAGAGGTGGCTCAGTAGTAAAGAACATTGGCTGCTCTTCCAGAAAACCTGAGTTCAATTCCCAGCACCCATGTGGCAGCTCACAACTCCCTGTGACCCCTGTTACAGGGGATCCGACACCCTCACACAGATATACATGCAATCAATTCACCCATGTACATATAATAAAAATAAAATTTAAGAATATTTAATAAAAATCAATATTCCAGAGATGAAAATACAATTAATGGGCTGCACATTCAAATAAATATCAGTATATTAAATTTTCTACAAAAAAGGCCAATACCCACATAGTGTAAAAAAAAATTAAATTTTGAGGAAAGAAGAAAAAAATCTTTAACAAAATAAATTAGGATTGTGTGTGTGTGTGTTACGTATGCCACAACCTGTGGACCCCTGCAGAGGCCAGAAGAGGATGTCAGATCCCTTGGAAGTGGAATTGCAGGCAGGCTGCCCAACACAGGAACTGGGAACCAAGTCCCAGTCCTCTGGAAGAGCAGTGAGTATGCTCAACTACTGGGCCAGCTGTATCTTTAAGTTTTTCAAATCCTATTTTTTAGGGTTTTTTTTCTTTTTTCTTTTCTTTTTTTTTCTTTTTCTTTTTCTTTTCTTTTCTTTTTTTTTTTTTTTTTTTTTTTTTTTTTTTTTGGATTTGGTTTTTTGAGACACGGTTTCTCTGTATAGCCCTGGCTGTCCTGGAACTCACTCTGTAGACCAGGCTGGCCTCGAATTCAGAAATCTGCCTGCCTCTGCCTCCCAGAGTGCTGGGATTACATGTGTGCGTCACCACCACCGGCTCAAATCCTATTTTTAATGATGGTTCTTAAATACTTTAATCTTCCTTGTAGCCCACCATCCACCAGAGGTAGTGGAAAAGAAAGGATGGGGGGAGTGGGCCTGTTTAGAGAGGTTCTTTGTAGCATCTGTGTTGTCTGGAAATCGGCAGTTCAGTTCATAGGTCATCAGCGGCCACTCGATCCGATCCACTCGCAAACACCTCACGGATACACCCGCAGTCCAGTTTGGTAGAATCAGGTTAGCAATAGCAGTGACACAACCTAGTAGAGACAGCCAGGCCTCAGCCTCAGCTCCAGTCAGCAGGAGGGATCCAGAGGGACACCAGGAGAAGTTCTCAGCTGTGCCTCTCTCAGGAAGGTGAAGATCAGCAAACCAAACTCTGTCACTCTGTGGAGTCCTATCTATACTCTCAAAACATCACATGTTCTCCACACGCCTTGCCTCAGCCTGGGTTTTGCCTCAGCACGTGCATCCAATCAGCCTGAGTCTGCAGAAGCAGCAAGAAACTGCAGCACACCACCAGAAGTTTTTTGGCACATTTCTCTCTATGGCGTCCTGACAAATGCATCTCAACTACACAACATAAAGTAGACCAATACATATGTGTCATTAGCAAAGAATCAATCAAGTGTCCTTTCAAGTGCTTGCTATAGCAGAGCGTTCTTCTGTATCTGCTTCAGTGAAACCTTCCTTCACCAATCTGCCTCAGCCTTTCTTTATACCTGTGTCTGCTTCAGCTAAACCTTCCTTCATGTGTTTGACCTAGCCAAACCTTCCTTCACATGTTTGCCCCAGCCAAACACCATCCAACTGACTTTCCAAAGAACTCTAAAGTTTCTACTTCAGTCGTCTTTCCAAAACTCCTGGATTTTAATTTGCATATATTGTATGTTTGTGGTGTACTTGTGTTTATATGAGTGTGCAAATGTTATATGGTGTGTGTGTGTGTGTGTGTGTGTGTGTGTGCGTGTGTCTGTCTGTATATAGAGGCCAAAAGTTGATGTTGGATGTCTTCTTAAGTTGCTTTCCACTTTATTTTACAGAGCTAGCCTGTCACTTGAACCCAATGCTCACAAGCTAGCTAGCTTAACTCTGGACATCTCTTGTCTCTTCCACATCCACCCAGCATGGGCGCTGGGGATTTAAACTCCACTCTTCACACTTGTGCAGAATTAAACTGTCTTTGCAACCCAGAAGCCATCTCTTAAAAATGGGCAAAAGGAGCTGTGTATGGCAGAGGCAGGAGGATCTCTGTGAGTTTGAGGCCAACCTGGTCTACAAACCGAGTCCAGGGCAACCAGGGCAGTTACATAAGTTACATAGAGAAACCCTGTCTCAAAACACACACACACACACACACACACACACACACACACACACACACAAACACATGCACGCACATAAAGAGAGAGAGAGAGAGAGAGAGAGACAGACAGACAGACAGACAGACAGAGAGCAAAAGGACAGGGTGGTGGCACACAAATTTAATCCCAGCACTTGGGATGCAGAGGCAGGTGGTAGAGCAGTTGCCTGGCCCATACCAAGTCCTGGGCTTGTCTCCCATACTGTTTGTATGAACTGAGTCTGGTGGGACATGCCTGTAATCCCACCACTCAGGAGGTAGACACAGGAGAATGGAAGTTCAAGGTCACCCTTGGCACCATAATCATGAGTTCTTCTTTCATGCTGTTATCCACACATGTTTGATGTCCGTGGAACCCAGAAGATAACGTTGAATCCCTCAAACTGGAGTTACAGATGGTGAGAGCCATCCATAACTTGGGAGCCGGGGACCAAACCCAGGTCCTCTGCAAGAGCAGTAAACACCCTTAACTGCGGAGCTGTCTCTTCTGCTGTGATACATCTTAGCAATATAAGAACATAAATACACAAGTATAGTTTTGGGATACTTTTTATACTTGCAAACATTAGAAATTATACAAATGTCCAGAAATAAGAGATTGATTGGCTAGACTCTAATACCTAGACAATAGGGTACCCTGAGGCTGTGAGAGGAACGAAGGTGGTCTCTATGGACTACTGTAGGCTAACTTCCAGGAAATGCCATTTAATAAAAAGTGAAGTATAAGAACCTGCAAGATGGCTGGGTGGTGGTGGCACACGCCTGTAATCCCAGAACTCTGGGAGGCAGAGGCAGACCGATTTCTGAGTTCGAGGCCAGCCTGGTCTACAGAGTGAGTTCCAAGACAGCCGGGGCTACACAGATACACAGAGAAACCCTGTCTTGGAAAAACCAAATCAAAAAAAAAAGAGAGAGAGAGAACCTGCAAGATGGCTCTCGCCTCTCTTCCTCCTGTTTCCTGCTTGCTTCTCTCTTGCCCTCGCCCTCTTGGGCTTTTCTCCCTTCCCCCTCTCTTCACGAGGTCATGGCCAGCCTCTACTTCTCTCTCTCTCTTTTTTAAAGATTTATTTATTAATATATGTAAGTACACTGTAGCTGTTTTTAGACACACCAGACGAGGGCATCAGATCTCATTACAGATGGTTGTGAGCCACCATGTGGTTGCTGGGATTTGAACTCAGGACCTTCAGAAGAACAGTCAGTACTCTTAACCACTGAGCCATCTCTCCAGCCCCGGCCTCTACTTCTCTACAATCTTCTCCTCTCTGCCTTTCTCTGCCTCTACTATTCTCTTAACTCCCCTCCCCATGCCCTGAATAAACCCTAATCTATGCTAAAAAAACAAAACAAAACAAAACAAAATTTTCAAGATGGCCAACAAGTAAAAGCTCTCAGCACAAGCCTGACACCTGAGTTTGATTCCCAGGACTGTAGGAGTAAATTAACTTCCAAAGTTGTCCTCTGCCTCCAAATGAATTACATGAAAATTGTGCACCACACATGCACACAAGCATGCTCACACGCTCGTGTAGAGGCCAGAGGAGACATCTCGTGTCTCCCTCAGTTGCTCCTCATTTTTGAGAAAGAATCTCTTCATGGAACCTGAAACTCACTGTTTCAGAATGGATGACCAAGAGAAGTGTAGGGACCCAGCTGTGTTGACCCCTCTCCCAGGGGGTAGGCTTTGTCTGTGGGTGTGAGTGTGGGAAGAGGTCTGAACTCAAGTCCTGCTTTAGTGGCAAGAGTTTTACCCACAGAGCCTCTCCCTATTCCCACTGTCTTAGGGTTTCCATTGCTGTGAAGAGACTTCATGTTCAAGGAAACTCTTATAAAGGAAAACACTTAGTTGAAACTGGCTTACAGTTTCAAAGGTTTAGTCCACTATCACTGTGGCAGTCCAGACAGATATGGTACTGGAGAGTTATACAGCTTGATCCACGGCAGCAGAGGGGAACTGTGTTCTTCAGCCTAGGAGTCCTCAAAGCCCACCCCAACAATGACACACTTCCTCCAACAAGGCCACACCTACTTCAACAAGACTACACTGCCTAATAGTGCCACTCCCCTGTGGGCCAAGCAGTCAAATGTGGGCCATACCTATTCAAATCATTACACCCTCTCTTTTTAAATTTTAATGAATAAAATGAAGCTCTAAGACTGAATTAACTAGGACAAACTGGGACCAGTGGGGCATGATGCCTAGCATGTAGCTGCTGAGGCAGGAGGATTACCATGAGTTGGAGTTTAACTCATGGCAAGATATATGGCAAGACCCTTCTCCAAATGAAACAAAACAATAAAGACAAAAGTGGTTCGAGAGAGTGCACTTGCTGCTCTTACCACAGTTCCTGGGTTTGGATCCTGGTTCCACATGGTGACTCACAACCATATTTAATCCCAGTTTCAAGGAACCCAGTGCCCACTTCCTACCTCCTCAGGTATCATGATGACACACATCCATACCTGCAAGCTAACATTCAGGCTCATAAAAATAAGTATATATTTCTATTAAAAAAAAACCCAAAAATCAAAAAGCCATCTTGCCTAGGGGTCCCAAGTTCAGAGCCAGTAAAAGTATCTGGAAGTATATCAGATACATACACTTAAAACTCAGCATTTTGCCTTTTTGATGCACAGCTGCTATCTAAGGGTTGCCAGATGTTCTGGATTCTGTATCTCATACGCACTGTAAGAGGTCACTGGCCTAGGAAGAAGCCCCTCATGGCTTCTTAGCTTTGGATGTTCCACCTGTCCCAGGCCCTTCATGGGAGCTTTTTTAGTGTAATCTACCTACCTTTGCAATGCATTCTGCAGAGCAGAAGGTCACACCCAGCCACCTGGTGATGGGCAACACAGGTTTTCAGCAGGTTCCCACCTGTGCCCAGAACAAATCATCCAAAATCAGCAGGAAGCAATTATAAGAAGACCATCATCCCAATCCCTTAAATTGTGGTGGATGGTTTTGGTCATTTTATGAATAATAGTATATTGTCATTTAAGGGGATAGCTACAAATATTTATGATCTTGGTCAGGAAGGAAACAAAATAGGGAGCTGAGGCTCAGGGGTTTCTGTCTTTTCTTTTCCTTTTCTCTATCATTCTTTCTTTCTTAGATAAAGGGAACTGGTTGAGAAGAAAAAGAAGAGAATATAGAATTATATAGAAATAAAAGAGGAGATTATTGAATCTACTCTCCAACTAAGAGCTATGGTATTCTCAAATAAGTTTATTTTTGTTTACATTGATATGGATTATTTATATTGATAGAGATTTAATTGGTATAATTCTTCGAATAATTGATACAAACTTTAACATTCATTTTGTTACACATAATGTGTATATGTTTCATCTCTTGTATAGGCATTATGCCTATGCAACACATTTGAAAATGCAAGGTTTAGCCCCAGTCCTTTTAATAGCTGCTATTGCAAACTGTTAGGGATGGTTAAGAAATATAAGTTAATGGTCAGACAATCAAACTCATGGCCCTGTCAAATACTAATATGCATTTTCACAGAAATAGGCATCCTGAGTTAAACACATAATAAATATCTAGAAACAGGCAATGTTTTCTTATTCAGATATGCTATGTATAGAGAGATGGTCTTCAAAAACCTCAGACATCGGGCTGGAGAGATGGCTCAGTGGTTAAGAGCACCGATTGCTCTTGCAGAGGTCTTGAGTTCAATTCCCGGCAACCACAGGGTGGCTTATGGCCATCTGTGATGGGATCCAATGCCCTCTACTGGTGTGTCTGAAGAGAGTGACAGTGTACTCATATATACATAAAATAAATAAATAAATCTTTAAAAGAAACCTCAGACATCCACAGAATATGGCATTTAAAGATGTTTTTAGTAATTCAAGGCTTTTCTGACAGTGAGACATGCCAGCTCCTGGCAGCACCACATTCGACTTGGAAGAAGGTGATGAGCACTGAAGAGGCTCCACTTGAAGATGGCTTTATGTGTGGCAAACCAGCAACCAGGCAGAGGGAATTCCCTAACTTCCTTTGTAGACAGAATGTTGTTCCGAAAGGACAAACAGACTCAGGGGAGTTAGCTGCCAGGCTCTGCCATGGCAGGGTAAGCAAGTCCTTCATAATTCCCGCGTCACCAAAGGTCTGTCAGACGTTCTGGGCCAGAAGATGATGCTCTGATGTTTTAGAATATGGGGTAGCTGTCCAGCGTACTCAGATAATATTTATTTCCTTCTCAAGTCTCTGATGGCATTGAAGACTAGATAGTTATAGTCTCACAATTCAACTTAAGTTGTTTAGGACTTGAGAAGATGTTTTTAGGCCCAAGAAGATGTTTTTTGGATAATAATACCAGTTAGGATAGATTTTGATACATAACTCTGAACTCACCAAGATATGATAGATGATAAACCAATTTACCTAAGTTGCAAAATATAAATGAACTCAACATTATGAATGTAAATCTTACCTAATAGTTTTCATAATTGTCTCATAATTGTTATTACTGTAGTGTTCAATTTATATATGAAAGTAAAAGAGCCTTTCATTGGACTAAAAAGGGGGAATTGAGAGAGAATATCTTACGTCTGTATGGATGTGGCACCTGTCAATAATAAATCTGATGTCTGATCACATAGGCAGGAAGTAGGAGGTGAAGCCTGTGGGAGGCAGGAAGGATTCTGGGATAGAGCCAGGCACAGCATATGTGCCCAGGAAGATGTGACATGACAGACACATGGTACCTGGGCCACGTGGCAGAATGTAGATTAGAATAAATATGTTATTTTAAGTCATGATCTAGTCAGAGATGAACCTAGCTGTATGGCCAAATTATTTGTCAAATATAATTTGAGTCTGAGTCTTATTTCTGGGAGCCCGGGGCTGGGAGGAAGGAGGACCAAACATTTACAGGGATACAGGCCCGTGGACATTTTTAAAAAGCCCAGGAGCTGATGAGGCAGCTCAGCCTTTAAGAATGCTTACTCCTGGTCTAGTCTATTGTTTCTACATAATTCTACATTCTCTTCTTTTTCTTCTCAACCTCTTCCCTTTATCAAAAAAGGAAGAATGATAGAGAAAAGGAAAAGGAAAAACAGAAACCCCAGAGTCTCAGCTCCCTATTTTGTTTCCTTCCTGTCCAAGACCATAAATATTTGCAGCTATCCCCTTAAATGACAATATATCTATAATTCATAAAATGACCAAAACCATCCACCACAGTTTCACTGGGATGATGAAACTGGGACTGGGATGATGGTCTTCTTTTTTTTTTTTTTTTTTTTTTTTTTTTGTGTTTGTTTTTTTTTTATTATTATTATTCGATATAATTTATTTACATTTCAAATGATTTCCCCTTTTCTAGCCCCCCCACTCCCCGAAAGTCCCGCAAGCCCCCTTCTCTTCCCCTGTCCTCCCACCCACCCCTTCCCACTTCCCCGTTCTGGTTTTGCTGAATACTGTTTCACTGAGTCTTTCCAGAACCAGGGGCCACTCCTCCTTTCTTCTTGTACCTCATTTGATGTGTGGATTATGTTTTGGGTATTCCAGTTTTCTAGGTTAATATCCACTTATTAGTGAGTGCATACCATGATTCACCTTTTGAGTCTGGGTTACCTCACTTAGTATGATATTCTCTAGCTCCATCCATTTGCCTAAGAATTTCATGAATTCATTGTTTCTAATGGCTGAATAGTACTCCATTGTGTAGATATACCACATTTTTTGCATCCACTCTTCTGTTGAGGGATACCTGGGTTCTTTCCAGCATCTGGCAATTACAAATAGGGCTGCTATGAACATAGTAGAACATGTATCCTTATTACATGGTGGGGAGTCTTCTGGGTATATGCCCAGGAGTGGTATAGCAGGATCTTCTGGAAGTAAGGTGCCTGATGGTCTTCTTATAATTGCTTCCTACTGATTTTGGACGTAGAATTCCTTTTTGGGGACTCAGGAAAACTGGAAAATTGGTCAGTCTTCAGAAAGCAAGCTGTAGCATTTGCTGTCCTGTCTCTGTGTGCTGAGAAAGCATTTGTAATCTGTATCGCCAAACTAATAATTACTGTGTAATACAGTTAATAAGCTTAACAGTATTGTTCCTTAGATGTTTCTCTTGTCCAGTGGCCTCTGGATTCCTTAGTTGGATGTTTTTTCTCTTGGGGCAATAAAACAAACAACCCTGTTCTACCCTAACTTTGGGTTCTTACAATTGACTCGCAGAATATAGCTTTCCTAGGGCGAAATGCTTTTTGGCAACAGAAAAAGCATTATTTTTTTGAACTGAACTTATAAACATGCCTTATGTGGATACATATATCAATATTCCCCTTTCTCATTATATAAATTTAAGATTGTTGTATATTTATATTTTAAATTACTAAGGACATTCCTAATTATTATTAAGCCAAAACTTACATAGTACCTTTAAAGGAACAATATGTCATTTTGAATTTCAGACTGTTTTGTTTTGGTTTTGGTTTTGGTTTTTGGTTTTTTGTTTTTGTTTTTTGGGTTTTGTTGTTGTTGTTGTTGTTGTTGTTGTTGTTGTTTTTGCAATGAGCTCTATCTGTCAGCAGAGGGTTTCTCCATGACTTGCTCTGAGCCATCCCGGCCCGCCATCTGGGGGTCCTGCCCATCAACAGTCTGAAGCCCATGTGTTCCACCACGTTGGGTTAGGCTGGAGTCTCTGGCCTCTGTCCACTCCACGGAGGTAGCGGGCCCATAGCAGGATGGGGCTGGAGCCTTTAGGTTCCTTTCCACGGACCCTATGCCTGGAGCTTCGCAGGCTGTGCGCTCCTCTCTAGGCATGATACCTGCTCTTTTCAGGCCTAGGAGCTCCTTAGCAGCAGCTTTTCTAAAAACAGGGCTTTCTTTTTTAAAAGTTTTAAAACGCCGTTTTTCGAGACAGGGTTTCTCTGTGTAGCCCTGGCTGACCTGGAACTCACTCTGTAGACCAGGCTGGCCTCGAACTCAGAAATCTGCCTGCCTCTGCCTCCCAGAGTGCTTGGCTGCTGGCCTTATTTCTTAAAGAGACAGAACTTTAAAGCTGTTTTGTTTTCAGGAAGATTTGGTGCCTCTATCTGGAAAATTAATTCCGGTTAGTTTGGTTCTATGCCCCATGTCTGATACTATTTGTAAATGTTTGGTCCTTCTTCCTCCCAGCCCCAGGCTCCCAAAAATAAGACTCAGACTCAAAATATATTTACAAATAACTTGGCCATATAGCCAGGTTTTCTCTGACTAGATCTTAACTTAAGTTAACCCATTTGTTCTAATCTACATTCTGCCACGTGGCTGGTTACCTGTGCCCAGGTACCATGTGTCTGTCATGTCACATCTTCCTGGGCACATCTCCCATGCCTGGCTCTAATCCCAGAATCCTTTCTACACCTGGATGTCCTGCCTCCTATTTCCTGTAAGCCACAGGCTATCAGATTTATTATTGACAGGTGTCATATCCATACAAATATAAGATATACTCTCTACATGGCTCTTTTGAGCTCAAAGCTGTTCCATCCACCAAGGTGAATCACAAACCTCCCACACACCATGAAACTACTCTGATAGTTGACCCAGACTTCCCATCCAGATAGAGGTTCTTAGAATGCAGCTCTCAGACTCTCAGTGACTACAGCCTTAGATGGCTGAGAATCAGATCAGAATCTCAGGACATGGTGCTTAAAAGTGGTTTTCAGGGTTGGCAATGTAGCTCAATTGTAGAGTCCTGGCTTATTCCCATGGTGGGTGTGGGTACAACCCCTAGTACTATAAAAACAACTACAAAAAAAGAACTAAAGAGCTAATCCTGGTGTGAGTGTCTATAATTACAAGATTCAGGAATTCCTTTCGTGAGCACCAGATCATGAGGGTCAGCTTTCCAGATTAATCTCTTGGTTCCTTTCTTGTTTTTGAATTATATTTATTCACGTGTGCATGCATGCATGTGTGTGTGTGTGTGTGTGTGTACAGATGCACTTGTGCCATGGCACAAATGTGAAAGTTAGAGGACAACTTGAGGGAATCTTCTACCATATGGATCCCAGATATTGGACTCAGGTCATCAGATTTGGTGGCAAGTGCCTTAACATTATTCTGAGCCGTTTCCCTTGGATCCTTTCTTGAACGCCATGATTTAGCAGCACCAAACTACCAGTCCCTAAAAAGGGATATACTAACCCCCCCCCCTCACCTTCTGGAATTTGAAACACTAGTTATTCACTGTCTTTTACAGAGGAATTTTAATCCGGCAACATGGTTGCCCTGATCATATCCAAAGACCTTGTAGGTTTGTGTGACCTGGCTAGAATACAGGCACTCCACTTAGCACACACTTTAATCCCAAACAATGACTCCCAATTGAGCGACAGACAAAGTGATGAATCAAAGATTCGATAGAATGAGTTAGAGATAGGATATGGCCACATCTCAGGAGAAACAGCACAGGGAACGTGCAGGCGGTTCATGAGTGCAGTGCAGTGGAGCTGAGTTCGTTCCTGAATTCATGCAGTTCAGTACAGGTCAGCAGAGGGAGTTGAAGCCAGAGAATAAGAAGGAGCTAAAGGATTAGAACAAATTGCCAGAGTTAGTTTGAGGCCAACCAGAGTAAATTCAGTGAGAAGCTGAGAGAAGCCAGATTGATTCAGTCAGCTTGGAGAGAGAGGAGTTTGAACCAGAACAGCTGAATTGAGCCAGCCAGCCAGCATTCAGAAAGAACTAGAAAGGGTGAGCTTATTCAGCAATAAGCCTCCAAGAAGACAATTGTTATCAAGTGGATAAAAGAGACACTTGCAGTCTTCTGTCTCCCTTTAGCTTGGTCACACCTCATTGAATTGCTTTTGCTCACTTTTTTTTTCTGTTGTCCACATCTCCTCATACACTGGTAGACAGAGTGAGGGGTCTCAGTGACCACCAAGGCTAACAGAGTAACAACTCAAGGTAGGCAAGAAGGCAATTCAATATGACTAAATAGCTGGTGTTGGCTTCAACTTCTGGAATCTGACTCTGAGTGGTTTATTTTAGGCATATTTAAGTACAGCACAATTTGGTGAAAACTTTTTTTGATGACAATTAACTCAGTCTCACGTACAATAAAGCATACAAAAATCTTCTTGAAGCTGGGCAGTGGTAGCGCACGCCTTTAATACCAGCACTTGGGAGGCAGAGGCAGGTGGATTTCTGAGTTTAGACCAGCCTGGTCTAAAGAGTGAGTTCCAGGACAGCCAGGACTACACAGAGAAACCCTATGTCGAAACAAAACAAACAAAACAAAACAAAATAAAAATCTCCTTGAGAAACAAAGTAAGCTAAATAGACTGGATGTGACCCCACCCAAACTCTCTGTAAAGAACATGAGACATATTCCATAAAGATGGGTTTTGTAGATAAACTACATGTGACCCTTTCCATAAAGTCAATCTACCAATTGACCGAGAAAATCAAGCTCATGACTAGGGGCTGGAGGAGAATCTAGTGTGGCCACACAGATATCGCTGGGTCACCAGACTATTAACCATGTCTGCCGCCAGCCTTCTGGGTGGGTAAAAGGCTAGTGCATGCCTTCCTTCGAAGGCACAGCCCACATAATTAAGACTGCAGGTTCCCTGAGTGCTTGCTTGTGAGCACAATGAACTTCATACCTCCTATGAGGCCCCTCACTCAATTTTCTAGCTCATAGCCGGTGCTCAATTATTGTTTCCATAATGAACCCTGTGCTACAGATGGACAGAAGCCTAAAAGCTGATGTCAAGTGACCTCTAATGGTTGGGAGTCTAGAAGCACTGGGTAAGCTGTGCTATTACCTTGGAGTAAACACAATCAGTTCACTTGTGTGCGCTTTACTCCAGCACTACTGAATAGCTCTGTGTAATAATCAATCAGTCTCTTTCTGTCTCTGTCTGTCTCTCTGTCTCTCTTTCTCTCTGTCTCTCTCTGTCTCTCTATCTCTCTCTGTCTCTCTATCTCTCTCTGTCTCTCTATCTCTCTCTGTCTCTCTCTCTATGTGTCTCTCTTGGGTTTTTAGAGAGACAAAGTATCTCTGTGTAGCTATGTCTGTCCTGAAACTGACTCTATAGAGCAGGTTGTCCTCAAACTCAGAGATCCACCTGTCCCTGACTCCTGAGTGCTGGGATTAAAGGCATGCGCCATCATGCTGGGCTGCACAATAGTCTCTTAAATCCATGACAGCAGAGATAGAGGAAATGATAAACATACGATATTATAAAAGAAAGTAAATATAAATAGATAGGCTTATATTATGCTTCATTCAGAAATACATCTTTTCATCTCTTTCTATACATACGTGTGTACATAGAGACCAGTGTGTACGTGGAGACCAGAGGGCAACACTGGGTGTATTCTTCATTTTATTTATTTATTTATTTATTTATTTATTTATTTATTTATTTTGGATTTGGTTTTTTTGAGACAGGGTTTCTCTGTATAGCCCTGGCTGTTCTGGAACTCACTCTGTAGACCAGGCTGGCCTCAAACTCAGAAATCTGCCTGCCTCTGCCTCCCAAAGTGCTGGGATTACAGGTGTGCTCCACCACTGCCTGGCTTGAATGTCTTCTTCAAATGCTCTGCACTCTATTGAGAACAAGGTCTCTCTGGAGCTCACTGGTTCAGCTAGACTGACTGGCCAGCAAGTCCTTCTGTCTCTACTTCCCTGTGTTGGGTTATAGCTATGTGCTTCCTTGCCTGTCTTTGATGTGGTGGAGGGTTTGATCTCAAGTCCTCACACTTGCATAGCAAGCACTTGACAGACTTGAGCCATCTCCTTATCCTGTAACCCATAGGGCAACACATCATTCCAGGATCAGTTCTTTTATGCTAATGGCTCAAGCATATCATATTTTTTAAAAACAAACAAACAAACAAACAAACTTTTATTATTGCTGGGCAGTGATGGTGCATGCCTTTAATCCTAGCACTCAGGAGGCAGAGGCAGGTGGAAATCTGTATGAGGCCAGCCTGGTCTACAGAGTGATATCCAGGATAGGTAGGGTGCATGGAGGAACCCAGTCTCAAAGAAAGAAAGAAAGAAAGAAAGAGGGGGGGGAGGGAGGGAGGGAGGGAGGGAGAAAGAGAGGGAAGGAGGGAGAGAGGAAGGAAGGAAGGAAGGAAGGAAGGAAGGAAGGAAGGAAGGAAGGAAGGAAGGAAGGAAGGAAGGAAGGAAGGAGAGATTGGCGTTGGGCCATGTCTGTGAGGCATGTCTTTGTTGCTTACCGGTGTATGAGGTCCCAGCCTGCCGTAGGCGGTGCCATCCCGTGGAGGGTGGTGCTGAGCTGTAGAAGAAGGGCAAGCAGGTCAGCATATTCCGTGATCTCTGCTTTAGTTCCTGGCTCTAGGTTTCTGCCATGAGCTGATGGACTGTATATTACATGTATTCCAAATAAACCCTTTCCTCCCCATGCTGCTTTTGGTCGGGTGTTTATCTCGGCAACAGAGAGAAGCAAACCAGGACACATTTTAAACATGAAGTGGGCACTCAGTAATTCATCTTTCATGAATTATTTAAGGACAGCACAATTTGGTGAAAACTTTTGTGATATATTTATGAAATATTTTAAGAGAATCAACTCTTGCAAGTTGTCTTCTGAATCCTACACATGCTCTGTGACACCTTCATGTCTGTATCCACACACATAAATATTACACACACACACACACCCATATATACCACATATACACATACACACACCACACACACACCACATGTACACCACATACACACACAAACACATACCACATATACATACCACATACACACACCACATACCACCCACATACAACACACACACACACACATACACACACACACACATACACACACACACACATTAAGAAAAGTCTAGTGTACTGGAGAGAGTGCTCACTGAGTAAGAGTGTTGCTGTTCAATCATGAGGACCTGAGTTCAAATCTCTAACTGTTGTGGTCTATGTTTGTGACCGCAGTGCTGTGGGGGCAGAGACAGCAGGATTACTGGGGCTTGCTAGCCACCAGCCTAACCCAAGGCTCAGTTTGAGGCTCTGTATCAAGGGAGAACAAAGCTGACAATAAGAGGACAGAACACCTAATATTCTTATATGTGCGCACCATGCGCACAATTAGAATAAAAACATCTCTGTAGCCCAGGCTAGCCTCAAACTCACTCTGTAGACCAGGCTAGCCTCAAACTCAGAGATTCACCTGCCTCTGAGCACTGTAATTAAAATCATGCACCATCACACTCAGCTGGCCTTGCCTCAAACTAAACAAAAACAAACAATCAAACAAAAAAAGCCACAACAATAGAAAGAACTATTAAAATTTGAGAGCTAATCACATGACACATGGCTGTGACCTCAGTTCTTGGGAGGCCAAGACAGTAGGATCACAATTTGAGCAGTAAAATTATGTTTAGAGGCCAGCCTGGGCTAGCCTAGATTCTCTCAAAATGAAACAAAAACAACAATAAGACAAACAAATTGGACTTGAGCGATGGCTCTATGGCTAAGGGCACTGGCTGCTTGGCAAAGGACCCACATCCTCTGATGCTCGTGTTGAGTGGCTCACAGTGCAGCTCCAAGAGATCAGGTGCCTCTCTCTGACCTTCTAGGGAATCTGTATTCAAGTGTGTATTTCCACACAGACACACACATAATAATCAAAGACTAAAACAATTTTTTTTAAAAAAATATAAAACCAGATCTTCTTTTCCTGCTCAGAGATGGCTGACATCATGAAAGACATAAGGACCTGGAAGTGTGTGACCAGCCAACCAGTTCAGAGAAAACAAATGGTTGTCTGTGTCCTAATCTCAGGGAGGCAACAGTGCCAAACACAGAACTTTGGGAAAAACTGGACAAAATGTTAAAAAAGAAAACAAACAAACAAACACCAGATGCCAGCTCTGAACTTAGGTCCTGATCCCCCCCCCCTTTTTTCCCCCGGTGGAAAGGCAACTAGCTTTTGAGTTATTTTACGAGATTCCTTAGCTTATGCAAGTACAAAGAAGCTCATAAAATGTGGTCCGAATGAGAAGAAAAGGAACTCAAGAAAACAAGAAAAATAACCCAAGGACAGAGCAAAGGTGGCCAGGGAGACTGGAAGAGCCGACAGCGGGACCGGCAAAGGAGAGCCGGAGAGTGGAGGGGAGCGGAGATACAGGGTGACCTCACCTGTGAGCTTCCATGGGGGTGCTGGGAATTGAACCCGAGTCCTTTGGAAGAGCAGCAGTGCTCATAACTGCTGAGCCATCTTTCCAGCCCCACGTTTTCCTTTAAAAATATTTATTTATTTTTATTTTTTTATTTAAGTGTATATGTGTACCCACACGAGTCTTTATACACCCCACAGGTGTGCAGGTCCCCCACACAGGCTAGAGGAATTGGAGTTATGGGTATTTGTAAGCCACCTGACATGAATGCTGGCAACAGAAATCTGCCCCTCTGCAAGAACAATAAATTCGTTTAACTGCTTATGCAGCTTTCAAGCCCAAGATAGTGCAAATTTCTAAGGAGAGGACTAAGAAAATTTACACACACAAACACAACACAAAACAGAGAAAAGTTATGCTGCCCTCTGTTCGAATTTCATGTTCCGTAGCTCTGCCACTTTGTATGGAAGGCCTGACTCGCGTGCAGAGCTGGCTTTCCGATCCCACAGGTAACACACCTTACGGACACCATCCGAGTTTTGTCAAACTCCTACCCATCACAGATCTTTCTAATTCTATTCCCATGGACTAGACTACCACAAGTCTGTATGGAAGGGTGACACTAACTATCCTGTACCTCTGCTAATTCTTTCTTCACTGGCCCATCGGATTTAGCAGTTAAGGGCACTGGTTGCTTTTGCAGATAACCCGGATTCAACTCCCTGCACTCACATGGCAGCTCATAATATTCTGTTATTTCAGTTTCAGGGGATCTGGGGCCTCTTCTGGTCTCCACAGGCACACCTGGTACACAGACATGCATGCAGGTAAACCACCCATACACATAAAATAATAAAATATTTTTAAAAATTTAAAAGACTTATCTTTATTTTTTGTCTGCCTGCAGGTCTGGGCATCATGTACCTGGTGCCTATGGAGGCCAGAAGGGGCTTCAGATCCCCTAGAACTGGAGTCACAGACAGTTGTGAGCTGCTACATGGGTGCTTGGAGCTGAACCCAGGTCTTCTGCAAGGGCAACCAGTTCTTTCAAGTGCTGAGTATCTCTGCCCCCAAAGAAGTTCTAAAGTGGAAACTAAAGGGTTCTTTGGAAAGTCAGTTGAATGGTGTTTTGCTGGGATAAACGCATGAAGGAACATTTAGCTGTAGCAGACACAGGAGAGAGGATGTTCTGCTAAAGCAAGCACATGAAAGGACAGGTGATGAAGGATTCTTCGCTAATGACACCCATGTATTGGTCTGCCTTACATTGTATAATTGACCTGCATTTGTTGGGACTCCAAAGAGAGAAACACATCAAAAAATTTCTGGCGGTGTGTTGCAGTTTCCTGCCACTTCCTCAGACTCCAGCTGATTGGCGTTAATGTCAGCTGAGACAGACTCACGTGTTGAGGAGTATGGAGACAAGACCTGTGGGGAGATGTGATGTTTGCAGGGATGTAAATATGACTTGATGGACAGTGGAGGAGGCTGGGCTAGGCTTGCTGTGCAACACTGTTGGCCTTGAGTCTTCTCTTATCTTCGTTTTCCTGAGAGCCAATGATATCTTGTCCATTTCTCTGTAGAGATTTTTTATTTTTTTAATTATTTGTATTGTTAAACATAACACATAAAAATGTATGACTTGTTTATGTGTTTCTTTTTAAATTTACATTTTTCTGGGGTGGGAGGAGGGTGGAGACAGGATTCCTCCCTGTCGCCCTAGCTGTCCTCGAACTCACAGAGATCTGCCTGCTTCTGCCTCCGCAGTGCTGGGATTAAGGCATGTGCCACTACTGCCCAGCTTAACTAAAAAAAAAAAAATATTTATCAATGTGTGTGCTTACTTGGCCCAGGGGTGGAGGTTAGGTGACAACTTTGTTGAACTGGGATTTCTCCTGTCACCCTCAAGTGGGCTCTAGGGATTGAACTCAGGTTGCCAAACTTATAGTTCCTGAAGGTTTTCCTCTGACCTCCACACAAGTGCTATGGCCTACACTGGTACACACAATAATGATAAAAAACAAACAAACAAAGAAACAAAACAAAACAAAACAAAAACACAATTTAAAGCTGGGCACTAGGGAAATTGCTGGAGGAAGCTCACTAGGACCTAAGCCAGCTTAGGCCGTGTAATGAATTCCTAGCTAACCTAAGTTACACATGGAGAGCTTGTCTCAAAACAAACAAACAACAACAAACCTCAAACCCCAAACAAACAACCCCCCCCAACAACAACCAAATGCCAAAATCAACCAACCAACCAAATCAAAGGAAGTCAAACCAAACAAGAAGCCCCACAGACCCCACAGTCTAACCACAACATGGTCGGGCAGCTGGGATTTTTCCAGTTGTAGGCCGTGGCACACATTGCTACTGTGAATATTCCTGTAGGCTACACCGCTGATACAATTCTGCATTTTCTGTAGAGCTAGAGATGGGACTGCTGGACCCCGAGTATGTGCACCTCCAGTTTCACGAGATAGATTGTACCATGGTCTGTTCTTGTTTTTTTTTGGGTTTCTTTGTTTGTTTGTTTGTTTTTGTTTGTTTTTTCGAGACAGGGTTTCTCTGTATAGCCCTGGCTATCCTGGAACTCACACTGTAGACCAGGCTGGCCTCAAACTCAGAAATCTGCCTGCCTCTGCCTCTCAAGTGCTGGGACTAAAGGCGTGTGCCACCACCACCACCACCTGGCAACCATAGTCTTTTCTAAGGGGTCATTCTTCAGTGACAGGGCTTGGTGGTTTTCAGTCATTTAGCGTTGACTTATGGGCTGCCCTTGGGAATCAGTCTGTCCTAATTAGAGCAACTTCCCCTTGCCACTGAGTGAGTTTGCAAGGCTTTTAAAGAGGCACTGGTCTTCCTTCCCAGAGGAATGGAAAAATATAATTGGACAAAAATGGAATTGGACAAAAATGGAATAGTCTAACATTGAAATATTTAAGTGATAAACCAGAGTTGAGGTAAACTTTATTATTATCATCATCATTATTTATTATTATTATTATTATTATTAATCAAACTTGCTGTCTTCCATAACATTAATACAGATAATCATCACAGAATTTTCATGGACTGGCCTGGAATATAAGATGCCCAAAAATATGGTAAAATGACATCTAAGCATTGGGTACATTGTCTTCTTTATCAGGCTTTTTTTCTTTTCTTTTCTTTCTTTTTCTTTTTTTCTCTGTGTAGTCCTGGCTGTCCTGGAACTCACTCTGTAGACCAGGCTGGCCTTGAACTCAGAAATCTGCCTGCCTCTGCCTCCCAAGTGCTGGGACTAAAGGCGTGTGTCACCGCCACCCGGCAGGCTTTTTTTCAACACTAGAGAGGAGATGTGGGACCTCATGCTTGCTAGCTAAATGCAGTACTATTGAACTAAAGAATCTATCTTGTTGGGATTTTAAAACCCCATTGCAAGCAGGGCAGTGGTGGTGCACGCCTTAATACCAGCTCTGGGGAGACGGAGGCAGGAAGATCTCTGTGAGTTTGAGGCCCAGCAGGTCTACAGAGTGAGTTCCAGGACAGTCAGGGCTACACCGAGAAACCCTATCTTAAAAAAATAAAATAAACAAACAAAAAAAACCCAACAATAACAAAAATCCAAACCAAAAAATACCCAAACCCATTCATTACATGTATTATATAACTTAATCCTCATAATAGCCCTAACAGGAAATCCTCCTCCTCCTCCTCCTCCTCCTCCTCCTCATCATCATCATCATCATCATCATCATCATTGATCTTCCTTCCCATTTCTGAATGAGGTTCTCCAGGCCTGCCTGGAATTTTCAGTGTAGAAAGGGTGACCTCCTTCCTTCACGTCGTCCCAGACCAGAGATCATAGGCAAAGGCCACCATCCCTGGCTCTTTTTGTGTGGAGTCTCTGACAGAGTTTCACTCTGAAGTCCATTCTAGCCTGAAACTCACTAGGTCGACAAGACTCATCTTAAATTTGGAGTTATCCTTCTGTCTGCAGAGTGCTAAGATTACAGATGTGAACCACCATACCTGATTTCGAAGCAAGCAGTCAAGTAAGCCAGCAGGTATGCATTGCATGCATGTATGTGTGTATGTGTATGTATGTATGTATGTATGTATGTATGTATGTGTTAGTTCTGGGGATTGAACCTAGATATGCTAGGCAACCCAGTACTAACACAGTACATTTAAAAAAAGTTTTATTTAATTTTATACTATGTGTATGAGTTTGTGCCTACATGTGGGTATGTGAATGCCTGTGGACATCAGGGGAAGGGATCAGATCCCCTGGAACGGCAGTTACAGACTGATGTGAGCCACCATGTGGGTGCTGAGGATCGAACCCAGGTCCTTTGCAAGAGCAGTCACTTTTAGTCAGTAATCAGGCAGCTGCAGAGAAGGTGATCTAAGTGGAATTAACCAACTGAGAAAATACGGAGAGAGACTGTTTCATTTTTATTTTAAAAATTATCTCAGACATGTGGGTCATCTTACATCAATTCCATCCCTACATCCAATTCCTTCTGTGTCTCTTCTACTTCCTCTCGGATTCACAGCTTCCTCTTTAATTAGAAGGCAGGATCAAGAATAAGGTAAGATAAAGACTGGTCTTGCTGTGTAGCCCAAGGTAGCCTCCCACTGGGATCTTCCTGCGTCAGCCTCTCAAGTGCAGGGATTTCAACACCACCATACCTGGCTCAGGTTATTGTTATTCTTAGGAGTTAATGACATCCCATCCAAGCCTCTATCTCCTCATGATTATAAATCTGCAATGCGCCTCAGGTGTCTTCTCTCCCTCTGTCCTTGGGCATGCTCTGAAGGCTCCCACTGAACTGTTCCCCCAGACCTTTCTTTTTCTTTGAAGAAAGACAAGATGCATCTATATCTATATCTATATCTATATCTATATCTATATCTATATCTATATCTATATCTATCCCTTTTTCAGCTCTTGTCTAATGCCGTGTTTCTTTGAGTTGCAGGGATGTCAGACATCTACTAGTGTGGATGTGAACGGGGAAGCATTTGGAGGCAGGGGAGAGGAGACGTAGAAGGAGGAGCCACGTGGATGGTGGGGAGGGTAATTTCTTTACATTAGGTTTTTATGTTTTGGTTTGGTTGTGTGTGTGTGTATTGGTGTGTTAGTCTGTGGTCCACAGAGGAGTAGGAACTCCATGAAGCGTTGCTCTAAAGCAAGAGAATATGAACATTCCCTCCGACTGTGAGTGGAGGCAACAAATCTTAATAATTTTAGCAGAAACCATGGCTTTGTCATCTAATATTTTATAGTTTCACATTGTATGACAGTTGTTTCAGATTTTTTTCTTTAAAAATGACTCAGTTATTGAAGTGGTCATTCAACTAATTATCACTTATTATTCAAAAGCACCTATATTGCTATATATTCTTTTAGAAATGTTTTTTTGAAAACTTGTGGTACTTTCTGTAACAGCTTTCTGGGTTCTTGCTTGATGGTCATTAATGGCACGCTTGTCCCAAAACTGCATTTTAGGGCCTGGAGAGTTTGACGGTTAACAGCACTTGCCTATTCTTGCATGGGACAGAGGTTTGGTTTTCAGCATCCACACAGGGGCTCCAGCAGTTGTAATTCTAGTTACTTCAGCTCAGGGCTCTCTTCTGGTCTGCGAGGGCACCAGGCCGGCACATGGCGCACTTGACAGCCATGCAGGCGGAACACTCACACATATAAAAATAAACATCTTGTAAAACAAACTGTATTTTAGTATAAGCAGTGTTCTTTGGGTTTCTCTGTAGCCCAGATGATCCTCTGGAGTAAGTCTGGCTTCCTCTGGTTTCCTCGACGCATCTGATGTGATGGACAAGAATTCTGGGAGAGAGAGTCCTTGTGTGTCACTAAGACTGAAAAAAGTTAAGATTTCTCATTTATGGGTATTTTCTTTTTAGTTCTGTCACATGTCTATCATGGCCTAAAGACAGTCCTTTAAGTGTAGCCTCAAGACCTAAGGCTCTCTCGTAGTTTTGGTATTCTGTTTTGCAATAGACCCTTGCTCCTCTGTCTTCATGCTGTTTTGCCATTATTTTAGCGTTTTTTTTTTTTTTTTTTATTGTTGTTTTCAAAACAAAACAAAAAGTCGATCATTTAGTATGTCGACTCCTCATCTGTGGAGTGTTTAGTCTCTCCTGTGTTTCGGAATTCCTCAGAACATAATCACTTATTACTGGGATTTGAAACTCTCCAGTATCTGTGGATGTTGTCCTGGTTTTCTTAGATAACCATTTTGTTTCTGATTTTGTGACCTGATTTTTTTTTAAAAAAAATATTTTTTAAATTTTGGAAATAGTCTCTTTGTAGCCCAGGCTGGCTTTTGAGCCTAATAATTTTCTACGTTAGTCTCTTGTGCTAGAATCACAAGCATATGGTACCATGCTCTGCTAATTAATATGATTTTAGTTGGAATGTTTATGGGTGGCATGAAAATCAGTATCTACAAAGGATGTGCCTGAGATATTAAATCTTCCTCTTCCTTGGTCTGCTGAGAACTCCTTGTCATCCCAGGAGGCAACCACTGATACCACCTCTGAGAGTGATTTTTGACTCAGCTTTCTCTCAATTCCTTCCTGGTCTGTGAGATGTGTGGCCTTTCCAGGCCCTCAGGACCTCAAATCTGGCTGACTTTAAAAATAAACATTTATATATGTGTATATTTTATGTACATATATAAAATCTCTCCCTATGGCCTTCCGGGCCGGGTTCTCATCACATCGCTTCCTGGATGAAGAACCTGGAAGGGTGAGGTGAGGGGCAGGGGTTGGGGGTGACAGGGAAGAGGACCTGAGGGACTGAGGCCAGGGGTTGAGTGGTGGACGGCTGTGAAGCACTGTAGGGATTTCTATTCTTATTTCTCCCACTAGGCCCCCATCCAGCTCCGTCCAGCCCAAGCCTCTCCTTTCCTAGGGCCGAGACAGAGACAGAGAGATACAGAGACAGAGACGCCGAGGCACCAGCATCTCTCCCCCCCTCCCCATCCCGCCCCACAGCTCTGACGGATGTCCACTCTCAGCCAATGGAGCTCGCGAATTGCCCTCGGCGGGCCAATAGGAGACAGAGGAGGGCGGAAGCTTGCCCGCCCCCCACTCTAGGCTTGGTTGAGCCGTGCAGGTAGGTCTGGGGCCGGGGGAGCTGCCGTTGGCACTGCTGCCCCGGGGGGTGGGGGGCGCGGCGGGTCGGGGTGATGGTGGCGCAGAGTGGCGCGTCTCGGCCCGAGGACGCCGCGGGGGGCGCCGCCGCGGGGCGGCGGGAGGTTGAGGGGTCGCGGGAGCGGGCGCCGCCGAGGGCCCTGAAGGCGGCCGGTCTGAGGACGCGGGGACGCGTGTGGGGCGCGGGGACCCTGGGCTGGCGCCCACCCTCAAGGCCTCGGGCTCGGGCCGTGGGCCGCGACGTGCGGGGCGACGGGTGGCCACAGGGCCCGGGGGGGGGGGCGCCGGCGGAGCCCGGGGCGCCAGGCCGAGCGAGGTGGGACGGACCGTGGCGGGCAGGACGGGAAGCGGCATCCCGCGGGCCGCCCCCTCCTGAGGCGAGTCGGTCTATGGCCACGGGCTCCGGGCCGCGAGCCCCGGCCACGGCCGCCCCCTCCTAACAATGGGGACCGGGCCGGAGGAGTCGTGGGCCGCGGGGGGTGGGGAGGGCCCCGGGACGAGGGTCCGAGGCGGGGGAGGGGCGCGGACTCGGGCTCGCTGGGATCTGGGCCCCGCGGTCCTGTGGAGCTGGGGGTCGCGTCGCGGGGTGAGGTGGGGGGGCGCCCAGGCTTGCCTGAGAGTCGGGTCAAGAGTCAAACTCCTCCCGTCCCCACCCCCCAAAATCCAATGAGCGCTAGGCAAAGTGATGCCAAGTGTCTCTAACCGAAGTGACAAACGTGGAGACCGCAAACCCACTCCAGAGCTTTATTTTTAAAACGGGGGACATCGACTCTGATTTTAAGAAATTATTTTTAAAGAGGTGAGTGTGTTATTTTTGTGTTCCTCCTCGAGCAAGCCTCCATTTTAAGTGAAGCAGTAACTGGTTAAGCTGGAATTTTCATTCAGGCCTAGGACATAAGGCTACGAGGGGTCATTTAGTCTATCCTTCTGAGTCCCTGCAAACTTAACACCCTCCATCTTCAAAATTAATTCCTCCGTTTTGTTTTTAAAAAAAAAAATCTCTGGAAAAGAAGGGTCTTTTCCTTTTGCATGTAGTACTTCAGTGAAGAATAGATGTTACTTATTTTTTTAATGTGGTATCAGCTCTGAAACAATTTTAAGAAAAGTTAAAACACTGGAATTGTCAGAGAGATTTTTTAGTTTACTAAAGAAAATAGTTGTACATCTTTTTAGATTGTTAATCATTTTCAGTAGTGTTTATGAAATACTCTGGTAGTAATAACTTTTTTCCTCCGGGATTTTAGTTTTCTGAATCTTTGATAAGTAATTTTCAGTTATTTAAGATTTTTTTTTTTATGTAGAATACATTTCTACACATATATAGAGATACACATATGCCCTTTACAAAGAGAATTTTATATTGTACCTTTTTGGGGGGTGGAGTTTGAGACCATCTCAGTATGTAGCTCTTAGCTGGCCCAGAAGTCACTGTATACCAGGTTGGGGTTGAACTCATAGATAACAGCCTGCCTCAGCCTCTTCTGAGTGATAGGATTAAAGTGCACCACACCCAGCACTTGTCCACATTTTAGGCAACTAGTATTGAACATCTTTCCCAGATAGAGTGATCTATTTACATCTTTTATACTATTTTTCCATCTAAGTGAAGAAAGTCTTCCTTTTCAGATCTCCCTACTTCCGTACTCGTGGTAACTGGGGAATTACTAGTCTCTTCGTGCTTAATTCTGAGCCGTCTGAACTATCCCTGACACTATGTACTCTATTTGGATGCCTCTTAAGGTAAGATAGATTTGCTTTTTGTTATTTTTATTTTTGTTATTTTGTTATTTCACATACATATTTTAGAATCAAGACTATTTGTTCACTTGTGTTTTGAGTCAGGGCTTCAGAGTCCAAGCTGCCCTGGAACTTACTGGGTTGCTGAGCATGGCCTTAACTTGATGAATTTGCTGCCTCTACATTCCAAATGCTAGGATTATAGGTGTTTGCCACTCTGTCTAGATCCATCTAGAATGTTCTTGAATTTGCTACTCTTCCATTATCTTATAGAATATTCATCCTCAGAACTATTTATTAGCTTCTTAGGATTTGTGTTTGTGTTATTGCTGTTCTATTGTTGCTATTGAGATATTAATGGTTCTTAAATTAACTTTCATTATAAGGATCAATTCGACTTATTACTTTATTATAGCTTACATACTTGTAAAATTCTGTTCTAAACCTGGTAGATGTGTTGGCAATTCAGATTTTGAGGTTCATTTTCAAGTAGGTACTTCAGAGTCATATGCACTTGGGTGTGTCCCACTTTTGCAAATCAGTAGCTGATTCATGTGTTACAAAAGACGTGTCATTAACCAATTGTTTACTCTGATGTTTCATATAGTATATTAAGGTTTATGTGTACAATTCTTCAAATGTCCCACTGCTCCTCAGGCCAGTGTGTGCGCCCTTACACTATTTTTTTTCCAACAGGTGGCCATTGTGCCCTTTCCTTTCACTGGATGCACTTCTTTTGTGCAATGTGGACATGTGACCATTTGATAAAAAAATGATAGTTGTTTTCTAAGTCTCATGGCTCTTTCTGTTCAGAGATGGCTAGAGAACTCTCCAGTAGGACTGAGCAGAGACAGCTGTGAAAAGTGAGGAGATGAGAGGACATGATCAAGTGAAGTCTGTCAGCCCACCTTTCTTGGTAGTGAGATAATGATATAGCTAAGACTGTGTTGTGGTGATTCCAGCAGAGCATAGTGGGTGAACCAGGATAGTGCAGTCTGTGTAACCTAAATATTGGGGCTTTTGGGAAATCTGTAGGTAACGCGGACTGAATCTTATCCTCATTATGTTCTGGCTGCTATTGTTGAATAATGGGTGCTTATATTAATATGAAGGGATCTGAAGTGACACATTTTTCCCCCGAGCCTTTCCCCCCACAGTACAGTTGGAAGGGTTGAATGGAGAAACACAGCCAGAGTTCTGAGTGCCTAGGAACTGGAGGACCTTGTATAATTGTGTTTCAAATTCTTAACAGTTGTTTTGTGCCAGGACTTGCTGGCCTCTATGATCAAGTTTCCTTGGTTTTAAGGTATTAGATATTTTGAGGCATACTTTTTAAAGATGATGTATAGTGTTTAAGGTTTTACCTCTAATTCTTGGCAAATATGGAGTATTATATCTGTAACTTCTATTTTGTGTGTGTGTGTGTGTGTGTGTGTTTTCGAGACAGGGTTTCTCTGTGTAGCCCTGGCTGTCCTGGAACTCTTTGTAGACCAGGCTGGCCTCGAACTCAGAAATCCACCTGCCTCTGCCTCCCAGAGTGCTGGGATTACAGGCGTGCACCACCACTGCCCGGCTATCTGTAACTTCTATTATTGGACTAGAGTCCTTTGGCATGGTAGGACTACAGACCAAAAGTCTGACTTATAGTATGTATGAATTATCTGTTAACTACTTGAGAATGTAGTTACATAGCTGTTTAGTTTTGTGTTTCCTACCAATCCTTTGATTAGTGTAAAAATGTGCTAAGTCTAAAGTTTGTTGTTTTGAGATAGAATCTTGCTATATAGCCTAAACTGGCCTAGAACTCAAATGAGTCAGCCTCTCAATTGTTGGGATTGTAGGCATATGCCATAAATAATTTTTCCTTCACATTTTCCTTCTCTTTTTATATTTTTCAAAATTAGTGTTTAATTTGGGGAGAAATGGTACTTTTTTCTGTATTTTCATCAGATTGGAGTTACTTGTCCGCCCTTCCTGCCATCCCTCCCTCCTTCCCTCCCTTCCTATCACTCTCATTCATTCATTCACTCATTCATTCATTTTTCTAGACAGGGTTTCTTTGTGTAACCCTGGATATCTTGGAATTCAAATTCAGAGATCCAGTTGCCTCTACCTCCCAAGTGCTAGAATTAAGGATGTGCACCACCATGTCTTGAGGGAAATAATTTAAAAAAAAAAAAAAAAAGAGCTGGGCAGTGGTGGCGCACACCTTTGATACCAGCACTTGGGAGGCAGAGGCAGGCTGGTCTTTGTGAATTCAAGGTTAGCCTGGTTTATATAATAGTGAGTTCCAGGTCAGTCAGGGCATCATAGCAACGTCTTGTCTCAAAAAACAAAAAAGCAACTAATACAAAGAATGTCTCTTATGTAGTACAATACATAATGTGGCGATGGCTGATTCAGTTATCAGGACAATTTCTCGGTAGCCTTTTGCAGTTGTCTTTGTAGATGTTTTCCTTCTTTTGTGCCTAAAAGTCTTCTGCCTTGTCTTGATCCTCTTTCTTCATTCTTTGTAGGAACTCAGAGTCTGTAGTAAGTTGTAAATCACTGTCTGTATGCTGATGATTTGCAAATGTGTGTTTTCCAGCTCTGACTAGTTTTCTGATCTCCAACTTCTTTGATATTTCCCATTAGGTATCTCTTTATATTTTAACTTTTAAAAATCAGTGTATAGTGTATTAGATATTATGACATATTGGAATGAAGTGGGCTCTTAAGAAGTTCTCATTACTTTTGCAAGTCTAACCTCTTCCTATTTTCATACCCTGATGATGGTACCATTGTCCATTCAGTCACTCAGGTCAGGGGTTTGGAAGACCTCCAGAATGTTTCTTGTGCCATCTTAACCAGCACTTTTTTTTTTTTTAATGTATCAGGCTTATGTTTGAATTACTCATTTTTAAGTTGCTAATTATGTATTGTGTATGTGTGTGCATGTGCACACCTGCAACAGTGTACATGGGGAGGTCCTAAGACAACTTTTAGGGATCAGATCAGTTCTATTTCCACCATGTGGGTCCCCATGACTGAACCCAGGTTGTCAGCCTTGGCAGCAGATATCTTTTTCTGCTGAGCCATCTTCCCAGCCTGTTAACTTTTTTTTTTTTTGTTGTTTTTTGTTTTTTTTGTTTTTTTTTTTGTTTTTTTGGATTTGGTTTTTTTCAAGACAGGGTTTCTCTGTATAGCCCTGGCTGTCCTGGAACTCACTCTGTAGACCAGGCTGGCCTCAAATTCAGAAATCCGCTTGCCTCTGCCTCTCAAAGTGCTGGGATTACAGGTGTGCACCATCACCGCCTGGCTTATTACCTTCTTTTTTGTTTGTTTGTTTGTTTGTTTGTTTGTTTTTTGAGACAGGGTTTCTCTGTGTAGCCCTGGCTGTCCTGGAACTCACTCTGTAGACCAGGCTGGCCTCGAACTCAGAAATCTACCTGCCTCTGCCTCCCAGAGTGCTGGGATTACAGGCGTGCGCCACCACTGGCCGGCTATTACCTTCTTTTTTTTTTTTTTTTTTTTAAAGATTTATTTATTTATTATATGTAAGTACACTGTAGCTGTCTTCAGACACCAGAAGAGGGTGTCAGATCTTTTTACAGATGGTTGTAAGCCACCATGTGGGTGTTGGGATTTGAACTCATGCTTCGGAAAAGCAGTCGGTGCTCTTACCCACTGAGCCATCTCTCCAGCCCCGGCTATTACCTTCTTTATAAATGTTTTCCTGCTCATTTTCACTTCTCCCTTCTGAGTTCAGAGCATCACCTTTTTGCCTGCATGACATTTGAGTCACCTCATCATTCTCTTTACCTTCTATCTTCCAAGCTTCTTGTAAATGTAGATCTTATTGAATGGTTTATTCTTTTTTCTTTTTTTTTCTTTCTTTGCTTCTTTCATTCTTTTTCTTTTTTTTACTGTGGCTCTTTCAGCTTTCAAGGTACACTTGAGTTGCTTTAGCCAAGCACCCCATGCTCTGATAGCCTGGCCCCAATCGTTTACACTCAGCAGAAATGTTGGCAGTTTCTTTTGTGTACTCTGTACCTGTCCTTTTACTATCTTGGGAACTTAGCCCCCTTCCCTCTGTTTTTAATGTTTGTGTGTGTCTGTGTGAATGTGTGCCATGTGTGTGAATGGAGGCCATAAGAAGGCATCAGGTCCTTTGAAGAGCTGGAGTAAGCTCCGTGAGACTGGAAGAACAAGGATTGTTCTTAACCACTGAGCCATCTCTCTAGCTGTCTTCTATTTCTTAGTAACAGTTATCACCAAAATATTAACAACAACAGAAAATACCACTGAATGTATCCGGTGGTCCTCTGGTCCTCGGTGTGTGCAGTGCCTGCGGTGCTTGCTGTGGGTGATCGTACCTAGGACATCTAATATTGAGTGGCCACTAGTCCGTTTTTCTTGCACTTTGTGTGGCTCCTAACTTCCCTGGGATCAAAGGCTGTCTCTTGTTATTTTATTTTTAAATTTTTTATTTCATATATTTAGTATTTGGAATTGTTTGGAATGGATTATCTAAGGACATGGCTAGACTTGGGACTTACCTCTTTATAGTTTTTGAGACAGTCTTATTCTGTAGCCCAATGTTGGCTTGGATTTCACTCTGTAGCTCATGCATGTCCCTTAATTTGTGGTGATCCTCCCACTTCAGTCTCCTAAAACACAATGAAATCTACATCTTTTGGAAAGTATCAGTGGAAAAGCTGAATTGTTATATCTATTTGCTGGTCTTAGTCTTACTATTTGAAAGTAAACAGTCTGGTTTGATAAGGGTAAACAGCTTTGGAATGAGGTTAAGCAGTAGTTTTAGTTACATTCTTGTGGTGCTGAGGACTAAACCTAGGACCTAATTCGTATTAGGGAAGCTCCACCCCTGTACTATGTTTTTTTCCTCTATTGAACCTATGACCTCACTATGCTGGAATACACTCTGTCATTGAGCTATATCCCAGGCTCTCCTTATATTTGCTTTTGATGACAATTCAGTCAATTTCAAAAGGTAACCAGAATGTTTTCATATTATTAAAATCTAGAGACATTAATAATGTGGACCTGTAATGTACCAGCCAAGCAATGTATTTACTAGGGGACTGCTACAGTTTTTATTACATAGTAATGAGTGATTTTTGCCCTTCTTTTCTCTAGAACGTGGTAAGTATAAGTTTAGAAACAAAGAGCTTTCTCTTATCGGTGTATATGTTGTTTGTCGCAATAGTTGTATCCAGTTTATCTGCCTCGATTATGGTTATATTTGACCAGCAGAGGGAGCCAAAGTTACTCATGTGGCTTTATCACAACTGATTTTTTAAGTTCATCAAGAGAAAAAAAACCTCGCTGGGCGGTGGTGGCGCACGCCTGTAATCCCAGCACTCTGGGAGGCAGAGGCAGGTGGATTTCTGAGTTCGAGGCCAGCCTGGTCTACAGAGTGAGTTTCAGGACAGCCAGGGTATACAAAGAAACCTTGTCTCGAAAAAACCAAATTCCAAAAATGAAAAAAAAAAAGAGAAAGAGAGAAAAAAAAGCTTTATTGACGAAGAACATAATGAAAGTTCACAAAAAGAAAGTATAAACCACCAAGAAGCAAATAACAAACATTTTTATTCTGATAACTAATCAAAGGTATGCAAAGTAAATGATTTCACTTATCAAATTGGCAAATGAAATGTCATAGGCTGCCTTAAACTCAAATTAGTCTGTCTCTGCCTCCCAGTGCTGGTCTAAAAGTATGGGTCACTACAACCTGGCAAGAGTAAATATTTTTAATGTCTTAAATACATGGGTAGTAAAAAACATAACAAAAAACTCAGGCTACAGAACTGCTGTATTGTTGTAGACCTTTGGTGCTGTGAATTGAATACAGGGATATTTATTTACTTTTAAAGTATTTAAAGATTTATTTTAAATCTTTAAAAGTCCTGAGATTAAAGGCATGCTCCATCACTCCCTGCTGAAATTAGTTAATTAATTAATTAGAGATACAGTCTCACTATGTAGCTAGCCCTGGCTATTCTGGAACTCACAGAGATCTACCTGTCTCTATCTCCTGCGTGCTTAAAATCAAAGGCATGAGCTAACAGACCTGGCTGAAATAAAATGTTTTGAAGATTAAAGCAATATTTTAGGTGTGTTTATTTTTCTTGAGTATGACTCTTTTGCCTGCATGTATGTATATGACCACCATACTGAGTGCCCCAGAAGTCAGCAGAAGGTGTTGGATCCCCAGAAACTAGAGTTACAGATAGTTGAGGGATACCATGTGGGTGCTTGGGTCCCTTGCAAGCATAAGAGCAACACGTATTCTTAATTGCTGAGACATCTATCTGTTGAATATTGTTTTGATTTTTTTTCTTGAGACAGTTTCTCACTATGTGGCCTTGGACTGCCTGGGATTTTGAATAAACTAGGTAGGGCTTGATGATTTTGCTTGTGCCCACCAGGTGCTGGGATTATAGCTGTTCACTTTCATGTCTACTTTTTGGAGGATTTTTTTAATGTCTTGAGAATTTCAGGATTCCAGAGCTTGAGAATTTCAGAGCTACATAAAAGATTCTAAGTATGAAATAGAAGAATATGTATTTCCTATATATATATGTGATGGTTTGTATATACTTGGCCCAGGGAGTGGTATGGCCTTGTTGGAGTAGGTGTGTCCCTGTGGGCGCAGGCTTTAAGACCCTCATCCTAGCTGCCTGGAAGATAGTCTTCTCCTATTGGCCTTCAAATGAAGATGTAGAACTCTGTGTCTCCTGCACCATGCCTGGATGGTGCCATGCTATTGCCTTGATGATAACATATAAGCCAGTCCAAATTAAATGTTGTCCTTGTAAGAGTTGTTTTAGTCATGGTATTTCTTCACAGCAATAGAAGATTGACTAAGACAGAAGTTGGTACCAGGGACTGGAGTATTGCTGTGATAGGCTGACCATGCTTTTGTTTGGAAGAATAGGTTTTAGAACTTTTGATTTGGAAAGTAGTGGAATGCTTTAAGTGTGGCTTAATGGGCCATCCTAATAGGAATATGGAAGACTTTGCTGCTAAGAGTTATTTGAACTGTGCAGATCTGGTCCAAGAGGTTTCTGTATGTGATATAAAGACTTTTTTTTTGGTGTTTTGGTAAAGAATGGCTGCTTGTTGTCATTATCTGATGAGTCTGCCTAAGGCTAAAGTGAAGAGATTTAGATTAATTGCTTTGAAAAAGGAAGTCTTAAAACAGCCTGGTATAAAATCTTTTATGTGGTTAGTAAAGTTAACTCTTTTGGTTTTTTTGGATTTGTTTTTTTTGAGACAGGGTTTCTCTGTGTAGCCCTGGCTGTCCTGGAGCTCACTCTGTAGACCAGGTGGCCTCGAACTCAGAAATCCACCTGCCTTTGCCTCCCAGAGTACTGGGATTACAGGGGTGCACCACCATTGCCCAGCATAAAGTTAACTCTTAAGAAGATCCTTTTAATGAAAAGGAGCAAGGTGAGAAAGAAAACATAAAATATATGATTCAAGTATTAAAGGGGCACCAAGAAGTAAACTAGAGCTAAATCCTGTGTTCAAAGAGGTAAAGAGATTAGGGGAGTGTTTTCAAGGATCAAGATCCCACCCAGCTAAATTTACTGATTGCACTTGCAGTTGAACAAGGAATAGTTTGGACTTTTAATCTGGAATGAACTACAATCCAGAAATGGAGGACATACTTGTGATTCAGATCTTGAGGAACAGTGGCCATGACAAGCTCAGGACCAGGTAGGGTAGTGCACTCCTTAATCCCAGGAGACTGAAGTAAGCAAAGCTCTGAGTTCTAGGCCAGTATGGACAGAGCAAGTTCTATGTGAAGAAAAGCTCAAGTCCAGGCTTAGTGGTACAGGCCTTTAACACCCCCCCATCTCCCTACCCCCCTACCCCCTGAATTCAGTAGACAGAGCCTTCAGATCTCTGAGTTCAAGGTCAAGCAAGTCCTGTTCAAAGCTGTAAAACCCTAACTAAAACAACATATAAATATAGGTAGAAAGAATGGAAGAAACTTTGTCAAGAATTTACTTGCTTTTGGAAAAGAGAACCAATTTTCCGACAACCCGTTGTCATATAATAACTAGAAGCTTCATTGAGTTGCTATCCATCTGTCTGGATTGGCATTAGTGAATATTTGAGGTGAGGATTTGTTTTGTTGACCTTAAAAATGAGCTACTCTTAGAAACTTAGGACTTCTAGAAATTATTTCTATCCCATAGGATGACCCAGGGTGAATTTATCAATAGATGTAAGCACTTTTTGAAATCTCCTGGAACTCACACTGTAGACCAGGCTGGCCTCAAATTCAGAAATCTGTTTGCCTCTGCCTCCTAAGTGCTGGGATCAAAGGCGTGCACCATCACTGCCTGACTTGAAATCTGTTTTTAACCCCACACCTTTTAGTGATAATCCATTCCATGGATTTCTTTTTTAAGATTTACTTACTTTTTGTGAGTACATTGCTGCTATCTTCAGAGCACCAGAAGAGGGCATCGTTCCATTACAGATGGTTGTGAGCCACCATGTGGTTGCTGGGAATTGAACTCAGGACCTCTGGAAGAGCAGTTAGTGCTCTCAACCGCTAAGCCATCTCTCCAGCCCAGATTTTTCCATCTTTTATAAATAAATCATATTGTCCCTTGGCTTTCATGTTTTCTTAGTTGAAGATGCATGGTTTTTAAATTAATCTTCAGGGAAACCTGTTTCATCATTTTCATGTCTTTGATCTTCTCTGGGTCTTTGACAAATCCATTTCCCCTCTGGGATTTATAATAATCACCCAGAACTACCTTTTCTTTTCCCTTTCGATTTTTTTGAGGCAGTCTTGGTATTATTAATAGCCTTCCAAATGCTGGTATATAGGTATATATACTATACTTGGAATTTACTTGGTTTTTGGGATGGGGTATCATGTAGTCCAGGCTGGCCTTCAACTTACTCCTGATTCTCCTGCTTCTCTTTTCTAAGTTTTGGGATTATAGAATAGTTTATGTGATACTTGGAGTAGAATCTAGCGCTTCATGTGTAGTGTGAAAGAAGTTATAGAATAAACTAAACTATGACAGCCAGCTCAACTGCACTCCCAGCACCACTTTTATTTTTCTGTTAAAAGGTTTTTGAATATTTATTTTCTCTATATACTTATGAATGTATGAGATCACACAGACATACATACCATGGAACTTGTTTGGAGATCAAAAACCAACTTGCGTGAGTCAGTTCTCTTTTTCCACCATGTGGGTTATGATGATTGAGCTCAGGTACTAAGGCTTGGCTACCAGGGCCTTTACCTGCTAGTCTTGCTAGCCTACAGCTTTTATTTTTTATTACTATTTTCTTTTTTCACTGCGTGGGTAAGTACATGCTTGTAAATACTAGCATTTGGAAGATTGAGGCAGAAGGATCACTGTGAGTTTGAGGCCAACCAGGGTTCTTTGTGAGTTGGAGGGCAACCTAGGCTATAAAGCAAGACTGTCTCAAAATATGCACCCCCCCCCAAAAAAAACATTAAAACTTGAGACTGTGTTTTAGATTATAGCTAAACTGTGATATGGTAGGATAAGGAAAATGAGTTCTGCTTGTGGCATTTTCTTTGTTATGAATAGAATTTTTAAAACATGTTCTTTCCCCTCTCTTTCTGCATAGAACATGTTATAGAATGTAAAAAATATTCTATAATTATTCAAGAATAGTTTTTTATTTGAAGACATTAATCCTGTAAATGCAGCTTAGATTTTTATTCTATAACTACAGTAGCATACTTGCTGTTTTCTGTGTGTGATATTTGTCTGTCTTTTCTCTGTAGGCTCTTAGATGAGAGTAGAGTAAGAGTCACCTTGTTAGTTAGCTGCTGTCGTTAGAAAGCTTGATTTCAGATGTATCACTCTGGAACAAGTTTTGTCTGCACAGGAACTGCCCATAGCAGGAATAGTTTTTCTTTAGCTGACATAACTGCAATATTAGGCAGTGTTCATCCTTCCTGAAATATTCAGTCCGCTGAAAAGAAAGCCTAGGTTTTGCAAATATTTCTCGATTGATATACTTAGAAATCCTTTCCATCTACAACACAAATATATTTTTCTTTGTTCTTCCTCCTCTTTCTCCTCCCCTTCTTTCCTTCCTTCCTTTCTTTTTTTTTTCCCCCCAAGACAAGGTTTCTCTGTATAGCCTTGGCTATCCTGGAACTCACTCTAGAAACCAGACTAGCCTCCAACTCTCAAAGATCTGCCTGCTTCTTCCTCCGGCATGCTGGGATTAAAGGGTGTGTGCCACTGTTTTATTGATTGTCAATAGAAGCACACTTAATAGTATTTGCATACTTCTCTGAGAATTTGGGTAGGCTGGTGTGGGATTTCTCCTTTTTTAAGCCTTGGGGCCTTTTCCTTGCTAATATGTCTCTGATCCCATCTCTTGTAATATTCATGCTAATGTCTCTGATCCCATCTCTATAAGAGATTTGCTGTTTCTTGATTAAATAGAAGTTTACATTGACATTTTTGTTCAGTGTTTTGAGTAGCTTAATATGTAGAGTTGAACAAGTGATTGGGTAAGTGGTGTTAAAGCAAATAGATTCCAGTTCTGTCTACCTGATACTCATAAGTCAATTCTCCCATATGATCATGTGTTGCAGCGAGTTTTTAGCTACTCTGCTTTATACTCCTGGTGAGTTGTGCTTCAAGCCCATCGCCCAGGGAATCAAATGAAAGACACACACACACATTAGCTTAATTTTAATATGCTGTCTAGCTCAATGGCTGGGCACTTCTAATCCTCTGCCTGCTTACTGGAATTCTTAAATGGCTCGTTGGTTCTCTTTCCTGCAGCTCTAAAGCTGAGCAGTATCATCAGTGATCTTCACTCTTCCCCGCTGTATCCTATCCCACACAACCCTCAAGTTCAGCCCTGTCTCCTTTTGCCCAGCCATTGGCCATCGGCATCTTTATTGATCAACCCAAAACCAGTTGGGGACAGGAACCTTTAGCATTTGGACATGCAGATTCCCGATTGAATCAAAACATTAGAACCAGTCTCCAACAACTGTCAGTTAGTATATTTTCCTGAGCAGTCTTAATAATTGATACTTTAAATGTCTGTCTAACATTTGGTATGTTAGTTTGGAAGCATCTTGCATATTCAATGATGAGTTTGGTTCACTATCAGTGATTTATATGCTTTAAAGAATAATTTAGAAATAGTTTTCCTCCCATATATCTTCCCTAGTAAATACTGAAGTAAATAAAAGTTGTATGTTAGTTGTTTTGCTTTAATCACTGTTAATAATCAATTATTAAATCCATTTGCAAAATGACCCTTCTGTCATTTAGTAGCTTTGCATTTTCTTATAAGCTTTTTTTTTTTTTTTTTTTTAAAGACAGGGTCTTGAATCCAGGCTGTCCTGGAACTCAGTTTATATCCCTCCCAGGCTAACTTTGATTGCCTAGCAATTGAGGCACCACACCTAGCTGTTAGGTTTTGCTGAGTAAGTCTCAGGGCTCCTTGGTTTTTACTGCTTTCTCTCATTTGTAATTTTTTTTTCTATTTTGAGAAAAGTAGTTTTTCACCACTCTCTTATCCCTTACTATGTTACTTAGCAATTTATGATTTTTTTTTTCAGTTGAGCACCTAAATTTTGTGATCTCTTGCTTTTGGCAAAGTTTTTTTTTTTGTTTCGTTTTTTTGTTTGTTTGTTTTGTTTTTGTTTTTTCAAGACAGGGTTTCTCTGTATAGCCCTGGCTATCCTGGAACTCACTCTGTAGACCAGGCTGGCCTCGAACTCAAAATTCGCCTGCCTCTGCCTCCCAAGTGCTGGGTTTAAAGGCGTGCACCACCATTGCCTGGCTGTTTAAGCTTTTAAAATAATAGTATATTCCAGTCCTAAGGTCCTGAAGATAATTCTTCCACTAATAGGGTTTTGTGTTCCTTAAACTCTGACTGACTAGACTGTGTTCTAAACTCTTAGAAGTTATTACTCTGGTAGATAACTGATATCTGTGACATGCTAGGTCTTATTTCATTCTCTTAAGAATAATTTAGAGTCCTTTAGATCGGCTTATTTCGTTGTCTTAAGAGTAATTTAGAGTAGATTAGTGTGCTTAGGTAATTTCTCAAGGAGGAGTAAAGGGCAAAAGTATGGCTTGCTTTCTGACATTTCACAAGTGGTACATTGTTTTGCAAAGTGAAATTGTTTATAAATTATTATTTTAGCTTCATCGTTTAAAACACATTTATTTCTTATTTACTTACTTCTTTGAGATAGGCTTTCCCTTTGTAATTCTGGCTGTTCTGCAACTTACTCTGTAAACCAGGCTCACCTCAAATTCAGAGATCTACCTACCTCTTCTGGGATTAAAGGTGTACACTGCCATACCTGGCAACAAATTTAAGTTTTAAAAAGTATTTTATGTATGTGAGTGTTTTGCCCATATGTGTGTCTGTGAACCACGTTTGTGCCTGGTGCCCAAGAGATAAGAAGAGGACATGTTCTAGGGATCCACTTCTGAAATTGATCATACAGGTAGGCTGCCATGCCCACCCCATATTTGAGGGTTCTGAATGTTTTTTCATTCTTGCATATCAAGCACTTTAACCACTGAACTACCTCCCCAGTAGAAATATAATTACTATTAGTATATTGACCTGACATACCCTTATGGAATTTATTATTGCCAATATGTTGAGATTCCCTTAGTGTTTTCTGGTATTTCCTTTTTGCAGATAAGAGTCTCTCCTACATTCCAGGAGTAGCTGGACTCAGACTTGCTATTTAGTAGTGAGGCAGGCCTTGAACTCCTGATCCTTTTGCTTCCACCTCTCAAATACTGGGATTACAGGCATGTACCACACCCAGCTCTATTTAGTATTTTCCATATATAAGATTATAGATTCTGCAAATAAAAGTAGATTTATTTAGTTTTCTTTTCTATCAGATATTTTTATTTTTTTCTTGACTATCCACACAGGCTAGAACCATTAGTACAATGTTGACTATAAGTGGTGCTAGTGTACACACTTGTTTTGGTCTTTTATTTTTTTATTTATTTTTTCTAGATAGGGTTTCTCTGTGGAGCTTAGCTGTCCTGGAACTCATTTTTAGACCAGATTGTCTTCAGTCCCAGAGATCAAATTGCCTCTGCTTCCTGAGTGCTGGGATCAAAGGTGTGCTCTGCTAACAGCCTTGCTTTTATTTTTGATCTTAAAGAGCAGTTTTTTTTTTTTTTCCTATCAAGATTTTGAATCTGGTCATGCCTGGCTTTAATCCTAGTACTTGGGAGTAGAGGTTAGTGGAGTTCAAGCCTAGTCTCATAGTAAGTTCCAAACAAGCCAGAACCATACACTGAGACCCCACCCTCTGAAACAGTTCAAGAAGAAAAGATTGAGTTTGGTGAATCTCTATTTCTGACATTCAGAGACTGAAGTAGGAAGATAGCTACAAGTTCAAAGCCAGTCAAAGCTACATAGTAAATCTTCAAAAAAGAAATCTTAGCTGTGAATTGTTCATAACATTTAATCAGGTTGAAGAAGTTTCCTTTAATTTCTAAGTTAAATATTTTTTATTAAAATTTGCCAACTGCTTTTTAAAATGTTTAGATTGTCATATGAGCATTTTTATTTTTATTTTTTAAAAGATTTTTATTTGTATGGGTGCTTGCTTGCACATGTCATGTGCTTACATGTGTGCAGTGTCCTGGGAGACCAGAAGAGGGCATTGGGTCACCTAGAATCGGAGTTGTTGAAGATTTTTATCCTTCATGTGCCAGTGCTCTTAACTGCTAAGCCATCTCTCCAGCTCTGGCCATGTGTTTTTATTCTCTAATAACACTGTGTATAACAACAGACTTTCAGCTGTTAAACTAACCTGGAATAAAACATTTAGCAACTGTAATCCTTTTTTTGTATGTTTGTGGATTCATTTTTGTTTTATTGAGGATTTTTATAACTATATCAAAGAATATTGATCTATATAATTTTACCATGAGGTTTTTGTCTGGTTTTGGTATCAGCAGTAATGGCTTCAGTTGAGATGTGTCTAATTGCCTAATTACTCAATGAAGATAAAATAGTTAAAGGTCTAACTAATGTTTAAAAGTCTGTTACAGAATGAAGAACCTTAGAGATGTCTCCTAGGGCAACAGCAAAGACTGAAGAATGAAAAAGGCAGAATTCAATACAATTAGATTAGGTCACAAAATTTCCCTTTGAGACCTTTTGCTTATTTTGAGACATTTAGGGTAGAGGTGACAAGTCTAACACTTTAGTAGATCCCTGTTGCTTACTTGGCTTTCTTAACTTTTCCTTTTATTTGGGGTACTTACACTGCTACCTCTTATTGTTTATACTTTCAAGTAACACCTAATCTTAGACTTCCTGTGATGATTTAGGCAGTTTTCAGAAAAAGGTGTCACAAGAAAGAATTGGAAGCATAATCCTATTAAAATTTACTAACTGATCTTTGGCAACTATTTACTTTTTTTTTCTTTCCCTTTTTCCTTTGAGACAGGGTTTCTCTGTGTAACCTTGTCTTGTCTGTCCGGGAACTCAATCTGTAGACCAGGCTAGTGCTTTTATTTCCCCCCCCTTCCCCCATTTAAAATAACATTGGAGGGCTGGAGAGATGGATCATGGTGGCTCACAGCCACCTATAATGGGATCTGATGCCCTCTTCTGGCATGTCGGTGTACATGTAGATGGAGCACTTATATATATATAATCAGTAAGTCTAAAAAAATAACATTGTATAGATGATGGGGGTTTTTTTGTTGTTGTTTTTTTGTTTTTGTTTTTTTGAGACAGGATTTCTCTGTGTAGTTCTGGCTGTCCTGGAACTCTGTAGACCAGGCTGGCCTGGAACTCAGAAATCCGCCTGTCTCTGATTCTCCCAAGTGCTAGGATCACAGACGTGCGCCGCCACCACCACCTGGCTAGATGATGTTTTTAATGTGTATGTACCATGTAGCTTCTAATCATCTCCTCCCTGCTCCCCTACCTCTGGAACTTAATAAATGTTTATAGATGAAAGAAAATGAATAATAGAGCTTTATGTCCATTTTTAGTGACATTTAAAGTACAATGGAAAGTTTTGAGGAATTTTAATCTAGCAATATATCTGCACTGGCAAGGGATAACATCCAAAGACCTAGATCTGTGTGAGATAGCTGGAATGTAGACATCCCCTTAGTACAATCCTTTAATCCCAAACAATGTAGGTAAAGTTTGTTTGTAGAAGGAAGAAGCCATATTTTGAAGGTTATGTGTAACTTGAGGGTTTTTCAGGCACTTCAGTTGAGTTCAGGCAATGCAATGGAGTTCAGATGAATTCAGCAGCTGAGTTTGGTTGAATTCAGTTCAGAGCCAGTTTTATTGGGATAGTTTTACAAAGACAGGTTGCAGGTGAATACATAACAAGCCACAGAATGAGAAGGAGCCAGAAGATTAGAACAGATTGCCAGAGTTAGTCTGAAGCCAAGCAGAGAAATTCAGTCAGAAGCTAATAAGAGAAGCCAGTTTGAATCAGTCAGCTTGGAGAGTAGTTTGGGCCAAAACAGCTGAGTTGAACCAGTCATGCAGAGTTCAGAAAGAACTAGAAAGGATGAGCTTATTTAGCAGTTAGCCTCAGAGACAACAATTATATTTAGTGAATAGAAGTTACATCGACAGGGGATATATAGCACAGTTGTTAGTTGATTGTGTATTTAGCATGTTTCAGACTTTGGGTTCAATCTTCAGTAACTCTCTCAAAATGTTTTAGTTAAGAATATAGGTATTGTCATTGTTATAAAACTTTAGTTCTATGGGTCTAAATATTAGTAACAAGGTTTTATTTTAAATTTTGTTTCTTTATTTTTGGAAATAAGGTCTTTCTCTGTGTCTGTGGCTATCCTGGAACTTGGTATATAGACAAGGCTGGTCTAGAGCTCACAGAGCTGTCTACTTCTTCCTCCTAAGTGCTTAAAGGTGTGCCACCATGCTTAGCTAGACAAGGTCATATTTTGATAGTACTGCCATAGATATTCCAGGAATTGTGAGGTTTTTTTGTTGTTGTTATTGTTGTTTTGTTTTTTTAATTCCCTCCCCCTTTCTTTTAGCACAGTTTTGTTTGTGCCTATGCTGGCCCAAAATTTACTACATTAAAGGTTTACTTTTTTAACTTACTTTGTACAAAACATTTTGCTTGCATATATGTATAGGCATACCTGTTGCCTTTCAAAAGTCTGAAGAGGGTGTTGGATCCTGCAACTGGCATTATATGGGTGCATTTCCTGAATTCAGCCAGGTTCACATGCTCTCAGTAACATATTTTGGAAAAGATGACAGTTTTGTGTATTGTTACATAATTGTGTTTATTGTGGCAGAAGTATTTCTGATTTTATTACAATGTTTGTTTAAATTAACACTCTGAACCAAGTCCCCCCACCCCCAGTGTCTCTTATCCTGGATCTCTCTCTCTCTCTCTCTCTCTCTCTTCCTCTCTCTCTCTTCCTCTCTCTCTCTCTCTTCTTCTCTCTTCCTCTCTCTTCCTCTCTCTCTCTTCCTCTCTCTCTCTTCCTCTCTCTCTCTTCCTCTCTTCCTCTCTCTCTCTCTTCTTCTCTCTCTCCCTCCCTCCCTCCCTCCCTCCTTCCCTCCCTCCCTCCCTCCCTCCCTCCCTCCACCGTTTCTCTGTGTAGCCTTGGGTGTACTAAAACTTTTTGTGTAGACCAGGCTGACCTTGATCTCAAGAGATCTGCCTGCCTCTGCCTCCCATGTGCTGGGATTAAAGGTGCATATCACCATGCCTAGCTTTTTTGTTTAGTAGCTTCAGACATTTCTTATTCTGTCACCGTATGTTCTTATGTATACATGGAACCCTAAAACCAATGGCTTAAGAAAGAAGAGTAGCTCAGGAGGTAGGAACACTAACTATATTGTACAAGCACAAGGACCTAAATTTGAACACCCAGCACCTGCATAAAAACAATGCGCTGTGTGTCTGGGGTCAAAAACAGGCAGATTTAGGAGTTTGGTGGCTATGCAGCATAGCCAAAATGGGTGAACTTCAGGTTCAGTGAGAGATCTGTCTCAAAAAATAAGTGAAAAGTACTGGGTAGTGGTGGCACATACCTTTAATCCCAGCTCTTTCGAGGCAGAGGCAGGTGGATCTCTGAGTTTGAGGCTAGCCTGGTCTACAGAGTTGAGTTTCAGGACAGCCAGGGCTACACAGAGAAACAGTGTCTCAAAAAACCATTAAAAAGGGTAGCAGGGTGTGTGTGGGAGGGGAGAGGGGGTATAAAGCAATAGAGGAGTATACCCAAGGTCTTCTGGTGTCCTTATGGCCATGTGCATTTGCATGTATAACGGTGTTTCCAACACACACACACACACACACACACACACACACACACACACACACACGGTTAGGAGGAGTGCAGGGGGAGGGGGAGGTGTGGTTGGGGAATAGTTTCATGTAACCCATGCTGGCCTTCAACTCTCTATGTAGAAGATAACTCCTACCTCCACTCAAGTGTTGGGTTTACATGTTTGGACCTGTTGTGTCTGGTGTATGTAGTGACAGGAATTGGCAGGAATTTTGTACTTGTAAGGTAAATTCTACCAGTGATGGAGTCACCCTTTCTGGCCCAGGCTGGCCTCAAATTCAGGATTTTCCTGCATTAGACTCCTGAATAGTTGAGATTATAGTGTGCCACTGTGGTGGCTTGGGTTGAATTTTAATGCTATCTTTTGAATTATTCCCAGTTTATTTTTATTTTTAGAAATATGTTTAGTTAGCCTTTAGTTGTTACTGTTTTGTTTTGTTTCTGCTATAGCTAATTCATGAAGTTGCTTTATAATTAACTTTTTTCTTTATTAATATTAGATCATTTCTATGGTGAGAGAACATATTTATGTAATTCTGGAGCTGGAGTATGAGGAGGAAAATTGTCTTAATTTTTTTTTTTAGGTGGTGTTTATAAAAGAAAAGCTATACCTTTTTTTGAAAACAGGTTCTCATGGAGTACATACTGTAAAATAAGAGAAATTAATCTTTATGTTACTATCTTAAGGTGTGAGAAACCTAACTTCACCTGTTTAAATAATCAGATGTTCGTTTTGTTTATAGCTGGAATTGTAGAAGTCATGCAGATGTCAGAATTAGTTGTTATGATGTAACTATCAACAGGACTAAGACTCTTGACAGCTATCCATTCTACCTTTGATGCTGATGGCATCTTAAAGAAATAAAATATTTGAATAGTTTAAACTATTAGTATCACTGGGGATTGGTGCTAATTTTTTTTTGTTTTTTGTTTCCATCTCATATTAAGATAAATGGTTTCTTCTTGGTTCTTTCAGAGTTTTTCTAGGTAGCTTCCGCTCTTACCTCATGTTCAGTCCTAACTAATCCCTAGTCAAAATTGATTTGTCCAGGATAGAATGGATATTGGGTACATCAACTATGACTGTTCTAATAGGTTATAAATTGGATTTTTTTTTCTTCTTGTTTGAAGCAATATCTCACTGTGTAGTACTCAGTGGTTTGGAACTCACTATGTAGACCAGGCTGGCCTGGTAATTTGTGGGCAATCCTCCTGCTTTTGCAATCCAAATGCTGTGATTATAGATCTGTGCTACCTTGTTTTTGTTTGCTTGCATGTTTGTTTTTTTGTTTTGTTTTGTTTTTTTTTTTTTTTTTTTTTTTTTTTGAGGCAGGATTTCTCTGTAAAGCCTTGGCTATCCTGGAAACTGTAGACCAAGCTGGTTTCGGACTCAGAAATCTGGCCCCTCTGCATCCTAAGTTCTGGGTGGGATCAAGCTCAGCTTTGAGTGGATGTTTTAATCAGCCTTATCATTTGTTGTTTCTCTGGAGGAAGTTTTTTTTCTGTGTTTTAGCATTCTCCCAATTCTGGGCTCCATGTGTCTTGTCTTCCATACCTTGTGCACCAGCAATCATATGGATGACTAGCTGATTTTGAAAGTCTATGTGTTGATGTAGAGCTAAGGATGACCTTGAATGCCTGATCTTCCTGGATCCACCTCAGGATTGATGGAATTTGATTCTGGAGGCAGAGGTAGTGGGATCTCAGAATTCAGGTCCAGCCTAGTCCACAGGGAGCGTTCCAGGACAGCCAGGGGTACATGAGAAGCCCTGTCATGTGTATAGATTTTTGTCTGTAGTTGCTCACTTTGAATGCAGTTGTTCATAAACTGGGTACTTAGTTTTGTTGTTGTTTTGTGTTTTAGTATTTTTATTTTATTCTTGGACTGTTATACTGAGGATCAGGAACTCTGGATTTTCATGCTTTCCCCACCCCCACTGAAATGCTGGAATCGGATGCATGTGCCAGTGTGCTCGAGTTAGGTACTTAAGTTTTTGTTGGTGGTTGTGGTTCGTTCTCTCTCTCTCTCTCTCTTCCTTTCTTTTCTTTTCTTTTTTTTTCTTTCTTTCTTTCTTTCTTTCTTTCTTTCTTTCTTTCTTTCTTTTTTTTTTTTTTTGAGACAGGGGCTCTGTACCCAGTTGCCACGGAACTTACTATGTAGAACAGGCTGGCCTTGAACTCATAGAGTTCTCCTACCTCTCCTTTTCTAGTGCTGAAATTATAAAGGCATGCAGCACTGTGACTGGCTAGATATTCAAGATTTTAAGAGTTGGGATAGTTAATAAGATTATGTTATAAAGAGTTTCTTTCACTAATATTTAAGAATACATTGTAGAAAGTTTTGCCTTATTTTCTTTCAGCTAATTTAGATTTTGTAATCTTCAGATTAGGGCTTTAGTTCACCATCTGTTGGTCATGTAATTATGTATAAACATCCTCTGTGGCATTACGTTTTATGTGGATTTATGTGTGTGTGAGCACACACACAATCTTACCTGTATTATAAGTTAAAAAGCACAAACTATTGATCTTTTTTGGATGCATATTTAAATATGTATACATCTATCAGTTTATCAGGTTGTAATTTGACTCTATGGTGTTTCCTGCCTTTGATATTTGAGAATCAAGATCATGTTTGAGAGTGTAATTTTACAAATGCAGATGGAAACTCAAGGGAAATTTAGATGCAGATGTTGCAGAAACCTGGTGAGTTAGAGACTTTGTGGGCTAATGAAAACTGTTCTATAACAATAGTGGGGGTTTTTTGAGGAGCTGAAGTGACACATAACACCGGATACTGGTTTGGTAAACCACACAAAGCATTGAGCATTTTGCATCTTCCTTTTTGGTAGACTCTACCCTTCTCATCTGCTTGGTGATTTAGTTGTTGGAACAAGTTTTATGCTATTTGATTTTGGTGAGTCCTAATAATCTTTTGACATCGTTAGCTTTAAAGGGTGGTGGATTTGTACTGTGTAATGTGGCATTTTGCATTACATTAAGATTTTCAGTCCAGAAAATGTTCTCTTACATTAAGCCTTATTTGGGAGGAAGGAATCGATATCTTGCTGACAAACTAGCAGTCAAGAGTAATAAGATGCCACCACTTTTAAGTCACGGTAGGAATATGACAGGTTTGCTTTTGTTGTTCATTGATAAACTTTTAGCGGGCCAGTGAACTTTAATTTGATGGTAGCAGGAAACATAAATATTATTGTGTAATGAATGCATTTTTGCCTATTTTGGCGTATCTGACAAACCAAGAAGTCTAAAACAAGACGCGGGCTAAACGAAAACTACAGTTCCCAGCGGGCCCGACGCTGGTGGGCCATCATTTTCCCTCTAGCTCCCAGCTGCCCCTGCCCGGGCTAGCCCAGAGTCAGTGCTAGCTCGCGCCTGCGCAATGGCGTCCGCCTATTTTTTTGGTTTGGCGGCTGCAGAGCGTGGCGCTAGGGCTAGCAGCCAGCCGTGTGCTGCAGTGTACAGAGCAGGGTGTAGGACAAAGGGCGGGTGGCAGGGACCGCGTCACTGGTCAGGGAGCTTCCTGCCCGTCTCAGAGCACGGTTGGCCTTAGGGTAGTGTGGCCGCAGCAGGTTCTTCATTCACTGCACACACAGTTCTTCGCTCACGTCCTCTCCTAGCTCTGCTGTGCCAGTCCGCCTTCCCCTCAAACCGGCGCGCGGCACCTCCAGCCCCAGAGCCGAGGGAATGTGACGGCGTCAGCGCCTCAGGTTAGCCTCACCTCGATCGAAGCGAGGGCCCCGCGTCGCTTGCCGCAGTGCCGCGTGTCGCTGCCGCACGTATCAGGCACCAGGCACCGGTTTCCGCAAACAGAGGCGCAGAAGCAGCGGCCGCGGCGAGGAGCCATGACTGAGGCGGCGGCGGCCGCGCCTCCTGGCAGCCCGCGGGGGCGGCGAGGCGGGCGCCCCCTGGCGGCGCGCCGGGGCGGAGCGGCCCGCCGCAGCCGCAGCCGGCGGAGGCGCTGCTGTCCCTCCTCCCCGTGTCCCCGGCACTCGCCCGCTCGCTTGCTCGCTCCATTCTCCCTCCGCTTCAGATTAAAGGGGGGGAGGGAAAAGGAGCTCGGCCGCCATTTTCCCAGTGCCGCCGCCGCCACCGCCACCGCTCGCCGAGCCGGCGGGAGAACCAAGCGCCGTAGCGAAGCCGACTCGTCTCGCCGCGGCGGCTTGGGGGGCGGCCGAAGTGCGCTCCCGGGCCGGGAAGAAGCGCCCGGGGTGGCGGCCGGGGTGCGGGCGCGGGCTGCAGACGGCGGTGCTTGTTTGTGCGGGGCGGGGGGGGCAGCTTTACCCTCTGCCCCCGCCCGCCCGCCGGGGCTGCGGTCCCCGGCCGTGCCCAGGCGGTGCCGGAACGAAGGAAGGCCGGAGAAAGGGCCCGAAAGAGAAGAAAAAGCAGCCGCTCCCCGCCGCCGCCTTCCCCTCCCCCTTCGCCTCGCCCCCCCGCCCGGAAAGTCAGGGCGGCTCCGGGCGCCGGGGGGGAGGAAAGCGGCGGGCCGGGCCGGAGCCGCCGCCGCGCGCCCCCGCCCGCTGGTCCTCGGCGCCCAGGCCGGGGGGCTGTTTGCAAACTGCGCCCATTTTGTGGGGCCGAATCTGCCCGGGCTACGCTCCTCCATCACGTGGTAGGTGCTGCTGCTGCTCCTTTCCTCCTCCTCCCGCTGCCCTTTCTCCTTCTCCTCGCTCTCCCTGTGGCTCCCATTTCTCTCTCTCTTTGTTAGTTGTAACTAGAAAGGCAGGGCAGGGGAAGAAAAATCCCCGGAACTTTAAATGGCCTCTCCGGGCTTCCCCGCTGCGGGTCCGGGCTGGGAGTCGCCCCAAGGGCGGGGGTGTGCGGGGGCCCTTCCCCACCAGCTGCCGCCTCGTTCGCTGGGCTTTCCTTTGGCGTTCTATTTAAAAAGGCGGCCTGGAGAACATGGTTTATTTCCGAAAAAAAAAAAAAAAGACTAAAAACAAACTCTTGCTCTCGCCTTGAACTTCTCTTGACTGCAAAAGGTCTTTCTTTGCTCAAACACATCTTGCATGTCTGTCTCACGGTTTGTATCACAACTCTTGATTGTTAACATTTTTTGTTGCTTAAATATTGAGGTCATTTGCGTTTTCGGATCTAGTCTCAGGCAGCCCTTTTTTTTTTTTTTCAACTAAAGAGGAAGAGGCATTTATTTGCTTTTAAGTGAGTTGGAATCTTACTGCTTTTTGGGGGGCCTGTTTTCCGACTGACGGCCTTTGATTCTCAGCAAATAGTTTATAATTGTTTTCCGTATTGTAAACAATCCTACTCCCATGTTTTACCTAGAAATCCTTTTGTTTTCCAATGTTGGAATCCCAATGTGGATTTTTAGAGAAACTCGTTACTTAACTATTGCTTATTGATTGCCTTAGGGGAAAAGGGGTGACATGATGGCGCCACTTTAAATTGCTCTTTCCTCCGCCTGTTTTTTCCTCCTTTATCCTGGAGGTCACTGGAGCATTTTCCGTGACCTATTAATAAAACCGCACTTGAGGGTGTTAGCTGTACAACAACTCTTAGGGGTTAGAATTTGGTACCTTAAGGATCGAGAGACCCGAATCCTGCAGTCCCCAAAGTTAAGAGAAATCTCGCTAGTCCTCCAACCTAGCTTCCCTCCCCTCCATTCACAATCCTGGTGTTGCCATATCCTTAGTCACGTGGCTAGCAATCATTGTGGGATTTTTGTTTGTTTATTTTGGGGGTGTATGTTAATATTTTAAATTGTAGCCAAGTAAGTGTCCCTCTGCCCTTTGGAGAGTTCACAACGCTTTAGGGTTTTTTTTTTGTTGTTGTTTTTTGATACATTCGGAGAACATTTTAAAATAAACGATAAAATTACATAATCCTCGCCTTGCATAATCATGATATAGTTACAGAACTTCTTCTTAAAAGTACTTTCAAGTAAGGAAAATCGTAATATTAAAATGATTTCTGTTTCTTAGAATGGTCTGCAGTTTATATTTCTCATCCCACCCCCCACCCCCCGTTTTTGTTTTTGTTTTTAAGGTCATTTAAAGTACCAGTATTTACACAAGCATAAAGTGGGCGTGTTTCCCTTCCCCCACTTCTATGGGCTGTACTTGGTTTCTTGTCTTATACTCTTACCAATTTAGAAATTTTCAATTAACTGCAGCTGTTGTCAGTTGAGACTTTTTTTTTCCCTTCTAGCTGTGGATACTTTTGATGTGTTTCTCTGTTGCATTTTTGATAGAGAAGTTTTAAATTCTAGTTTTCAAACCTTTTTACTTGGTTGTTTATTATAACTTGTAAATATTAACTGTAAAATGCTAAAGTAAATTTTTTCTTTTTCTAGATAAGTTACTAGCTTCAAAAAGTAAATAAGAAATGTAATTCTTGGGCATGATTGATCTGTTTTCACCTGCCATGTATGTTATCAATGGCTTGGGCCATTTTCTTTGCTAACAGTTACATCATGTCATGTGATAGGTGCAAGGTGATGTGTTGCTCTAAAAATATAGCAAGGTAAAAATGCTCATCCTTTGGAAATTTAAAAAATGTATTGTAAGTATTCGGTACCGACCCTTAGTCATGGAATTCTGAATTAGATTTCCACTGAGTTCAGCCAACCAAGTGTACAGTTCTTTTGACCTTTAGAATATTTGATGTGATTTGTTAGTGACCTCAGAACTTGAGGTGGCTTGACATTATTTTTGAAGTGTGATCTATTTGGAACCATTAGCAATCACAGATTCTTAAGATCTTTATTCTGATGTAATTATCATATAAGTGTATGTGAAGTAAATATGATTTGTTTCTGTACACAATTAAGTCATCAATTATATACAGATTTTGAGATTAAATTGGAGGTTTGGTTTTCCTACTTATAGGAATCTGGAAGTATTGGGTTGCTGCATCTTTCCTGAAAACCTAATTCAGACCATTAGTGTCTGACTTAGGTAATATTACATCTGCAGAGCACTCTTTGATTTTTAGATTATTTACTGCCCTGTCAAGGAAAATTCTGGGAACTAGAAAACAGTTTAATTTATTTGAATTTTATTATTAAGGTGAGAAGAAAGAATATTGTATTTTTTTTCTTTCAAATACTACCAATGTCTTCTTTTTTTCTCTAGTAATGCTACACTGTAATTAGTATTTCTATATAGTATATCCCCTGGATTTTGACCAAATCTAGTTTGACCACAGATTTTAATTCTTTTTAAAGTGAACAAATCCTAGGTTTGATATGAACTATTTTATGTGATCTGCAAACAAAGCTTTTGTGGGTGGTGCTGCCTGTTTTCAAAGGCATTTTATTTAGTAGTGAGTAGTAGTTGCTGTGAGTGGAATTGTTTCCTTATTTTAGAAAAATAATTTTTTCAAAATGCTCTTTAAAACATTGACCTATATTGTACAGAGAAAGCTTTGGGTTTCAATGGCTTGTTTTCCTATTCAGCTTCTGGGTGAAGGGGAAGATTTCTAGGACTAATCTTTCCCACCACCTTTTTTTGTGAGGCAATTAAGATAGAAATGAAAGTGACTTTCTGGAAAAATTCTTGTGTATTATATATATTATTTGTGTGCGTGTGTGTATTGTGTTGCCAATAGTTCCAAGACTTACCTATTTCTTGATCTGGATGGAAAGAAATAGTGTAGATTAAGTATGTGGTAGTAATAACTAGTAGTTATCTCTGGTTATTTCTATGGATCCACAATTCTCTTCTCAATCTATATATAACACTCAAAAGATAATACTTCCTATCTCTTCTGGCAGCTGTGAAATGCTGATGCCCTTTACTTACAGTACTTTCCTAATTTCTATTGTCTTTTGTTACTGGTCACCTCAGTTTTTGAGCTTACATTTTGAGAAATGAAAGAACCAGGAAGAGTCCTGCCTTGATGAATTTCTACATCCTGGTAGTAATGTTTTTGCACAATTTTTAGTGTCTGTAAGCTAGTATGGAGTTTATTAGGTTTGAAACTAACGTCTGTTCAGGTTAAAAAAAAAAACCGAAAAAAACAACAAAAGAAGTCTTTTTTTTTTTTTTTTTTTTTTTTTAAAAGGTAAAGGGAAATGGTCCAAATCTTGTTTTCACTAGGCCAGGTGTTGGGGGCATTTTATTTGAGAGCAAGAAAAGGACACTAATGTAAAATATCCTTCCTGAGACCAAAACAGCCTAACCCATGAAGGAAGGAACCTGTTTTAAATGAAGAAAAGAGTACAAAGACAGCTCTTTTAAAACTAAACAGTGAAGAAAATGCTCTGGCATTTATTTCTGTTTAGTCATAGGTCTGGCTTTTGTATATAGGCTATTGGAAAACTTTAGCTAGAGATAACAGTAGTGATTTACCAAAAAGCTTGGGCTCCCAAGTCCAGTAGAATTTTTTTTATTTGTTAAACTTTTTTAATTTTTGGTAGGGTAAAGGTAAAGCCAAAATGTAAAGTTATGGAAACCAGCTTCCCCAAATTAGAGAGTATAGCTGGTGAATGAAAAACAAACTTGGAAGCCAGTTGGAATGGCATATACCTTTAATCCCAGTATGGGCAGTAGACCTCTGAGTTTGAGGCCTACCTGGTGTATGTAGTAAGTTCCAGGGCAGCCAGAGCTACATAGTGAGACCTGTCTTAAGAAAGAAAAACAAGCTGCCCACGGAGGTGGCACACACCTGTAATCCCAGCAGAGGCAGAGGCTGGTGGATTTCTGATTTTGAGGCTAGCCTGGTCTACAGACTGAGTTCCAGGACAGCCAGGACCACACAGAGAAACCCTGTCTCAACCCCTCCCCCCCCAAAAAAGAAAGAAAAACAAACTTGAAAAAAATTTAATGATTGTATATGAAGATTTTAATGAACATTACAAACTTTTATGAACCAAATGAGGTTGGTTATTTTTTTCATGATTGAAGGGGATATTTTAAGTTTTTTCCCCAGATTTTCAAAAATATGTATTTATTAGTTATTTGTATTGTGTTTACATGTATAAGAGTGAGTGCAGATATCCAAGGAGGCCAAAGGCATCAGATCTCCTGCAACAGGAATTATGGGTGGTTATGAGCTGCCTGATATGGGTGCTGGGAACTGTTCTTAATGGCTGAGCTGTCTCTTCCCCCTTTAAACTTTAACCCTCTGTTGGCTACCACAGTTTTAGCAAATGCTAATTGTTTGATAAGAGTTGCATCTTGAGCTGTAATGCCAACTTTTAGTTTTTCAAAACATGGTCTATTAGGCAGGCCTCCAACTCACTACCAATAACTTAAGAACCTTGTACCAGCCTCCTGGCTGGTGGGGCTATATAGTGTGTGCCAACATCCTCTACATAAAAATTGTTTTCCACAAATCTGTTTTTTTAAGATTTCAAGCTAGCTTCATAGAATTTTAGCATTTGAATGATTTCTACCACATAATTATTTTTACAATTACTGGCTCTGAATTTGTTGTTTTTAAATTCTAGTTCTAGGATTTTGTATTTAAATTTCTTTAAATGATGGAGTCAGAGAATGTGAGCTAAATTCAGTGTAATTTTTGTTACCTTACACTGTTACTTGAACCAGAAATCTGAACAGAGATTTTAGTTATAAATTTAAATATAGTAGATTTTGTTCTTGTTTAGAAAAGGGGGCATGAACTTGCTGAGGTCCCTCACCTTTTAGTTTTTTTTAAAAAAAAAATCAGTGTAAGGTCAGACCTGGTCATATTCAGTCGGAGGGAAAATGTTGAGGAATAACAAGGTTGAGTAACAATTTTGTTAACTGATACCCAAGTTCTCTCATTACTTGCTGTTTGGCCTTTATTGACTACTTGTTAGTATTAGAGGGTGTGAATGGGATTGGGGCTGATTAGTTTCTGAGTTTTTAGCATTTACTAGTGCAGAGATTTTATAGAAGAGTGTGAGTGTGTATGAGAAAGAGGGAGGGAGGGAGGGGGAGAATCTAAATTAGTAGAATGCTTGCTTAGCACTTGTGAGGTCCTGGGTAGGATCTCTAGACATGCGCACATGTGCACAAACTCACAAAGAAATATTAAATCTTGAGAGTTTCACTAAGCTGTTTATATGTGGAGAATAGGGACTATATATAGACCTTAAATATATGTGCATGTGTATACTTGTACTTTTTGTAGTTGATAATTTATTCCACACTATCTAGTCTTGGGCTATTCAGTAGGACAAAATAAGGCTATTAGTATTAATTTTTAGCATTTTTCTGGCATTGGAAAATAGTTTTAGTCATTCAGTTTAAAGGGAAAAAGTAGGTTTTGGTAGGATTTCTGGAATTTAACTGAATCTTGAAGAACAATTCATTTCCTTTTGAATTGGCTTGGGTTCTTCAAGAGGTTCTTCAAGAAGTTTTCAATTTTAGGATTGTTCAAAGCCACTAGATTTGTTAGAGAGAAAACTTCGGTGTTTTTTTTGTATCTGAACTTAAAACTTGTAAGGAATTTGAATTCATAATAGGATAGAAATAGATAAACACTGTTAATAGTTTTATTATATAATTATCCTTCAAAAAATTACATCTGGGGCTAGAGAGATAGCTGAGAGGTTAAGAGTATTTCCTGTTTTTGCAGAAGCCTGGAGTTTGGTTCTTAGCATGCATGTCAAGTGGACTTACAACCACCTCTAAGTCCAGCTCCGGGGAATCCTTCTGGCCTCTGTCTAAGTGTACACAGACAAATATTAAAAATCCTCACATTCCTTTTTCTCTCTGTTTCTGTGTCTTACATGCAGATTGGCTCAAACTTCTTAGAGGGCTTTATATTTTTAAAATTTAAGCTATTTTTTAAAATGACAGTATCTGTGTATCCATGAAAATACTTCTGTTGGGTAGATTCCTAGAAGTACAGTTTGAAGTATTTCATTTAAGATTTGGTAGACATTGCCTTTAAAGTATAATAGTTAAAATAGGTAAAAAAAAATTCCAAATGGTTGTGGAGCATATTTCTAATCCCAGCATTTAGAAGACAAAGGCAGGCAGATGTCTTTAGTTCCAGGCCAATAGTGAAACCTTAAGCTTTCCAGTCTGGGTACCAGAATTTAGAGCTATGTGAATGAGTGGAACTTTTGAGATTGATGAGGTTTACCCTGTATTCAGTTGGTAAAGACTTTAGATTGTGTCACCTCATGATTACACATTCCTACTAATTTTTCTGAGTGGATCTGCATCTGATTCATTCAGTGTATAAAAGCTTGTATTTGTCTGCTGGCATTGTGCTCCTTATAGAAAGTAGATTTAACACAAACCATACTATCTATTTAAGAAATGTTTAGCTTAAGGAGTGATGGGCTGAAATCTGAGTTTCTGTTATACTGGCTGCTATTGCCCAGAGTGCCAAGGGAGTGCAGATTATGAGGCTAGATTATGAATGCTAACTCAACCTGGAAGGAATGAGGCACACTTGCATGACCTTGTAATTTGAAGCTAAACTTTGAAAGAGTAGACTGGGTAACGAGAGGAACATGGAAGAACCTGGAATTTTATGTGTTCTGGTGAGTGTAGTGAAAGCTGAGTGTAAAGAGCTTCAAATGTTGAATGCTAAGGGAGTAGATAAGGAATTTGAAATTTATTCTTAGTATAAGTATCACATAATCAGATTTGATTTTCCTCCTTCTCTCCATTCTTGCCTTTGATGTAGTCAGTCAGATAGAGGCAAGACTGGAGGCTTGTCAAGACTGGATGGAAGAAGGAAGAGGAGCTGGACTAATGCCTTAATTACTGTGATACATAATGAGGTTCTGAAGTCAGGTAGAGGCACTAAAAATATTTTGAATGTGCTGATCATTCTGTTCACTGAGCACCTTTCTACTTTGCTTTTAAAAATTGAGAGTATCCTACACTGCTTCAGATTGAAGCTGCTTTTTTGACCCACATATTCAGCTCAAGTGACCGTGGGAAAGCTCAGGGAAAGTGAGACAGGCATACTCCATCTCCATTGTAATACTTTCAGGTGCTAGAGTCGGTGGGGTGGTTACTCGGTGTCTGCATAAAGTGAATGGAATAAACTGAACCCACTCTCAGAATCATTCAGGAGGGGGCCTTTCTCTCTTGCAAACTTTTCTTTCTTTCTTTTTTTTTTTAATTTATTGAAATATTTATTTACATTTCAAATGATTTCCCCTTTTCTGGACCCCCACTCCCCGAAAGTCCCATCAGTCCCCTTCCCTCCCCCTGTTTTCCCGCCCAACCCTTCCCACTTCCCGGTTCTGATTTTGCTCTATACTGCTTCACTGAATCTTTTCAGAACAAGGGGCCACTCCTCCGTTCCTCTTGTACCTCATTTGATGTGTGGATTAAATCTTGCAAACTTTTCTAAACCCCTTCAGATAAAACACACAAAACTGTCTTCACACTTAGTTTATATCTTATGGCATTAATGAAACTGCACAATTTTGTAACCTTTTTATGGTTTGATGTTAGTAGACATATGAGGTGTTTGTTAGAATATAAACCGCTGACTTACATCACAATTTATTTGCACAGGGAATATTTATTGAAGTGCAGAAATTGGTTTTGATTTCGGTGTTGGGGCAGTTATTCTTCCGTGTTTTGGTATAGGAGTCTTGCTTGTGTGAGCTTTCTACTTAAGACCTGTTTCCTCTGTAAAGCCTATGCCTACTACTTCTTTGCTTGTGTCTTCCTTTACTGGTCTTGTTATCCTTTGTGTTTTGATTGATACATGTATTTTAATAAATATATATCTGAGATAACAGATGGGTGTTCTCATTGATTTTTCTCTAAAGACTAAAAGTTTTTGTTTTTGTGTTTTGACTTTTTGTTTGTTTGTTTTGTTTTTGGCCTTTTCAAGACAGGGTTTCTCTGTGTAGTCCTGGCTATCCTGGAACTCTGTAGACCAGGCTGGTCTTGAACTCAGAAATCCACCTGCCTCTGCCTCCCAAGCACTGGGATTAAAGGTGAGCACCACCACTGCCCATAAAATTAAAGTTTTAATGTTAAAAGAGTTAAGGCCCTTCTTGAACTTTGCCTAGTGTAATAATTTTAAGCTTGAGCCTGGGGCAAGAGATGGCTCAACTGTTAAAAGCACTTCCTGTTCTTTCGCAGGATCAGAACTTGGTTCCTAGCACCTACACCAGGTTGCTCACAACTGTGGAACTTCAACTCCACAGGATCTGGCCTCCTTAGACCTACAAACTCCCATACACAGGCTTAGTTATGAAAATGGATAAAAGTAATTCTTTAAAAAGTATGAGATTTTGCTTCTGCAACATAGTAGTTGTGTGACCTTGGGTAAATTACTTATCTTAGAACATCAAGTTTTCCTCATTCATAAAATAAGGACAGTGGGACTTACTAAGTAATGCTTCCTTGAAGGTGAAATAAGAATATAGGTAAAACAGACACTGGCTGGCATAGTAAAAAGACATTTAATGTTAGTAAATAGCAGTTTAACTCGTGTGTGTGTGTGTGTGTGTGTGTGTGTGTGTGTGTGTGTGTTGGGGAAGTATTGTTACATAAGTACCATGGTATATAGGTATGCATGTCCCTGGGTGTGGAAGTCAGATGACTTCTTGTGAAAGTTGGGTCTCTCCTTCCACCATTTGGACTTCAGGGATAAAACTGAAGAAGTCAGGCTTGGTAGCAAGCCTGCTGAGCCTTCTGTCGCTCCCCATGAACAGCACTCTTAGTAACCTATCCTCCAGTTAAGATACCCTCAGTCATTGTGAAATATTCTCAGTTAAGAGGCTCAGTTGTTTTAGGAAACTGTTTAGGTGGTCAGATCCACTTTTTAAAAATACAGTACACATTATATGTGTGCACATTATATGTGTACTTATTTTTATGTTTTTTTGTTTTTGATTTTTGGATTTGGTTTTTTTTCAAGACAGGGTTTCTCTGTATAGCCCTGGCTGTCCTGGAACTCACTTTGTAGACCAGGCTGGCCTTGAACTCAGAAATCCGCCTGCCTCTGCCTCCCAGAGTGCTGGGATTACTGGCGTCCGCCACCGCTGGTGGGGGGGGGGGGCTTATTTTTATGTTTTAAAGTACCACCAGGTGGTGATGTATCTTCAGATTACTTTGTAGTTCCTCTTTCCTGAAGCTATAATACACTATCTGATTTATTCCAGCTGTTCTTTGGATCATCTCCCAAGTTCTCTTTTGTCAGTTGATAAGATTTTCTTTTAGTAAAATTAGTTTGCATTCTGAGGCCTGTTTTGGGGAACTCTTAACTATCTCCATGATGGTACTTAATGATTGTCAAATCTAGATAAAGTTGGTAAGCTTGTGAAAGAAGGAAACTTATCAAGAAACTTTGCTTTTCTTAGAGTTAATAAATTGGCAGTTGGGGAACATTCAGATAATTTGAGTTGAATGTAACTGACTTGAAGTACATAATATAGTTTAAGCAGAAAGAAAGGGGGCTGGAAAGATGGCTCAGCGGTTAAGAGCATTGACTGCTCTTCCAAAGGTCCTGAGTTCCAATCCCAGCAACCACATGGTGGCTCACAACCATCCTTAACAAGATCTGACACCCTCTTCTGGAGTGTGTGAAGACAGCTACAGTGTATTTACATATAATAAATAAATAAATATTTACAAAAAAAAAAAAAGGAGAAAGAAAGGATAAGATTCTAGTAGCCGGAGAAAATTTTGTGGAGCTGCTGGAGATGTAGAAGTTAGGGACTAAAAGTTTCTAGGTGAATGATATCTTGGTATATACTTGCTTGATATTACTTCTAAGTTAAATCTTGAAGGATTTGAACTTGTGGGAAAAACAGTGTAGCAACTTGAAGAGTATGGAAATGAAGCAATTAAGGAACTAAAGTAGTTGTTAGGATTATGTAGGTATGAGTTGGGGAGGGCTTGGGATGCACTGGTAGGGTTAATAATAAAGAGGATATCCCAAACTTGAGCCTGAGAAATAAATGGAAGAATTTGATCATAAAGGTAAAGTTAGTGTATGAGAGAGATTTCTTTATATTGTCCTTGTAAATATTGCATTTTTTATATACACTGTATTTGACTTTTATGTAAACTCAGTCTCTACAGATTTCTGGTATAAGCTCTGAAAGAGTATTTTGGCCAGGCAGTGCTGGCACATGCCGTTAATCCCAGCTGTTGGAAGGCAGGTGGATTTCTGAGTTCAAGGACAGCCAGGGCTACACAGAGAAACCCTGTCTTTTGCTTTGATGACAATCTTAGCTATGTTTTCATTGCATTGTTGTAATCATGTATTCATTAGTCCTTGCTCTTTAGATTGTTTTTTTCTAAGTTGTAATATGTCCATCTAGTCTCTGTAGAGCCTGGGTCACATTTTAGAGACTTAATGATACTCAGTTGTCTCAAGCCTGAGTGAATGCTGGCCATTCATGATCACACATCAAGCTACCTTTTTAAAAAAATGCCTTTTCTATTAATATGGTGTGTGTGTGTGTGTATACATAGATATAGGTTTTTGTTGTTGTTGTTGTTGTTGTTGTTTTGGATTTTTTTTTTTCCAGATAGGGTTTCTCTGTATAGCCTTGGCTGTCCTGGAACTCTCTCTGTAGACCAGGCTGGCCTCGAACTCAGAAATCCGCCTGTCTCTGCCTCCCAGAGTGCTGGGATTACAGCCCTGCGCTGCTACCCCTCCCCCCAGCAGAACATTCTTCTTTTATATTAACTGCATTAGTATGTTCTATGGTTTCCCAGAGCCATTTTCTTCATGCCATTTTCTCTAACTAGAAAGGAGTATCACCATTATCTTGTCTTTGTCTATCATACTGAAATTTTTACTAATGGTGTCGTCCCTCCCCCCCCCACCCCCCACCCCCACCCCCCCAGACAGGGTCTCTCTGTGTAGCCCTGGCTGTCCTGGAACTCACTCTGTAGACCAGGCTGGCCTCCAACTCAGAAATCTGCCTTCTGCCTGCCTCTGCCTCCCAAGTGCTGGGATTAAAGGCGTGCGCCACCACCGCCCGGCTTAACTCATGTTTTTATAGCTCAATTGATACTTGACAACTTTTTGTATATGCTTTTTTTTAACATTCTTGAACATTAAAAAAAAAAGGTGTCCTTGTTTACCCCTCCCCCCTCTTAAAATGAGGTAATGGTGAGAAAGCCCTATTAGTAGAAACCCCATTAGGGGCAGTAGGAGTTTTTTTCTTACTTGATTTTTGCTTTTGTTTTCAGTATAAGTATGGTAGATTGTAGTACTTGGCTTATTTGCTAACCAGATGGCCTTAACCCTTCAACTTAGGTTTCTGCAGTCTAATTTTTTTTTTCAGTGTACATGTCTTGTGCACCTGAGTGCATTCGGGATTACAAGGAATAAAAGTGAGGTGTTTGTTCATATATAGGTTTTTGACTCAAAAGTGCTCAGAAGAGCAGTGGGGAGAGATTGTTTCTTTCAAGATGTCTTAAGGAGTTGTGGTTTTGCTTTGCTGTTGGAGGTACACTTGACTTTCTTGATTTTTCTTCTTTCAGAGAAGGCACTATTACCCACCTATCTCCCTACCTTTCTGTCTATCTAATTAGAGATTCCCATAGATAATCTGTAACATACAGAATTGCCCTTCACTCCCCACCGTGTTAAAAATTTCCCAACCAAGATGTTAGCAATGCTGTGGTTTTGAAATTGCCCTCTGTGTATATGTTTGTTTTCCAAGTGCCACTTTTATTAAGGAGTTTACCCTTGAAACTGTCACAATTAGGAATAATAGAACCACAACAAAGTAATATAGTTACACTATATAGTCTTACATTCATCAGAATGATGGTGTATATGGAATCAGTAGGTCTTCTGTTTTGGTTTACTTTATTTTTTGAGTCAGTTTTTCTGTATGGACCTCACTGTCTTAGAATTCTTTGTAGACAAGACTGTCCTGGAACTCACAGAGATCCACCTGCCTCTGCCTCCTGAGTGCTGGGATTAAAGGTGTGTGCCTCCACCACCTGTATTATTAGTATTTTTCGTTTTTTCCTTAATATTTATTTATTTATTTATTTATTTATTTATTTATTTATATGAGTAAACTGTAGCTGTCTTCAGACACACACTAGAAGAGTGCATCAGATCCCATTACACATGAGCCACCATGTGGTTGCTAGAAATTGAACTCAGGACCTCTGGAAGAGCAGACAGTGCTCTGAACTGCTGAGCCATCTCTTCAGCTCTATTAGGAGTTTTAATAGAAAAAGTTATTTAATATGATGAAGTGCTGCATGAATCTCCATCAGGGAAGTTTGTAAATTCTTTTCTATTGAAACTTGGTGTGTGGATGTGTGTGTGTGTACACATACACAAGTATAGCACAATACACATGTAGAGACCAGAGGATAATCAATAGGAGTCTGTTCTTTAGTCATGTGGGTTCTGTGATCAAGTTCAGGTGGTTAGGATTGGAGCCCACTTCTTAACTGGCTGAACCATTTTGTTTTCTTTCTCTAAAATACTGCTTTAGAATTGAGAAACTATTACCAAACTCACTTTTCAGGTTTTGTTTTTGTTTTTTTTTTTTGTTTTTTGGTTTTTTTCTCCTCGAGACAGGGTTTCTCTATAAAGCTCTGGCTGTCCTGGAACTCACTCTGTAGACTAGGCTGGCCTTGAACTCAGAAATCCACCTGCCTCTGCCTCCCAGAGTGCTGTGATTACAGGCGTGCGCAACCACCACCCAGCTTCCAAGCTCACTTTTCTACAAGCTTGTTCCACAAGATAAACCTGTGACAACAGGGACTGCATAGTTTTGTTTTTGCTTTTTTTTCTGATAACAGGGTTTCACTGTTGTCTGGCCTGGAATAGAGTTCTTCCTGCCTCTGCCTCCTAATGGTGGGATCACAGGCATGCATCACAATGCCCAGCTGAGCCATCTGTTCTTGACAGATTGTATTCTAGATTAGCTAAAAATGAACACACAACAGTTTAGAATTCCTTATTCTGTGTATATAATTTGAGTATTATTTAGCTCAAATTACCCTAAACTTATTCCCTGGTATTTATGAATATTATATAGCTTTTAAAGCTTAGAATTCTTTAAAGAAAGGTGAATTATCCTAAGCTTGACTTAAAAATAAGTTTGACTTAAGTTTTGCAAAAATTGACTTATGTATGAATATTTTGCTTACATATATGTCTGTGCCCCACAGGGATGACTGGCATGTGTGAAGGTCAGAATAGGTTATTGGGTCTCATGGAGCTGGAGTTATAGTTAGATGATTGTGAGATGTGGTACTGGAAAAACAAGTACTCATAACCAATGAGCCATCTTTCTAGCCCCATGTTTGACAGGCTTTCTTTGTTTTATTTATTAGAGGACTTCTGGTCCCTTTTTCCTCTTTTTAAAAAAAATATTTTTGTATGTGTGTCACAGTGTGCATGTGGAGTACAGTGTTGTGGAATTTGTTCTCTCCTTCCACCTTTTGCATTTATTGGTTCTGGGAATGAACCCTGATCAGTGGCTCTGAGATACCTTCTGGTTTTAATTAAGATTTATTTATGTATATGAATACTCTTATCTGCATCTATACCTTTGTTCCAGAAGAGGGCATCAGATCCTATTACAGATGGTTGTGAGCCATCATGTGGTTGCTGGGAATTGAACTCAGGACTCTGGAAGTGCTCTTAACTGCTGAACCATCTCTCTAGCTCTGATTTTAAATTGTTAAGTGATGCTTTGTGGAATTTATAAGGCTGACATTGCTGTGATTGTTTTCATCGACATTCTGCTCATTGTTGAATTTAAGAAAGTGTATTATGGTTGCTGGGCATAGTGGCCTTTAAAGGCTTTAATCCCAATACTTGGGAGGCAGAGGCAGGCAGAGCTCTTGAGTTCAGGGCCAACCAGAGCTACCTAGGGAGATCTTATCTTGGTGTTTATTTTTTTTTAATATTTTTATTTTTTATATTCTTTGTTTACATTCCAAATTATTTCCCCTTTCCCAGATCCCCCCTCCTCATATGTCCCATAAGCCTTCTCTCCATCCATTCTCCGATCACCTCCCTCCTTTTTCTCTGTCCTTATATTCCCCTCCAATGCTAGATCAATCCTTTCCAGGATCAGGACCCTCTCCATACTTCTTCATGGGAGTCATTTGTTATGCGATTTGTGCCTTGGGTATTCAGAGCTTCTGGGCTAATTAATATCCACTTATCAGAGATTGCATTCCATGTGTCTATCTTGATGTTTAAAAAGTAAAGAAAGAAAGTGTAGTATAATGTTTTTGCTCTACTTTGTATTTTGGACTCTTAAACATTTTCTGCTTTTGCTTCTCTCTCTTTCACTGACAAGTAATTCCTTTTTATGGTGCAGACATTACAAACTCTTACTACCTACCTTATCTAAAGGAGCTCTTGCATTGTTCAACCGTTTTTTTTTTTGTTGTTGTTTAATAAAAACATTTTCTATCAGTAAATATATATTCTATGTTATTCTATGTTGCATATATTATATGACTAGTTCAAATTCTTGGTCATTTAGTTTGTTTTACTTTTAAAATTTAATCTAATTTTGGTGTCTGGAGAGTTAGCTCCATAGATAAGAATATTTGTTATTGTTGCAGAAGACCTAGGTTAGGTTTCCCAGCCACCTGCCTGGTGCCTCACAGCCATCTATAAGTCCAGTGCCAGGGAATCTGACATCTGTTCTGACTTCTGAGAACAGTTAGACATACCTGTGGTGTACATACATGCAGCAAAATCTGCATACTCATAAAATGTTTTTTAAAATTAGTTTTCAGTTTTGAGGAAAGTTCTTATGTAGCCCAGACTGGGCTTAGAGTTTCTATGTAATAAAGGTTCGCCTTGAACTCCTGATCCTCCTAGTTCTATTTATTAAGTTCTGGGATTACTGATCTGTGCAACCACACGTTGCTTGTTTTCCTTTTACAAGTCACATTATGAAGTAGTAGTTTCTTTCTTTCTTTCTTTCTTTCTTTCTTTCTTTCTTTCTTTCTTTCTTTCTTTCTTTCTTTCTTAAATGTAGGTACACTTTAAAAATAGTAAGAAACGAGTCTTAAACTGAGGTGTTATTTTATGGCAGTTGTAACTAATGAAGCAAATCTGATGAGCACTACACTCAGTGTTTTTGGTATTTTCTTCCCATGTGTATGAATTCTCAATACAACTAATAAAATCCATAATCTGGACTATTTTATCAAGAATACGTTTTAAAAATCAACTAATAATTTAATTTTGTGATTCATGCTATAGTGCATGTGTAGAAATGAGGACAACTTGAATGAATTGGTCAAACCAATTGTCAGACATCTTTACTTGCTGGGCCATCTAATAGGCCCAAGCTGCAAGTGAGGAATACTGTGATTAATATTATGATTAATATTGTTTGGTGCTATTGTCTTGGTTTTAAGATACCAGCAGTTTTCTTTATCTTTGTTTTTGTACCCTTATTGCAAATGTTAACATAGGTACAGGGCAGGACCAATGGAGATGGCTCCGTGGGTTTAAGGTACTTACTGGCATTGAGTTCTATTGCTGTGTCCTACATTGGTACAATGAGAGAACCAAATCCTGCACATTGTCCTCTGACTTTCACCTGTGTGCTATGGCACGCACACGCACACACACCCATGTAAAAATATATTTTTTTAAAAAGGCAAATGATGTTTTTAGTATTAGTATGAAAACATTGACCTTAAAAATGGTCATTAAAGGCTGGTGAGATGGCTCAGTTGGTAAAAGTGTTTGCAAGCCAGAAGACCTAAATTCCATGTCCTGAATCTACTGTGAAAGGGAAGAACCAGTTTCTAAAAGATATTCTCTGATTGTCACACACACCCCCTACCAGCAACCAAATAATTTGGGGGAGGGCATTTTTGTTGTTGTTGTTGTTGTTGTTGGGGTTTTTTGTTTTTGTTTTTGTTTTTGAGATCTCCAGGGGTACAAGAGATTGTGCTTTTAGGGATAGTTGGTGTAGTTCTTTATATAGGTTTCCCTTTGTTTCCAGACCCAAATAGATGAATCAGGAATGAAGAAGAAGCAGTTAATTGAGGTATGTCATTAATGGGTTAGGGTTTAAGAAAATGAGGCAGGTTGAGAAAGGGAAAAAATATCTTAAAGAAGAAAGTCAATTCTGACGTTTCAAGGGCTAGAGGATTAGAAAGTTAAATTAATGCAGCTCAGAAAACTTTTTTCTGAGAGTTAGTGGTCCTCATGCTAGTAGCTGTTGCTAAGGAAGTAAATTGAGAAGGCAAAAGATGTTGGGCTGTACCAACATTTTAGGATCACAAGGAAGAAGAGAAGAGAATAGTTCCAAGGATATCAGGAAAGAAAATTTCAGGGAAGTCCATACTACCTAATGGTTAGGGAAAAGGCAGACTAGGACTTTTGGTTGAATAACTGGTTAGCTTTCCTGGAGTGATAGGGGTAGAATCTAAATTCTAGAGAGTGAAAAGTATAAAGGAAACTATAATTATAAATGAGAGAGTTATGTTGGACTCTTAAAGACACAGATATACTCTGAAAATAAAGAGCCCAATAGAAAAATATGTGCTGAATGAAAGAAAATTGATGTTACAGCATGATGTAGTTAGCCTAGTAATACAATATAAATTTGTAAGGAAGAAATTGATGAAAACTAGATTCCTGGGCAGAAAAATAACACAAACCCATAATATCAGCATAAACTTTTTTATGAGAATAAAATTTTTGTCTGTTACTGGGTATTCATCTTAGGGACATAAGTTAATAATGTAACATTTATTGAGTTTTGTCTTCCCAGTCCTTCTTCCCTAACAGGGTTTCTTCTTGCAACTCTTGCTGTCCTGAAAGTCTCTGTGTAGATCAAGCTGACCTCAAACTCACAAGAGATCAGTCTCCCTCTGCCTCTCAAGTGCTGGGGTTAAATGTGTGTACCACCACTGCCAGGCAAAGAGGTTTTCTTTTAAATAAAGTAATTACAACCATTTGTGATGATTTCAAAATGAGACTTCTGTTTTGGCACTATTCAATCTGTAGTTAACAAGTGACATAAAGGGTAAAATTATTTTCTTGTAGAAGAATTGGGTTCCTCTCCTAGATAAGAGATATCTCTAGGCTCCAGAATGGCTTCACAGTTATTCTCCTTTTTTTTTGGAGGCAGAGTTTGGATAATAGCCTCATGTGGTACTTCTGTTGAAAATGTGTGTTGTTTTTTAATGTGCTTGTATTTCTGACTTCCTTTTTTTCTCTTTCAGTGTGTTCTCAGGGGAGGCAGTAAGGGGCCGTGGAGTTGGCCTCAGCACTGGGAGAGGCTGGACTTCCTGTCTCTCTGTGCTGAATGGCTGCGATGGCGCCCGCTCTCACTGACGCAGCAGCTGAAGCACACCACATCCGGTTCAAACTGGCTCCCCCATCCTCCACCTTGTCCCCTGGCAGTGCCGAAAATAACGGCAACACCAATATTCTTATTTCTGCCAACGGAACCAAAAGAAAAGCCATTGCTGCGGAGGATCCCAGTCTAGACTTCCGCAATAATCCTACCAAGGAAGACTTGGGAAAGCTGCAACCATTGGTGGCATCTTATCTCTGCTCTGATATAACATCTGTTCCTTCAAAAGAGTCTTTGAAATTGCAAGGAGTTTTCAGCAAGCAGACAGTCCTTAAGTCTCATCCTCTTTTATCTCAGTCCTATGAACTCCGAGCTGAGCTGTTGGGGAGACAGCCAGTTTTGGAGTTTTCCTTAGAAAATCTTAGAACCATGAATTCAAGTGGTCAGACAGCTCTGCCACAAGCGCCTGTAAATGGATTGGCTAAGAAATTGACTAAAAGTTCAACACATTCGGATCATGACAATTCCAGTTCCCTCAATGGGGGAAAACGGTCTCTCACTTCATCATCTCTACAAGGGGGTGAGGTGGGATCTGACTCTGGGAACTTGAAAGGGGGTATGACCAATTGCACTCTTCCACATAGAAGCCTTGATATACAACACACAACTCTATATAGCAATAATAGCACTGCAAACAAATCTTCTGTTAATTCCATGGACCAGCCGGCACTTCAAGGAAGCAGTAGGTTATCACCTAGTACAGACTCCAGCTCTAACTTGACAAATGTGAAGTTAGAAGTCAAAAAGTCTCCTCTGTCTTCCATTCTTTTCAGTGCTTTAGACTCTGATACAAGGATAACAGCTTTACTGAGGCGGCAGGCTGATATTGAGATCCGTGCCCGAAGGTTACAGAAGCGATTACAGGTTGTGCAAGCCAAGCAGGTGGAGAGACATTTACAGCACCAACTGGGTGGATTTTTGGAGAAGACATTGAGTAAACTGCCAAACTTGGAATCCTTAAGGTCCCGGAGCCAGTTGATGTTGACCCGAAAGGCTGAAGCTGCCTTGAGAAAAGCTGCCAGTGAGACTACTACTTCAGAGGGACTTAGTAACTTTTTGAAAAGTGATTCAATTTCAGAAGAATTGGAGAGATTTACAGCTAGTGGCATAGCCAACCTGAGGTGCAGTGAACGGGCATTTGATTCGGATGTCACAGACAGTAGCTCCGGAGGGGAGTCTGACATTGAAGAGGAAGAACTGACTCGTGCTGATCCTGAGCAATGCCATGTGCCCCTGTGAGTAGAACGTATGATGATGCGGTCATTCCTGAAAAATGGGGGACAAGATTTAAATAAAGCCCCATTTTGTAAAGAATGGTTCTTGTATATTGACAACTAGGCTGCACTAATCTTTTCCTAGTTTTAGGTAAGTAAAATAAAAGCATATACCTGAAGTGGAGAAATTGAAGGCATTTCTGCTATAGTATTGTGTTGCTGTGTGCTGAAAGTTTTCCTTTTCAAGACTTAGTGAATAGAAACTAGAAAAAAATAACTGAATAGATTGCTTTTGAAACTTAAGGACATTTTAAGCTGTAATGTGTAACTTGACATTTTGTTGATTCTGGGATATAGGGACAATTGTTGATTTAGTAAAATTGATTGAAATTTGTAGTGCTTTCTGTTGAACTTTCAGCATACCTGTCTGTCATTTTAATATGAAATTTCCTTTCCGTTGGAAAACAACTATAACAACATAGAGAAGGCATCTATGACCATGGAGAGTTTAACAATTCTCCTTTTAACAAACAAGTAGTCATTTTTTTTAGAGGGTAACAGCTGGTTGTCTTGTAGTTTAATTTTAATTCTGACACTTTTAAAGGTAATTGTACCAGGTCCCTCGTTAGGAAGGCCGTTGTTGTCAGGCTTGCCCTCCAGTACTACTTGAGATGCCATTTGCAGACCCCAGATTGTTTTATATGTGCTTTTCATTACTTGGCTATAAATAAATATTCCCATAGCTTGGTTTTCGTATTTGGTTTGCCTGAGCAAGACAGTACAGTACTCAGAAACACTGCCTTAATGTTTACCACTTTTTGTTATAAATGACATTTCCACGGAGACAGAATACATGTATATGGGTGAGATGTGAGAGACACTGCTTTCTAGGAACTTTAATCTGTCTAGCCATCCAGAAATCTTCAAGTCTCTCCTTTTTTATTTTTACTGGAAACTTTGGTTATATAGGTATGAAATCATATCACTTCAGTTGTCATTAGAGATAATTTTTATTTCCTTTCATCTCTGTTTTGGGTGTGAGACTGAAAGAAAATTCCAATGGTCTAAACCCACCTTAGTCTTTTTGGTGACTAACATTCATCTTGAAATGACCTCTGAAGCTGTCAGTTCAACTACCTACCATTGAAAAAGAAGTTTGGTGCCAGAAGACATGCAAATACTGTTATGTATTTCATGGTATCATATTGTAAGGACTGATTAGAAACACTTCAGAATGTTTTCATTGCCTTTTTACATAATGCACTTTTTACTTCTTGATGCTTTCCTGTAAACTGTATGTATACACAAGTATATATATTTAAAAGTTAGATTCATCAGTTTTTGTTTTGTTTTAGAATTTTTTCCCTTTTTTAGGTTTTATTATTAAAAGTGTATGTGTATGCCTGGTGCCTGTGGCGGACAGAAGACTACCGGTATGGGGTCTCCTGGAATTGGTGTTAACAGACAAATCATAAGCTGTTGTGTGTATGTTGGAAAACAAATCTTGGCTTTTGTTCTTTATGAAACCAGTCTTCTGAGGATTGTGAGTGTGTACCACCATGCCAGCTTTTTTCTTTTTGGAATTCAGCAAGTTACATATTTTGGATAAAGTTTTACTGCTTTCTAAGTCTGTTAGGTTTTTTTTTTTTTTAAAGCATACTCTCAGGATGACATACTGCTTTTTTTTTTATTTTTGGGGGGAGGTGGTGGGGGTTATGGGGTTTCCCTATGTAGCCCTGGAAGTCCTGGAACTCTGTAGACCAAGCTGATTTCAAACTCATATTCATCTGCCTCTCAAGTGTTGGGATTAAAGACCCACCACCCAGCTGGGCTTACTTCATGTACTTGAGGAAATGTACTTGAAGATGAGTTAAGTAATCTCCCTTTGTTGTTAATCTGTTAGGTTTGTGAGAATAGGAACAAAGACTTGGGGAAAATGGGTAGATCAAGAAAGTAATCTACTTTTTTTTTTTTTTTTTGCTAAAGATGTGTAGTCTGGCTAACTAGACAAGGCTAAATATATAGAGATGCTTAAAAACAGTTTTTGTAAGCCGGGCAGTGGTGGCGGCTGTGCACGCCTTTAATCCCCAACACTTGGGAGGCAGAGGCAGGAGGATTCTGAGTTCCAGGACAGCCAAGGGCTACACAGAGAAACCCTGTCTCGAAAAAACCAAAAAAAAAAAAAAAAAACAAACAGTTTTTTTCCTGGGGGGCTGGAGAGATGCCTCTAGAGATACTGAGTTCAATTCTCTGCAACCACATGGTAGCTCACAACTATCTGTAATGGGATCTGATGCCCTCTCCTGGCATGCAGGTGTATGTGCAGATAAAGCATTCATATACATTAAATAAATAAAAATTTAAAATAATTTTTCCTTGCCGCTAATTAAAAGCTGATTCATTTTTATTGAGTTTGATTCTTTTGACAGCTGTGTTTTTAGCTATACTAAGTTTGTTTATATAATCCACATGGATAATACTATGTATCTGACAGGAAACTTTGAAGAAAGACCAAGTAATTTTTGCCTCCATGCCTGGCTTCCAACATTTTTTAAAAGATATAACAGACACTGCATTTAAAATTGGTATTTCATGTTCAGGATCAATAAAATGGCATTCCGCCAGATTAAGGTGGTGTACACTTTCAGGGCCAGCCTTGGCCTAGTAAGTTCCAGGCCAGCCAGTCAGGATTACCTAGACCCTGTAATGTTTCCAAAATTTAAAAACAGGCACCTGAATCTATATGCTTAATATAGGTTCAGGATATAATGTATTGAAAACTTTTCTGTGTTTTTGTCATTTCAAGGGTGTTTTAATCCAGTGTGAAATTTGATTCAGTGGGCTGAAAATAAAATTTAGTGGTTGAGCACTTTTGTAGCATTCACAAAGGCCTTAAGTTTAATCCTAAGCACTCTTTACTCCTACTTCAACCAAACCAAATCAACAACTCTCAGACAACAACAACAAAGCTATACCCAAAGAGAACTTAATCTATAGGATAATCTAGTTACTGAGATATTAACAGTAACTCTGTTAGTTGGAGTTTTATAGGAGTATACTTTTTGGTGCAGTGAGGGATATAGGGTTCTTTTGCTTTTTCTGTGAGTGCTAATAGAACACGTAATTGCTGCCATGCCTTATAAGGTTCCGGAAACAAACACAGGGCTTTCTGTATGAGAGACAAGCACACAATACCAGTTGAATAATCTTTACAGAGCTCATTCTTGGCTTCATGCTGTTTTTCTGTTCTTGTTTTATGCTTTAGTTTTGGGCTTAGTTTATGCTAACTTGTATTTTATTTGCTCCTGAAGCCTGTTTTGAATTGTTACCCCAAAATAAACTTGATGTTGTTCACCTTGGTGACAGTAAAGCACTCTTTTGAATTTTGGATGTTCTTGATTGTAGAGGAACTTCTGTAATAGGGTGGATTTCTATAAAGTTTTGTAGATTTTGCTCTTTTTGTTTGTTTTTAGGGTACTCTGAAATTATATATATATATTTTATATATATATAAATATTTATATATATTATATATATTATAAATATTTATATATTATAATATTTTATATATATATTTGTATTTTATATAAATATATATATTTTATATATATATATAAAGAATATATATATATAAGAATATATATATATATTCTTTAAAGATGCAGAGATGCTGCTGCCAAAAGGGGCAGTCAGATTATTTTGTTACTTTCCTATTCTTTCATTTCCACAACCATAGGGAAGGAAAAAAATCAGCCAGGAGTAGTAAGTTATCATCTCTGATAAATCCTGTGTTAGGTAGAGGTGCTAATGGAGAATATAAGCAAAAGACATTGTACAAATTCTCAAAGAACTAAACAACACCACACACATGCTGGCTATAGGACTAAGTATGACTACCTAAAAAAAATAGTCCATTGAAGTTATTGTTTCTTGGTATTTGGGTTGCTCAACATCTTAAATTTAATGCCTCTTCCATTTCTGTGATCTGTGTGAGCAAAGATACTCCCCAGTTCTTCTTCCCCCTTTTTATTTCTGACTAGCAGTTATGATGCTGTGGGATTCTGAAAGAAGTTAGGTAAAGGAAATTGGGGGGGGTTGGAGGGGGGAGAACTAACTGCTGCAGATGTAGCTTCTATCTGTTTCTGCAACTTTTGGCTGGTTTTCATTCTCTAAAAGTAGAAAGTACTTTATTGAGTTAGGGCTGTCATACACTTTTTCTGAATGCAAATGTGTGGAACTACAGATGAATAAATTAAACCTTACTTGAAGGAATTCTTGTGAAGGGAGACTAAAATACCAGGAGACAATGTGAAACTTAGTGTCCAGTATATAACAATGTAAGGTAAATGCTGACTGATAGAAATAAAATAGGAAGAGATTTTAGCAGAAAGGTGGATAGCAAGAGATTTTAGCAGAAAGGTGGAATTGGAAAATAATGGATATTAGAACCATGAGCAGTAATTCAGATTTGATAGGCAGATATTTGAAGAAAATTGGAATTGTGGTCTATAGAGGTTGATCAGTACAGGCAGATAGCACAACACACATTGGAAAGACAGTTTAAAAGTTACAGGACTGGTGGCTAGAGAACATTTTAGAGACCAGTCAGAATAGGTAGAGGTGATAAACACTATAAGAGGAAAGGAGATGAATTCTAGGTAAGTGTCCTACCACCCTGCCACGTCCCTCGCCCTAGCCTCCAACATCTTTTTTAGATAGTTTTTTTTTTTTTTTAAGATAGTTTCTTTAGATTGTTTCTTCGTTTAGTCTTCTAGGTGCTTAGAGCTGATATTTTTACAATCATGTGCTTGCTGCTTGTGAAAATATATTCCTAGAAAATGGGCATGGGGAACACAGGCCTCTAACGCCAGCATTTGGGAGCCATGATCTTTTCCAGCTGGGTGTGATGGCACAGGCCTTTAATCCTAGTACTTGAAAATCAGAGAGTGGATCTCTGAGTTCAAGGCCAGGTTACTCTAGATAGTGAATTCCTGGACAGCCTGGACTATGTGGAATAGTGTTTCTCAACTTTGCTGATGCCACAGCCCTTTACAGTTTCTTATGTTGAGGTAGCTCCCAACCATAACATTTTTGTTGCTACTTCATAACTGTAAATTTACTGTCATAAATCTTAGTGAAAATATCTGCTTTCCAGAGGTCTTGGGTGTCTCCTGTAGGGAAGGTCATTCAACCCCCAAAGAAAGGGGTTGTATCCCACAGATTCAGAAACCACTGACAGAGACTCTGTCTCAAAAAGGAAAGTTTCTTCTTACATAGCTAGTTAGTTACAAGAATTTGAACGGTATGATGGTACATTGAAGAATATCCTGATTGGTTTCCGTCTACTTTATCATTTCAGTGCCAGTTATATTTATGATTGACATCTGATGTTTTATTTTTGTTGACTTAATTTTTTTGCAAGCATCAGAGAAAAAGATGAAGTAGAGTTTATTGTCTTAGTATTTGTGAAATTATTCCTAATGAGAGTAGCATATTGGAAGAAATTCTTGACCACTGTTAAGGATGTTAATCTTTCTAGACTTGAGTATCTAAGCACTTACAGATTACAACTTCTTTTTTATTACTGCTAACTTGTTTTATAATTATCGGACTAGACCTACCTGTCTGGGAAAGGCTGTCTTCATTGTTAGACAGAAATTGCCCTCTGATGTTTATGCTGAGAGGCCAGGTTACTTAACTCTCAGTGCTTAATCTCTAAGTAGGGAGTCAGCCTGAGCCTAGGGGAGTCAGTGGTAGAGCTGAAGTAGTAAGCTTTTCGTTTCTCTCATGAGCTAGCAAGACTAGTGCTCAGTATGTGTGTTTATAGTTAACTATTTTGTATGGGTGTGTGTTCACCTGCAGAAATAAAATTCCTGAGTAAAATTATGCTTTTTTGAGTGGACAAGGGTAGTGGGGTACAATAAGAATAAAGAAAGATTGTTACCAGATGAAAATCATTTTCACTAGTGAAGTTGCTTGTTGGAGTGATAAGATTTCAGGAAAAATCCACAATAAAAACTATCATTTATCTTTCACCTCCTCAAAAAAAAAGCAAAATAATAAGTTTTCTTTTGGTCTTGTTTATCTATTATAATATAATATAATAATATAAGTACATATTTTAATACTTTAAAATGATATGTGTGTGGGTATGAATTGTGAGCATGAATACAATGCTTGCAGAGAAAAGAACAGAGTATTGGATTCCCAGTATTTGGAGGCAGTTATGAGCAGCCTGATGTGGTTGCTGGAATTTGAACTTGCAACAGCAGTGACCATTATTTTAACTGCTGAGCTCTCTCTCCAGCTCCCCTCACCTTTTGTTGTTTTTATTTTTGCAACAGGGTTTCTCCATGTAGTTCTGTTCTGGAATTCTTTATGTAGGCCAAGCAGGCCACAAAACTCATTTGCTGTTTCTGCTGGTACCTGGGTTACCAACTCCAGATCCACCCTCATCTTAATAAAGTTTTTTTTTTCCTCCCCCAGAAATAGTTATTTTTTAGAAGTCTGATAGATATCTAAAGCCCTTAGCTTGATTCCCTAGTACTAAGAAAAAAAAGTTAAAAGTAAAACTCTGACATTGTGATATTGATATATGTAGAACAAATAAGGTAAATAAAACCATCTGATCCAATTTTACCAACACATATTCATATATTGCTTTTAGATATATGACGTTGGCATAGTTGACATTTTTATTTACTCATTTGCCTTTTATAAATTTTTATACTTTCCCAAAAAGGGAATTGTAGCTGGGCAGTGGTGGCGCACGCCTTTAATCCCAGCACTTGGGAGGCAGAGGCAGGCAGATTTCTGAGTTGGAGGCCAGCCTGGTCTACAAAGTGAGTTCAAAACAGCCAGGGCTACACAGAGAAACCCTGTCTCAGAAAACAAAAAACAAAAACAAAAAACAACAACAACAAAAAAATTTATCCTGGGGGTGAAAAAACTTGGTGTTCTTCCCCCAGTCTAGGGTGTATATAGCTGTCCAGTTGGGTGAAAGTATTTTTTCTTTTTAAGCTGACCACTCTCCTAGGAGATTCTTTCCTTCCCAAGAAGTGTTCTTTTAGCAAATTCTGTACATAATGGACTTTGCAAGACCCTTATTCAGAAAGTTAAGAGGATAGTCATATAAGATAAAAACAGAATGAAACTTAAGATTGTCATCTGTTTCTGCCTGTGTGTATATGAAATTCATATGCAGATACTTTCAGGCATTCGAGGAAGTAATTTGGCTTGGAAGGGTAAGTAGAAAGGCTAATTTTGTATTTGAAGAAAAAATGTTTAATATAGTCAATGATTGTTCTTCATGTAAAAAGAATACTGTTGGGCTGGAGAGATGGCTCAGCGGTTAAGAGCACTGACTGCTCTTCCAAAGGTCCTGAGTTCAAACCCCAGCAACCACATGGTGGCTCACAACCATCTATAATGAGATCTGACACCCTCTTCTGCAGTGTCTGAAGACAGCTACAGTGTACTTACATAAAATAAATGAATCTTTAAAAAAAAAAAAAAGATTACTGTTAAAATGAAAGCATGTCAGAAAGTGGGTCCTGCATGCTAGAGTTGAGAGACACAGTGAGACTTAAGAAAATTTTAAGGTAAATGTGCAGTCCCAATGATGAAGTGTGTGTGTGTGTACATATTATTTATATATATATGGTTTTGCATTTTGTTTTGATTTTGAGACAGTGTCTCTGTAACTGTCCTGGATGGGAATTAAAGGTTTGTGCCACCTCAGTTGGCCCTATAGTTTTTATAAACTTTTTTATTTACATGAATGTGTTTTTCCTGGACATATATCTGTTCCAAACATATGCCTATGGAGCTCAGAAGAGAGTGGGGCTGGTGTTACTGATGGTTGTGAGCTGCCATGTAGGTGCTGGGAATTGAACTTGGGCCCCCTGGCAGAGCAACACATACTCCTAAACACTGAGCTTTCTCCCTTGTCCCTCTGTAGTTTTATATTTTGTTAAGTATGAGGCTTACTTCCATAAATTACTAAAGCAGTATTAGATTATATAATTTTCTGTGGTTTGCTCTAAGTACACAGTGCTAGATTATTAGTGGATTAAAAGTCTCTTATTTTTTGAGCTGGTATAAGCTCTGGTTGGCCTGAAATTTACTGCGTAGATTAGGCTGCCTCAAATCTTCCCAGAGATCTTCCTACCTCTGCCTTCGATTGCTTGGATTAAATTGGTGTGCCACCCCTACAACCAGCTCTGTTTTTTTTCTTAAAAAATATTTTTGCTGGACAGTAGTGGTGCATGCCTTTAATTCCAGCACTTGGGAAGCAGAGGCAGGTGGATTTCTGAGTTTGAGGCCAGCCTGATCTTCAGAGTGAGTTCCAGGACAGCCAGGGCTACACAGAGAAACCCTGTCTCAAAAAACCAAAAAACAAAACAATATATATATATATATTAGACAGTGTCTTAGATATAGCCCAGGCTAACCTTCAAATGATTATATAGCTAAGGATGATCTTGAACTCCTGATCTTCTGCCTCAACTCCCAAGTCCTATTATTACACTACCACATCTGCAAATATTTCTAACATCCCCCATGACTGAATTTATGGAAGGGGTAAGGCATGGGATTGCTTTCACATTACCTCGCAGGATGTAATGTTTTAAAACATTACATAAGCTCAAGTCCAGTCCCTTCAATAGATAAGTCCTTCTATGTGGTTCAGAGTAGTTTTCTGAATTATCTTAGTAGTTAATCTGAATGTGTCATCCTAAGGTTAGTCACAATGACCCTTAGGCCATTCCAGAAGAGTAGTTCAGAATTTTCTAAGCAGAAGAGTAAATAATTTTAATAACTTTAAATGGACTCTAATTACTTGCAGATTAGCTTTTCAGCAGTAGTTAATCCATAGTAACTTTGCTTTCAAAGGGTAAGGAAACACTTTGGTAAGTAAGGAATGATGAAAACATGTAAGAATGGAAAGTTTGTTTCTTGTCTTTTGGGGTTTTATTAATTTTTGTCACCTGCAACATAGTAGGAAAGGAAGTCTTGGATAGACAGTGTGTGCTGGGTACATGTTATGGGCATTATATATAGTGTGGTGTTGTGTTGGTTTTTTGAGATATATGTAGCCCTGACTCCGTTAGAACTCTATAGACAAAGCTAGCCTTGAATCTATTGAATGCTAGGATTAAAGATGTGGACCACTATGCCCTGTAGGAATCTACATAGTATAGGCAATCAATATTGGGATCTTAGAGGGGCAGGAGTGCATTGGCGTTGTACAAAAATTAACAGCCATATTGGTCTTGAAATGTCAAACTTAATTTTTTTCTATTTATACATGGGTGACAGATGGTATTAAATATGTATAGTTTACTTAAGTATGTTTTATTATAGAAGTCTCTAAATTAAAATAGCAAAAATAATCTGTTTGCCAACAATAAAAAGTTCAAGGAAGTAGAAAATGAGGTTGGAAGGGTAGGCTGGAATTACATTATTTTTGATTATCACGCTAGTACATTTGAATTTTATGCTAAGAATGGTGAAGAATCAGGTAAGTGGTAAAGATCCAGGTGGTCATAAAGGAGTCATTTACTGCTATAATGTGAGTTGAATAAGTTGTTGGCTTTCTGATAGTGTGGCACTAAAAGTCTTGTAAGGAGGCAGAGAGGCTAATGTGGTTGGTGGAGATGGGATGGAAGAGATAATGATCCATGCATGAGTTTGATATCCTGGAGAATTTAGAGATGAGACAGGCTAAAAATTGTCATTTATAGATAAGAAACTTTTGGTTTTTTTTTTTTTTTTTTTTTTTTTTTTTTTTTTGGTTTTGGTTTTGGTTCTTTCGAGACAGGGTTTCTCTGTGTAGCCCCGGCTGTCCTGGAACTCAGAAATCCACTTGCCTCTGCCTCCCAAGCGCTGAGATTCAAGGCGTGCACTACCTCTGCCCAGCTAGATGAGAAATTTAAGAGACGCATCAGGTGACTTCTCTGTAAAAGATTTTTAATATTAAGAGTCTGGGTTGTAGCCGGGCTGTGGTGGCACACGCCTTTAATCCCAGCACTCTGGGAGGAGAGGCAGGCGGATTTCTGAGTTCGAGGCCAGCCTGATCTATAGAATGAGTTCCAAAGCAAATCCAAAAAACCAAACCAAAAAAAAAATAGAGTCAGGGTTGTAATAGAGGTCTTGACTCCCAGCTTCATATCTATCTTTCCTTGATTAAACACACATGGTATCATTAGATCTTTAGGCGTTTGTCTTTTTTGAAGCTTGATTTTTAACTTAAATTTCTTCATATTCCATGAATCAGTTAGCCACATAGAATATATTAAGTAGGTTGCTCTTTCTGGTTAGAAATTCCACTCTTAGCCAGTTGGTGGTGTTGCATGCCTTTGAGCCCAATTCTCAGGAGGCAGAGGCAGGCAGATCACTGAGTTTGAGGTCAGTCTGTTCTACAGAGCTCTAGTATAGCCAGGGCCATCACACAGAGAAACTCTGTCTCAAAAAAAAAAAAAAAAAAAACCAAAACTCTTTCCAAAGACAAATACAGTCATTTTTTTTGGAAAACTTTGTAGAATGGGTGATAGTCAGAGACCTCACATTGCTTAGAATTACATGTTACCTTTATGTTTGAAATACTTTAGGAATAACAATGTTCATCGTTTTAGATACATCTTGCAAGTTAGCACACTATGAGTTCTACAAACCAAACATGGCTGTGTGTTTATATTGCTCTGCATTTATTTTTTTGCATTCATAATGCTAAATATGGTGAAGTTTTTGTTGTCAAAATAGGGATTCTTAGTCTTGCCAGGCAGTAATGGCACTCAGAGGCACAGGCAGGCAGATCTCTGACATCAAGGACAGTCTGGTCTATGGAGTAAGTTACAAGACAGCCAAGGTTACATAGAAAAACCCTGTCTGGCAAAACAATAACAACCCCCCCTTCTCAACCTCCATTTCCCCCCCCCCAAAAAAAACAAAAAAAGAACAAAAAAGAATTCATTACATGCCATTATGTTAGGTGATTGAGATTAATTTTTCCCTGAGACAGATTTTTTTTTTTTATGACTTAGGTGCATTGGTGTTTTGCCTACATGTATGTGTATGTGATGGTGGATCTCCTGGAACTAGAGTTACAGACAGTTGTGTGCTGCCATGTGGGTGCTGGGTTTGAACACTGGTACTCTGGAAGAATAGCTAGTGTTATTACCATCTCTCCACCCTTTCCCCACCCTTTTAAATTTTTTTATCTTTTTAATGTGCATGGTGTTGCTGGCATGAATGTGTGGCTATCATGTGTGTATAATGCCTAAAGTGACCAGAAGAAAGTAATAGATTTAAAACTGGAGTTACAGATGTTTAAAGACATTGCTTTGGGTTCTGGGAATTAAACTCAGGTCCTCCGATAGAGCAGCCCGTGCTCTTAGATCATCTCTCTATCCCCACCTTCCCCTCACTGCCCTCCCTCCCCCAAGTATCCTTGGGTAGTCCTTGGGTGTCCTGGAACCTCCCTCAGAAAAGGTTGGCTTCAAACTCAGAGATTCACCTGCTGCTGCCTCCTGAGTGCTTTAATTAAAGGTATGTGCTGCCATTGCTTGACAATTGAGACTAATTTTTTAAAGCCATAATTTGTTAAAGCAGTGTCATTAGTTTTTAAAGATAATACAAAATAAGAGGAGTAGACTCACTATAAACATTTTCTTTGAAAAACAATTTTTTTTGTTAAGTAGTATGTATTATAGGAAATATAAATGATTTGTATTCTTTCCATAGCCTAAAGAAAATTAAGACATTTACATAGGTCTCTGAAGTAATGAGTTACAAAGCAGCCATTGCCACAAATGAGAACTAATATGTTGTGAGGGCTTTTTGTAAAAGCAGAAGTTGGGGCATAGGTATAGGTGTCTGTAGTTCTACACCGAAATTTGAGAAAGCAAGAGGTGACAGTAGAAGCAAAGAAGAAACAGCTGTTCCCGAAATGGTAAGGGTTGCTGTTGGCTTATAGGTAGGCCAGTGTAGTAGAGTGGAAGAAAAGAGGTAATCATGGCAGACTAAAACCTACACGAATGGATAAGGGGGTATTTTGTTTTTCTTGTGAGAAAAAGACGTGATCCGAAATATTTGGTTGAGGTGATGAGGTGGCTTTTTATGGGTAACGGCACATGCTGCCAAATCTGATGACTTGCTTGATTCAATCCTTGGGACCCACATGGTGGTATAGGAGAGATAGATAGTTTAAGTTGTCCTTGGACTTCCACATATACACTATGGTACATGTTCCCAATGTGAAATAAATAATTTAAAAATTTAAAGGTCATGGTTTGTCAAAGAATTTAGAAGGTGGGTATTGGCTTAGTTAACAAAATTAGATCTGCATTATAAATGTAGCCACCCTAGGCTAGTTTTTAATTGTTTTGGTAAATGGAGCTATATTGGAACATGGTTGTGCAATATTTTTTTCCATTTATTTATTGTTGGGTGTTTTAGACAGATGATTAGGTATATTAGTTACTTTTCTCCTTTTGTTTTGAAAAAAACTGGCAAGCAATTTATGGGAAGAAGAGTTTATTTCAGTTTATAGTTTGAGGCAATAGTCTATAATGGATAGGAAGTTCTGGCTCCAGGGCATTGAGGTGGTTAGCCACATTGTATCCCCGGTGAAGCAGAGGAGCAATGTATATTTATACTCATCTCTTTTGTCTTTGTTTTCTTTCACCTCAGTTAACCTAATCAAGATCGTTTTTATAAGATGTGCTTCTCTCCTAGGTGATTTCTATATCAAGTTGACAACATTAACTTTTGTTAGGTGGTGGTTATAGATGTGAATGTAGGAGAATATAAACTATTTTAATTCTAATCCATTAAATGTGACAAAACTCACTTGTCTTAGTGAAACTGGAGGATGACTAAGTGGTTAAGAGCTTTTTGTTGCTCCTGCAAAGGATTTGGGTTAAATTCTCAGTGCCCACATAATGACTCACAACCATCTGTAAGTCTAGTGCCAGGGGATTGTATGCCTTCTTAAGATCTTCTTGGGCACCAGGTACACATGGTACACACACATATATACATTCAGACAAAGCACCCATACACATAAAACATTTTTTAAAGGATGTTGATTTATGCCCTTCCCTCAGTGCTTTTTAAATTTCTGTGTGGCTTTTATTTATTTTGAGACTGTTGGGAAGGGGCAGAATGATGTAACACATTTCTTAGTTCATTGTATATTTTAATAAAATCATAAAATACTGTAAAACTCCCGTGGAAGAGATTTTTCCTTTTTTTTTTTTTTTTTTTTTTTTTTTTTTTTTTTTTTTAAATTAAATCCTGGCTGGAGAGACAGCCTGGGTGCTGGGAACCAAACTCTAATATTTTTGATTGTGAGCCTCGCTTTCAACAGCTGAGCCATTTCTCCAACCCAGAAGAGATTTTTCTCTTGGGCATTTAGTTACTTTATGATTTAGATTAAGCTGTGCCACATTTAAATTTTACTTACTTACTTACTTACTTACTTATTTATTTATTTATTTATTTATTTATTTATTGGCAGGATTTCTCCTCAGCCTTGGCTATCCTGAAACTCACTGTGTAGAAGGTTGCCCTGTAACTGACAAGAGATCCACTTGCCTCTATTATGCCTCTCAAGGGCTGAGATTAAAGCACCACTCCTGCTAATGCTACACCTGTTAATTGAAAATATCTTCCCTGTGCAAAATAGACATTCTATGTGGTTTGACAGCTTTCCTTGTTTTTTTGTGGTTAAAGAGGATCAAATAGTTTTAAAAACCAGAAGCTTGTTCAAATATGCTATAAAGTGTCAGAATCCCGTGGTTAATGATGCATTTGTCTTAGTGCTTTCACAATCTAATCTCACAGTGAGTACTTTTGAGAGATTTTGTGAAGCACATAAAATACTGATGATTTTTTAGGTTTGTAGAATAGAGAACAAAGAAATAAATGAAAAGGAAAATTAACATGAATAATATGTTACATCTGTTGCTTATGTGACTTAGAGTTTGTTTTCTTAGACCCATTTTAGATGGACAGAGTTCTGCTTTGGCCTCTTCACTGCTGAGATTACAGATGTATGCTACCTGGCAAGTCTTATTTGATACCTGGTTCACAAGAGAAAGGGTTTCTAAAGACAGTTTACCTTGATCCTGTATACTTTTTTTTTTTCTTCTCTGATAGGACTTCTCGCTGTCTTGGAATTCTCTGTAGACCAGTCTGGCCTTGATTCTTCTTCCAGAGCTCTCCCTCCCTACTTTCTTATTTAAATTAAAAATTGTATAAAATTATTGTGTAGATGAAAATGAAAAGCTACATAACTGCCCATTAGCTCCTAAGACAAGGGCAATGTTTAACAAAGCACAAAAGCATTCTTTAGGAAGATAGTTTTACTATTTAGCTCTTTTCAAAGTTCTTTAAAGAAACTGTTGTGTATGTATGTGTGTATATCTGCATGGTATGTACATTGGAGGCTAGAAGTTGTCGGTGATTTCTTTCTCCATTGTTTCTCTGCCTTACCTATTTTTTCACTGAAGTTGGAGTACAGTTGATTGGGTAGAAAATCTGGCTAACAAGACCCAGAAAGCCTCCAGTCTCTCCCTCCTTACTGGTGTTACAAGCATGTGCCTAGTTCTTTGTATGTACTGGGCATTGTGAGATTGTTATGCTTCCTTGGAAAATACTTTACTGACTGAACCATTTTCCCAGAGCCCCTTTTTAAACACTAGACAAAATATTTGAGGAATTTACTAGCATTTCCAGATACTGCATTAACAAATTGGTTATGATAGAAAAGAAAGTTTTGGTGCTGGAGAGACAACTCCACAGTTAAGAGCATTTTCTACTTTTGGAGAAGAACTGGGCTCAGGTCCCAACACCTTCTTCTGACTTCTCAGCTACCAGGTATGAATTCAGGCCCTAACCCTCTATCAAGAACTATTGACTGTTGCTGGAGAATGGGGCAGTCATTATCTTCAGTTGTGGGCCCACTGGTGATCTCATCAACATCTCTTTCCAGAGCTACCTCCACTTCTAAATGTGCTTGTTCTTTATCTCAAGACTTCTATTGGGATAAAACATATTTGTTTAATTTTGTATGCATTTAGAGTTGGTGATATAAAGGGAATTTTAGTTCAGAAAACAAGAAAAACCGGGTTTTTACTTTAAAATAATTTTGTATGTCAAGTTAGGTCTTGTAAAGAAACCATTGGTACTTTAATAGCTCATGCATTCTTTAGTTTTGTAAACATGAAGAAATAGTGATCTTGAAGCACTATGAATTTTTAGGAATTCTTAATACTGAGCTCAGACTTACACTTGTCAACAAGCACCATTTCCTGATGCACTCCCTGATGTTCCTAGATGAGCCATCTCACCATATCCCAACCCTGTTCTTTTCTTAAAGATTTAACTTTTATTTGTGGTCTACCCCGAGAGGTTATTTTATGGAACACTTGTATGTCAAAAGGTGTCGAGTAATTGTTAGTTAAGAAAATAGGTCTGTTTCTAGTGATCAGTGATGTTGAGTCATTCTTAGTAAGAGTATGTTGTTAGTGATCAGAGATGTTGAGTCACTGTTAGTAAGAGTATGTTGTTAGTGACCTAGGAGTGGGTATTGCTGAGTCTTTTATTCTTCTGTTCTTTCTTCATTCCTCTCCCAGAGCCACACATATTATGCTTATACCATCCCTGAGCAATTATGCATTCTAACCTTTGTATCTAGATACTAATCTGTACAGTTTTAAAGCAAATATTTTCTTTTTCTTTTTTTTTAAACAAAAAACAGATAAAACCTAATTTGAGCTTTTTATTCAAGTTATCAAAGTACCACAATAATGGGGCTGGAAAGATGACTCTGATTAAGAGTACAAATAACAACAGTTATTTCATATTTTAGTCTGTACAGTGTGCCATCTGTCCTCACAGTTATTTTCATAAGTTTTCTTCAAAAAGACTCAAAACTCAACCAGTGTCACTCAGAAGCTGTATTTTATGTATATGAATGATTTTCCTGCTTGAATGTCTGCATACCACATGGATGCAGTATTGAAGAAATCAGAAGAGGTCATAGGAACCTGTGAGCTGCCATGTGGGTGTTTGGAACTGAATCGAATATCCAGTGCTCTTAACTGTTGAGGCTCTGATGAGGGTGTTGTAATAACCAAACCCCCTAGATGAATCTGAGGCAAGACCAAGTTTTGAAAACGCATCCTTTTAAGGCAAAAGAAGGGGATACCATTTATATCTTTTGTGTTATTTAAAACTCTTAAATTCAGAAGGAAGAGGTTCACTGTTGCTGTAAAGGCGAGGATCATTCTTTATCTCTTAGGCAACAAAGATAATAAGCTGTCATTCTCTAAACAAGTTAGAATAGTATCAATGAAAAAATGACATGTGGCTTGCCGTTTACGTCGTCCTTCTTTGTGCTTAATTCGTGCCCTCTGCCTCCTAATTTTTTGAGGTTTAATTGTATTTGCCATCTTTGTGTATGGGTGTTTTGCCTGATTATATGGGGACCACACATACATGTAGTGCCCACAGAGACCAGAAAGAGTGTGGGGTCCTCTGGAGCCAGGATGTGGTGCTGGGACTCCATCAGTTCCTCTGGAAGAGCAGCAGATGTAGTACTCATAACCAAACTGAGCCATGAACAGCCCCAACAACAAATTTTCATTCTCACATTGGTTCAGATCCTATTAGAGAAAGAATTTATACTGTGATGTTTAATATTTCTGGTGTTTGGGCAGTTGAAATATTTGAAAAGGATTATGTAGATGGGACTGGGGGTTTAGATGTTTATGCACTATACTAGGCTGACTGTATTTCACCAGTTTAGTTTTTACTTTTAGATCAATCATAAGTGAGAAAAACCCTTCATGTTTGTAAAAATGGCCTTATTGAATGAAATGAATTCATGTATAGTTCACTGTCCTCTTTTGTTTTGTTTGAGACAATATAACCCAGACTGTACGTTGCCAAATACTGAGCTTGTGTCTAAACCCCTTCCCCCCAATTTTCCTTCCTGAGTTCCAGGGATAGAACTCAGATTGTCAAACTTGGTGACAAGTACCTTTACTTGCTGAGTTACCTTGCTGACTCCCAGTTCTTTTTGGTTTTTTGAGATAGGGTTTCTCGTGTAGCCCTGGCTGTCCTCAAACTCAGAAATCCACCTGCCTCTACCTCCAAAGTGCTGGGATTAAAGGCGTGCACCACCACTGCCCAGCTTGACTCCCAGCTCTTATTCACTCTTCACTCACTCACTCACTCACTCACCCACCCACCTTGAGATAGCTTAGCCTAAAACTCAGGATTCTTTTGCCCATTCTCTTAGGTACTAGAATTATAGGCATGTATCACCACATCATACTGCTTATTATTTTTTAAAATTGGTGTGTGACTATAATTCATGTTTTATATCACCTTTCAAAAATACATAATAGAGGCCAGCGAGGTGGCTCAATGGGTAAAGGCATCTATCTATTCCTAAGCCTAATGGCCTGAGTGATTCCCTGAACCTACATGGAGGAGATCCAGTTCCTGCAAACAATTGTCCTTTGATCTCAACACACATCCACACATCCCGCTGCCTTAGCAAATAAATATTTAACACTCACACAGTTCATTTTTATTTACAAAGTTTTATTACTATCTCAACTGCCTAGTTCTAGAAGATTTTCACTATTTGTAAATAAACATATTCCAAAAAGCAAAGCATTGTTCCTTCTCCACTTCCCTTGGGCCGTGATTGATTTTCTGTCTGAATAGATTTGCTTCTAGACATTTCACACAAATGGAAACATGATACTATCCTTTGGTACCTTGTTATTTTCATCTGGCATGGATTTTATTTTAACAGTTATGAATAATATTGCCTATATTAGTATTTAACTATTTACTGCTTTTTTTGTGGTTTGAGACAGGGTCTCATTGCATGGCTTTGGCTGCTTTGGAACTAAATATGTAAATCAATCTGGCCTCAATCATAGAGCTCTATCTGCCCCTGCCTCCTGAATGCTGGGATTAAAGGTGTGTGCTACCATATCCAACTATTTAATACTTTTTGGTCCAAAAGTAATCCAGTTCTGTCACACTTTGTTCATCTTTTGATGTGCTTTGACTTATTTCCACCTTTGTCTATACAAACAATATTGCTATGAAAATTCATGTAGAAGTTTTTTAGTGTGAACATGTTTTGGTTTATGCTTGTACCTGGGAGTACAATTAATTATGAGTCATAGAGTAACTTGTGTTTAACTTTTAAAAGCTGTTCTATCATTTTATATTCTGATTAGCTGTGAATGCAGATTCCAGTTTCTGCACACCTCTTTACACTTAGTTGCTGTCTGCACTGCTAGCAAGTGACTATGAAGAGACTAGTACAGAGTAGGATGTTTAGACCAAGACAGACTAGCCTAGCCACATTTCTAAGAAAGCATGCTCATTGGTCAGCAATACTTTACTGTAGTTCATCTGTTTTTCCTTGTCTTTTTTGCCTTTTGTTTCATAGTATAAGAACGTTTTGCCTAACATAAGGTCATGAGAAATTTGTGCTTTATGCTTTCTTCCAGTAAGTTTGATGTTTAATATTTTTAACTTACCTAGGTCTATGATTCATGTTGAGTCTGTTGAGTATGTATTAAAAATACTTCTTTTGCAAGTGTTTCAGAGTAGAAATGTTAATCTAGCAGTTGAGGTACAAATTCTAAAATTGAGGGTGGTTGTATGAGCCTTAGATTTCAAGGAAACCCTTATCAACAAAATTGCTTTTAAGTTAGTCATGGAACAGACAGAGCTTATGAATGAGAAAGAAAGGGCTACTACAAGTGAAAGCACTAGTGAACTGTAGGAATACTCCTTTCTCTAGAGCCCTCCCTGAATATTATTGTAAATCTTATGTTAAGTATGTTTAATCTGTGAATGCAGGAGCCAGGAGATAAAAAGTGGGGTGTGTATTTGTGACTTGACTTTATTAATACTAGTGTTTTCATCTACTTCTGGTCTTTTGTGTTTTGGGACTACTGTATAGAGCAGTATTTTACACTTCTACTACTGTATAAAGCAGTACTTTACACTTCTACTGTATAAAGCATTACTTTACATCTCTTTGCTTCCTTTAGTAAATTGACACTGATCTCATTGAAATTTCAAGACTTTGGTGAATGAATAAATTTAATTTAAAAAAAAGTCCAAGACTTAATATAATTACAGTTATAATACTCTTCAAGTGAGTTTTCCTTTTTCCTTTCCTTTTTCTTTCTTTTTTCTTTCAGTGTGTGTGTGTGTGTGTGTGTGTGTGTGTGTGTGTGTATGTGTGTGTGTGTGTTTTCTTGTTTGTTGTTACTTTGTTTTGTTTTCTTAGTGGTGTTTTAGTTTTACAAGATCTCTCAGTATAACCTTGGCTGATCTGGAACTGCCTCTGTTCCAGGCTGGCCATTAACTCAACAGAGATCTGCCTCTTGAGTGCTGGGATTAAAGGCCTTAAGTCAATCAAGTGAAATTTAAAGTTTAATAAATTTTTATCAGAGAATTCCTAACTAGAGCTAAAATTCATGTCTATTACTTTTGTTTGTTTGTTGTTCTTGGTTTATGGATCTGAAAGTAAATGCTTATTTTCATATATGGGAACAATATTCTCAGTATTTCTGTTTGTCGCTGATTTATATTATAAATTACAGCCTGTAGCCAGGTCAGATTTTAGTAACTGATTGTTCTCATTAAAGGGCACCTGCAGAAACCTCGGTACTGATTATGTATTTTTCACCAAAGGATATGTTGTATTTTGGGAAAGTTTTCTAAACCAAGAAAGTGAAAATTTCATCAAAAAGGAGAAGGGGTGGTGAGCTGGCCTTCAGAAGAGCAGGGCAGGTGCTCTTAACGCTGAGCCATCTCTCCAGCCCAAGATAACAGTTTTCTAATCTGTTATTTTAGCAGGTTTGGAGGGTGAACCCCACCCCTTTTTTTTAAGGTCCTTTTTTGTGTATAAGTGAGCACCTATACATATGTGTGCCTGTTGCCTGTGAAAGACAGAAAAGAGCATCCCTCAAACTGGAGTTACAGACAGTTGTAAGCCACCATGTGATTCGGATTCTAAAAACCAAGCTCCAGACTTCTACAAAACAGCAAGTACTTTTAACCACTGAACCATCTCTCCAGCCCTTGGAACCCAATGTTTTACACATACTAGCAAGTGGTTGTATGATCCTCTCTCTCCTTTTCTGCTAAAGTAAGTGTATTCACTTATAAATGTTGAGGACTGACATGATAATAAAAAGGAACAATCTGACATTATTAACACTCACATAAATTATTTCCTGTACTGACTAGAGATGGTTCAGCAAGTAAAAGCACTTGTGCAAGTTTGACAACCAGAGTTCCACCTCTAGAATCCACATGAAGGTAGAAAAAGAGAACTCACTCCACAAGCTCTTACGACCTCCACATGTGTGTTCCCAACTCAAGAAATAGAAAGTTAAAAAAAATAAAAATCAATGTACCTCAATGGTAACAGATATGACAAACATTAAGTAGATTCCCTCATTTCTTCCTGGTCTTTCCTGTTGCCCTCACTCCCAAAATTCTACTGGACATTTTTAAGGCAGGGTTTCACTACAGGTCAAGCTGGCCTCCAACTCGGAATCCTCTAGCCGTTACAGGTGAACACTACCATATTTCACTTTCCCCTCTTCTGTTGTTTGTTTTTGTTTGTTTGTTTGTTTGTTTGTTTTGTTTTGTTTTTTTAAATTCACCAGTCCTCCTCCCTGTCACCAATAATCTCAAATAGTCAAAACATTACTTAGCAATAAATTTTCTTTCTTTTTTTCTTTTCTGTAAGTGGAGTTTGAGACAGGGTTTCTTTTTCTCTCTAGTCCTGGCTCTCCTGGAACTAACTCATTCTACACACCAGACTGACCTTGATAGAACTCAGAGAACCATCCACTCCTGTCTCTAATGTGCTTGGAATTAAGGCAAGTGCCAATGCCACCCAGCTTACATTTAACTTCTTTCATTATCTGATCTGGCATTTTTCAGTGAAACCTTACAGCACAAATATAGCTAGCACTAAATATTTAGTGGGGGTTAAAAAAAAAAAAAAAGGCCAGCTCACCACCTCTCCTCCTTGATGAAGCTTTCACTTTCTTGTTTTAGAAAACTTTCCCAAAATGCAACATATTCTTTGGTGAAAAATACATAATCAGTACCGAGGTTTCTGCAGCTGCCCTTTAATGAGAACAATCAGTTATTAAAAACTGACCTGGCTCCAGGCTGTAATTTATAATATAAATCAGTGACGAACAGAAATACTGAGATATTGTTCCCATATATGAAAATAAATGTCTATTTAAGATCCATAAACCAAGAACACACAACTGTTTAGCAAACAAAAGTAATAGACATCTCAAAGAATGCGGTGGAGGGTGACTGTTAAACTAGTTTAAGGACTGAAATCCTAGTCATTAGGGAAGGGAGAATCACCATGATTTGATGTGAGCCTGGAGTACATAGAGAAATCCTGTCTGGAAAAACAGCAGAACTAAAAAATGGGTACTATATATTTGTGAGGTATGTGTGTGAGTTTTTCCCAGTTACTGTTTTCCTGTGGCTCTTTCAGAATGTCTTAAGTCAAGCTTGTGGGTTCCTAGTTGTGTTTTGTTTTTGTTTTTGTTTTTGTTTAACTCCCCAGCCTCTTACTGTTACCTTTGATGTGTTGTGGTAGAAAATACAAACATATAAATAACCATGTTAAGAACCCCTGTGTGTGCGTGACCTGGTTATTGCAAGCATCAGCCTAAACAATCCAATGCCAATTCCAAAGAACTTAATAGTTCACTCAATATTTTAGAATGTGTCTATAAAAGACACATTCCTCCTTAGCTGACCCCTTCTCCCTCTCCCTCCCCACATTCCTCCTTCTACTTCTTTTTTCTATCCCCTTCTCCCCTCTCCTTTGTCCCTTTCTTCTCTAGCCTCCTCTCCCTTTTTTTCCTATACCATTAGAAAGGGTCACTACTTAGCCTAGACTGGTGTAGAACTTGAAGCATCCACCTTAACTTCTAAAATACTGGAATTACTGGCTAGTGCCACCACACCCAGTTGTTTTTGTTTTAGTATCCAGGATTCAGAGGGATGTGGAGGAAAAGGGTGGGGCATTGCTCAATGATAGGAGAGCTTTATTAACTGGGAGTTGAAAGATAAACATATTCTTGTTTAGAATCAAATGTTATCAGCTGTTGTAGAAGAAAGATACCTTGTTATTATCACTGAGTTTTTATAAATTTGGAACAACTGAATTAGTAAACTAATAACTATGACAGTACCAGGCTCTTGGCAATAGAAAACGCTTCTTTTTATAATAGACTATTTCCTTAAAATCTCCTTTGAGATGGGCATACCTTTAATCCCAGGAACTGGGGGGGAGGGGGGGACAGAGGTAGGAGGATCAATAACAGCCTGATCTCCATAGCAACCCCCCAAGGTACCTCTATCATTTTTAAATTCTGTTATACTGTTTCCTGTCCCTTTTTTTTTTTATAGTAATGCCAGGCTTTCTATCAAGAACACTATCATCTTTGTTCTTAGTGTTTCTTACAGTCATTAGTTATGATTGTTTAGTGATGAAATTAGTGTTGCTAAAGTAGTAAGCTTGAACAATGCCCTGGATTAGAACAGAGTCCTAAAATGAGAAGTCTGGGTACTTTCAGTACTGTTTGCTCACAGCAGTCCATTTTGTGAAGGTTTTGGGGACTGTATACTTGATTCAGCTTGAATTTTGTCTTAGCACACTGATAATTTAACAAACTTTGACAAATCCTCTCTGAAACTCAGATTTTCATTTATTCACTGGAGCATAGTGGAGCTGTTGTGAGGAAGAAAATAGAAAAGCGATCAACCTAGTACCTATTAAAATATTTCTTAAATGTTTATGTTGTAGCTAAACCTTGGTAATTAATTATAAACTTCTATACATGGTTTAAATCTACATATCTTAAAAACTCATTGATGTGATGAAGGGGGAAAGGACAAAAACTTGAATATTTTACATTTTCTATGTAAAGGTTTACTTGGCTAAAGATAAATTTAACTGTGCTGTAATAGTTGGAATTAACTCTTAAGAATGCTGCCTTCAAATTGCCTTAGGATAACAATTCAAAAATGTAAGGCTAGGGAAAGAATGTGTGTGATATACATCTTACTCTGTAGCCTTGACTGGCCTTAAACTCATGAACTTCCTGTTTGTATCTCCACAGTGCTATGTCACCATGCCCAAAATCACTTTTTGCTGTAGCTGTTTAAAGATCTTAACATTCATAAGCCACATTTGCCATCGTATCTGGCTTCCAGAATCCCTACTCACATTACTGTGATAAGACTTTTACCTAAATCTTCTATTAATTTATTGACTTACTTGAGTTGGTAGTTTTTGCATATACATTGGATGACTGGAAAACATTTAAGAAAAAAAAAATTTGTGCCAGGCGTGGTGGTGCACGCCTGTAATCCCAGCACTCTGGGAGGCAGAGGCAGGGGGATTTCTGAGTTCGAGGCCAGCCTGGTCTACAGAATGAGTTCCAGGACAGCCAGGGCTATATAGAGAAACCCTGTCTCGGAAAAACCAAAAAAAAGAAAAAAGGAAAGAAAAAAAAAATTGGCATTAACTTCAGTAAGATTCTGTTCTATTGACTCACCTAAGGTTGGTCTCCAGCAATTTTTTTAAAAATTTCATTTTATATATGGGTTTTTTGCCTGCATAAATGTCCATGGTATGTATGCCTGGTGCTCAAGGCCAGAAGAGGGTTTTGGATCCTCTGAAACTGGAATTGAGCCAGTGCTCTTAATCACTGAGCTGTCTCTCCCCCCTCAGCATTCTTGTGTTTCAAACTTACTTAATGCTGTTGAGATAGCTTAATAAAGTCCTTACTTTACAAGCATTATGACCTGAGTCTGGATTCCCAGAAACTGTAAAAAAGCATTTGTAATCTCAACAGTGGGTGGGTGGGAGGTGGAGACAGAGCTTTAAAGCTCACTGGCCAGCTAACCCAGCTTTCTGGGTGAAGTTATGGACCAAGAAAAGCTAGAAGAAGCCTGAGGAACAACCCCTGAGCTTGTCCTCTGACCTCCACATGGGTACTGTGTAGATCTCTGAGAGCCAAGGATGTCTAGTTTCTTCTTGGTAATCTAACCTAGGTCTCTCCATTCAAACAATCATATCATGGGTTGCAGAGTTTATTAAGATAGTTTAGTTAGTTGAGTGTTACATAAATATGATAATATGAGTTTGATTTCTAGAATCCATTGAAAAACATCGTCTGGCATGATGGTCTGCACTTGTAATCCCATCATGGGATGAGGAGAGGAAAGCTGATGAATCTCTAGATCCAGCCAGCCAGACTAGTTTAATCAGCAAATTTCATGCCAATGAACATGTCTTGTCTCAAAAAAACCCAAGGTGATTGACACCCAAGAAAATTTCATATTAAGTTGTTCTCTGGCTCTATGTACATTAATAAAAGAATAATCTATGTGGAGAATATTGTAATCATGTAGCAAAGTACTGTTGGTTAAATTCTGTGATTTTTTTTTTTATAAATGGGCAATTTTTAACAATTATTATGTTTATGTGTATGTCTTTTTCCTGTATTTATGTCTGTGTACCATGTGTATCTGCAATGCTCTCAAAGTTCAGAAGAGTATAGTTCTTCACAAGCAACTGGCTTGGGAAGTGTATTATAGTAGCTGAGAATTAACAGAAAATTGTATATTCACCTTTGACTTTAAATGACTTTGCCATTTTGAAGGTGATGAGCATATATTTTGCAGGCAATTTTGTGTTTTTCTGCTTTCTTTTCCTCTCACTTTGAACTATGGAACCTATTTCCATTTTTGGCAAAGGAAAATTCTTTAGATAATGTAGGTAGGTTTCTATTCAGAAAATCTCTGAGCTGTGATTGGATACCTATCCTTAGTATAATGGTGAGGGGTGAACATGAACCTTTGAACTCAATTGCAGGAAAGGATTTTTTTTTTTTTTTTTTTTGTTAAATATGTTTGTTTGGGGTAGAGAGATGGCTCCCTGCTTAGGAGCACTGGCAGCTCTTGCAGAGGTCCTGAGTTGAATTTCCAGCAGCTACTTGACGGCTTACAACCATCTATCTATAATGGAATCTGGTAGGTATATATGTAGGCAGAATACTGTATGCATTATATATATATATATATATATATATATATATATATATATATATATATATATATGTCTCTTTCCATAATGCCATCATGTTTTCTAATCTCTGAATAGATCCACTAAATAGACTGACTAGAGTAGTTAAAAATTAACTCAGAAAAAAAAATTAACTCAGGTAGCCAGGTGGTGGTGGCTCATGCCTGTAATCCCAGCACTCTGGGACTCAGAGGCAGGCAGATTTCTGAGTTCGAGGCCAGCCTGGTCTATAGAGTGAGTTCCAGGACAGCCAGAGCTATATAGAGAAATTCTGTCTCAAAAAAAACCCAAATCCAAAAAATAAAAAATTAAAATAAAAAAATAACTCAGGTAAAGATGTTCGCTGTACAATATTGGTGACCTGTGTTCAATCCCTGGAACCCATGGCATAGAGAACCAGACAATTGTCATTTATCATCTAACCGTTATGTGTATACCGACACTGACACATATATTACCCACACACAAGAGTGAGTTAAAAATTAAGACAAGGTCACTGAAATTCCTGTAGTATTCTTGTTTGTTCTCTTTTGTTAGCATCATAATTCATCTTGTTAGAATATATAACCATATACATTTTGACATTTTTTTTTCCCTGTTCATCAAAGCAACTAAATACTCAAGGGTAGGGTACTCAACTGTTTCATAAAGGACTATGGAAGACTCAAGTAACCTCATAAATTTGAGAAATTTTACTAAAATATTTTAAGATTTTAACCACCTTGCTTGTTCTAGTTGTGTACTGATAAGTACTCCTTGTTGGTATTATTATCCAATTCATATTGAGCATATTTTCGCATGTAGACTGTTATATCTAAAGCTGACTTTCTGCATGCAGTGACTAGAGGTTGTTAGAAAGAATAGAAAATAATGTATGTGAAGTACCAGGCCCTTTAAGCTTTGTTGAGTATTAGCTACTTTTAGCATTACTAACACCAATGTAAAATGTTTTCCTCTTTTACCATCATTGTGGAGTTTTAAAAGCTTGAGAACTTAACTGAAATGGGTAGTAATGATAACAAGAATTTATCAGTAAAAACAACCAAAAACTGAAACATTGAAATTGCAGTTTTAGCTACTTTGTTGTTACTGTTCCTTTTCCAGGGTTCTGGCTGTGTATTTCTGGCTGACCTCAAACTCTTCCTAAGTGCTAGGTTTGCAGGTGTGTGTTTCTATGTCCAGGTTTATTATGTGGTTTTTTTTTTTTCCTTTGAGGGGGGTTGTTTGATCTGACTGCCTTGGGAATAAATAAAGGTCAGAGGACAGTTTGTGGGAATGTGTTCCCCCATTTTAACTTGTAGGTTCTGGGGCTCAAGCTCAGATCTTCTAGCTTGCCAGCAAGTACTTGTATTGCTAAAGCCATGTCAGTGGCTCACTCTTTTCTTTTACGTTTTGTTGTTGTTGTTGTTGTTGTTGTTGTTTTTGGTTTTGTTTTTTGTTTTTTGTTTTTTTGAGACAGGGTTTCTCTGTGTAGCCCTGACTGTCCTGGAACTCACTCTGTAGACCAGGCTGGCCTCGAACGCAGAAATCAGCTTACCTCTGCCTCCCAGAGTGCTGGGATTAAAGGTGTGCGCCACCACCACCTGGCCACTTTTTTCTTTAATCTTTTCCTAATCATTTAGAGCATTCATACAAAAGGAGTTAGGCCCACTATGGTGGTGCAAGCCTTATCCTAGCATTTGGAAGCTAGCCTGGCCCACATTGCACATTTCTAGTCTACCAGAAATATGTAGTAAAAGCCTATGTAAATAAAACACTAAAGAGTTGTTACCTATGATCCCAGGGACCGCCCTTCTGCTGACCTTCATTCTCAACCACAAGAATTGGTTTTGTTGAATTAGACATGAATCCCGGGAAATGAAATTGTTTGTGACTAGAGATGAGAGACACTCGTTCCTACCCCAATCAAGGTATTGGCACTTGTTGAACTCTTGTCAATTGGTTGATTTGTTCTAGACTCTTGATTTTAGTAATTGTGCTTTCATTTTCATGAGACAAAAGTTGTTTGAATGGGATAGGTAATGGTTTCTAAATTATCTTTGTGGTCAATGAGGACCTTTCACACATAGTATTTCTTAGATACAACATTCCTGTTATAAATATGAATGAATATACCATATTTTATGGTGTGAATACCTGTTTTAAGTTTTTGTTGTTAGGTTGTTTGTTTGTTGAGAGGATTTCTTTGTGTAGCCCTGACTGCCCTAGAAGTCACTCTGTAGACCAGGCTGGCTTTGAACTCACAGGGATTTGCCTGCCTCTGCATCCTCAGTTTAAAAGCATGTGCCATCATCACCCAGCCCATCTAAGTATTTTTTATTAAAAAAAAAAAATATATATATATATAAATATAATTATTGATAGTAGAATAAAAACATTTCTGCACTTAGTTGCTATTATTAGAGCCTTGTGAAATAGATAGCTGAATTCTCAAAAATAGAAGCCCAGCCTCGGGCTGTGAGCATTTCTAATAGAGGATTCCAAGCCTTTGAACAAATTCTGGCTTTAGTTCCTCACCAGTTCTCAGTTATGTCATCCTAAAAATCATTATTCCTTACTCGTTAGTTCAACAAATAATTACTGAGTGCTTATTTTTGAAGGCCAGATATTTTCCATTTGCTGAGACAACAACATATAAATACTGCCCTGTATTTTCTTGTTGTAGGGTTTGTGAAGATAAGCTAATAATGGCCATATATTATGATAAACACTTTAGTGAAAAGTAAAGCAGAAAGGGGAGATATGCAAAGGTAGGAACAAAGGGAATGGCTCCAGCCTAAAGATGAATACTGTTTGTATAGAAATGAGCAGTCAACCATGCAGACACAGGGAAGGTGTTTCTGGCAAGAGAAACAGCATGTACCAAATGTTAGAGGTATGTAGTATTAGCAAGCATGCAAGCCAGTAAGGGGAAATAGAAGGTAAATTCAGAAACATAAAGGCAGACTGAGACTGTATGTATGCTGTTTAAGGATTATAGCTATTACTTTAAGGCAGTGATTATGACCCCCACCATAAAATTATTTTCATTGCTGCTTCAGAACTGTAATTTGCTACTGTTATGAATTGTAATATGTAAGTATCTGTTTTCCAGTGGTCTTAGGTGACTTCTGTGATAGGGTAGTTCACCTCCCAAAGAGGTTTGAGACCCACTGCTCTAAGGTATGGAAAGAAAGCAGCTGCTTTCTTGAGCTAATCTAGTTTGAAAGGAATGCTTCACTGCTGTAAAATAGGAGTGGGAGAATGAAGATTAGGTGATTGTTGTGGGATTCTAGTGAAGAAAAAAGTAGCTGCTTGGGCCAGGTAGCTAGCTGATTATGGAGATTCTCTTTTTGTGTGTGAATTAACACAACAATTAGTTTGCTGCACTTTGACAGCCGCTTAAGAAGGATTTGTTGTCATTTTAAAAAAAGGAAGAAATGCTTTCGGGTCTCAGAAACTAGTTAGGTATCTTTCTGTACTGAAGTGGGAAACCTAGAATTCTTGGTTAGGGCAGGAGAGTTCATATTCCTATAATAAAGATACTGAGCTGCTAGAACACCACTCTCTGGTTGGTTGGTTGGTTGGTTGGTTGTTTTAGAAGAGGGATAACATTACACAGTTTTGATGAATGCATGCCATTACATGTTTTTCAAAATAAAGAGAACCTAAGTGTAAATTGTGGATCTGTTTGTCAACAAGCACATTGGGATATTATTTGTAACAAATCTGTCTCAACAATGCATGGTACGGGTATTTTGGGGAGGAAGGGGACTTATTTTGTTTTACTTGGTTTGTTTCTAAACATGGTTTTTCTGTGTAGCCCTGGCTTTCCTGGAACCTGCTCTGCAGACCATGCTTGCCTCAAACTCAGAGATCCGCTTGCTTCTGCCTCCTAAGCGCTGGGATTTTTAGAGTGTGCAGCAGCAGCACCTAACTACCTCATTACTTTATAATTTACTTTATTCCTTAGTCATGGATTAAGTATTGACCCTATTCATAGCGTATTTCTCAAAAGGTCTATAAAGTGTGTGAATATAGTTGTACTCACACAGTAAAGGTCTCATAAAAACAGTAACATGTAAGAAGTAGAATTTTAGTGACAACTGATTTGTAAGTACAGTTTCATTGGTTTTTTGGGTTTTGGGTTTTGGGTTTTTTTTTTTTTTTTTTTTTTTTTTTTTTTTTTTTTTTTTTTTTTTGGTTCAGTCAGTCATACATTCCAAGGTGTCTTGAGCTATATGTATCAATCAGCAACGGTCCCTATAAAATGTTCCTTTGATTGTGGTGGTTTACTGAAATATGTATAAGTCCTATGTATAAGACTGGTCTGAAACTTGGGTTCCCAAGTACTGGAACTGCAGCCATGTGCTAGTATGCCTGCTTTGACTTTGCATTCATGTCTTTCTTTGTGAAGATTGGATTTGGGTCAAATGGAATATGCCTGAAGTACAGTGATCATACTTGGAAAAAAATTAACCTTGGGATGACATGGTTTAACATGTAAAACACTTGGTGTGCACTCCTTACACCTTGAGGATCTATTTAGGGACACCTCTCCCCCCCTTATCTATCTCATTTCCTGGAACTTGATTTGTAGATCATGCTAGCCTAAAACTCAACAGAGACCCACCTTCCTTTGCCTCCTGAATGCAAGGATTAAAGGTGTGTACCACCAAGCCTAACTCCTGTTTTATTTTATTTGGAGACAGGCTCCTGTTACGGAACCCTGGCTATTCTTTGAACTTGCTGTGTAGACCAAACTGGCATCAAACCTACAAAGGAAACCTGTGTTCCCTGAATCCTGTAGTTATTAAAAAAAAAAAGTTATTCCCTTTCCTCTATATATGTGCATGCATCATGCCTCATTTATTGAAAGCCACCCCAAACTCTATTAAAAAAGAGATCAATATTTACTTCAGACTAGTAATAATCCGGCTCTGCTTTAAGCTCCTCAGCCATACAGAATTCTTGCTACACTACAGATAAGGCTGGGCTGCTGGAACTTCTCATCTTTTCAGAGGTACTTAGGATGGCTTGTGGGAAATGAAATGATTTTCGGTGTCGTGTTCTTTTTGCCAGTTCACCATGATTCTCATTGGTTTTACTGCCAGACTATGTAATGCTGGTAAACTTATTCCTGGGTTGCCTGATCATCTACATGTTATGTTTTAAATAAGAGCAGAAGTTAATTTATTTTAAATTTATGTGCGTATGTGTGTATATATATATAATCAGAGTCAACTTAGTGGGCTGTTCATTGTGTTCTAATGGACACAATGGGACATGTGTTTTATACTTGTTCATAAAGGGTATAAGTGGGCTGGAGAGATGGCTCAGCGGTTAAGAGCACTGACTGCTCTTCCACAGGTCCTGAGTTCAAATCCCAGCAACCACATGGTGGCTCACAACCATCTGTAATGAGATCTGACACCCTCTTCTGCAGTATCTGAAGACAGCTAGAGTGTATTCACATATAAAAAATAAAAATAAATAAATAAATAAAGGGTATAAGTGTGTGGATGTATAGAGGGCATGGGTCAATATTTACCTTTTGGGGGTCTTAAATTTACCTTTTATTTGGTGTTTTGCTTACTTGTTTTTTGGAGATAGGGTCTTACTTTACAGCTCTGCCTGGCCTGTAATTCATTAGTGACCAGGCTAACCTTGGACTTATACAGGCCTCACTCAGTCAGTCTCTGAGTGCTGGAACTAAAGGCACAGACAATCCTGTCTGGCTTTACCTTAATTTTTGAAGTAGGTTTTCGTTCTGATTGCTGAACTCACTGATTGGTCAAGGATGGGGTAGCCTGTGAGTTCCATTCTTCAATGCTGGATTACACATGCTTAACTACCATGCTCAGCTTGTACATGAGTACTTGGGTCTGTTAGGGGTCTGAAACAAAGTTTGATCAGCACAATTGTGCTTTGTCTTTAACTGCTGTTGATTTTTATAATGGAGAAATAGCACCACTATAAACAATTCTGAAATTTTAAGTACATAAACGTGTTGTTTTAAACCCATGATTTTTTTTTTTAAGTTCTACTTTATTTTATACGGGGAATCATGCATGGTTTGCAATGTGCCCTATGGACATAATCTGTAGTACTTTGACTTGTGTGGCAGGATTATTCATTATCTTTGTAGTTTCAAATATTAAACTATCCAGAGAGGTTAAAAAAAGATGTAAAAATTATTCCTTAAAGTTTACAATTGAGGATAAAAAAATAAAGAACCACCACCTAATTGTGGAATTACAATGTCATCAAGGCTAGAAAACACATTTTTCTTTTTTTATTCGATATATTCTTTATTTACATTTCAAATGATCCCCCCTTTCCAGGATCCCCATCCCCAAAAGTTCCTTAAGCGCTCTTCCCTCCCCCTGTTCCCCAATCAGTCCACCTTTTCCTGCTTCCCTGTCCTGGTATTCTCCTATACTGCTGCACTGAGGCTTTCCAGGAGCAGGGCCTCTCCTTCGTTCCTTCTTGGGGCATCATTTGATATATGAATTGTTTCGTGGGTATTCCGAGCTTCTGGGTTAATATCTGCTTATCAGTGAGTGCATACCATGAGTGTTCTTATGTGATTGGGTTACTTCATTCAGGATGATATTTTCTAGTTCCATCACATTCGTCTAAGAATTTCATGAATTCATTGTTTTTAATAGTTGAGTAGTATTCCATAATATAAATATACCCATTCCTCTGTTGAGGGACATCTGGGTTCTTTCCAGCTTCTGGCTATTATAAATAGGGCTGCTATGAACATAGTAGAGCATGGATCCTTATTACATTCTGGGGAATCCTCTGGGTATATGCCCAGGAGTGGTATAGCCGACCCGTAGTATCATGCCCAGTTTTCCGAGGGACCGCCAGACTGATTTCCAGAGTGGTTGTGTACCAGCTTGCAACCCCACCAGCAGTGAAGGAGTGTTCCTCTTTCTCTACATCCTCGACAATACCTGCTGTCTCCTTAGTTTTTGATCTTAGTCATTCTGACTGATGTGAGATGAAGTCTCAGGATTGTTTTGATTTGCATTTCCCTTATAACTAAGGGTGTTGAACATTGCTTTAGGTGCTTCTCCACCATTCGATTTTCCTCAGGTGAAAATTCTTTGTTTAGCTCTGTGCGCCATTTTTTTTAATAGGGTTATTGCGTAGCCAGAAACTCAGATTTCCACTTGTTCTCCTGCCTCCTGAGTACTGGGATTAAAGGCATTAAAGTACCATGCCTGTGCTGACACACATTTGTTTAAATATATGGGAACAGTAATGACTAAGTAAGGTGAGTAAGAAGTGAGGATACAGCAAGCAGACATTAGAAAAATTGTGTTTATGCCAGTTGGTGGTGGTGGCGGCGCACACCTGTAATCCCAGCACTTGGGAGGCAGAGGTAGGCAGATTTCTGAGTTCCAGGCCAGCTTGGTCTACAGAGTGTGTTCCAGGACAGCCAGAGCTACACAGAGAAACCCTGTCTCAAAAATACCAAATCCAAAAAACCAAAAAAATAAAAATAAAAAATAAAAAAAAAGAAGAAGAAGAAAGAAAGAAGAAAATTTGTGCTTAAGCCTCAACATTTGAAAGTTCAATTCATCAAGAGAACTGCCAGAAAATAAGTAAGGTTCAGGATCCAATACTTTACGTTTACAGCATGTGCATGGTGTGCATGCGCACAACTGCATGTGGGTGGGTGAGGTGTCCCACTGTTGTTTTGAAACAATGTCTTATTTTTGTAGCTCTGTTTGGCCTGTACTTGCTATGTATGTAGCCCTGACTGATCTCAAATTTATGAAAGTCCTGATTCGATCATCCAAGTTTTTTTATTACAGATGGACACCACCATTCTCTTCTCTCTCAGGTCTGGCATCTTGTAGCAGTGTTCTGTTTTAAAAAAATGAAGCCCCCCCACCCCCCAAAGAAAAGTCCAGCTGGGTATAATTACATCTTAGTATTATAAACATTTGTAGGTTTACACATGTAGAAAAGAGATAGTTTTACTTTCAGAAGAGTCAATAATAATACATGGTCTGTTATGTTTCACTATTTCCCTTAGCCTTTATTGCAGTATTTTTAAATACATATTTCATGCATTTTATTTTATTCTGCCTGTATATATGCTAACATGTATTCTTATAAGGGACAGTGGTTTGTTTGGGTGAAAATACACTCTTTTCCTACTAAAAATTATTTCATTACATAGTATAATAAATGGCCAGCATTCAGCCTTTGTTTTTCATTATATGTATTATATATATACATTTTGTATGTGATAGTGGATTTATTCCAAACACAATGTAGAAAATATATTATACACACTCTATTTTTCTGTTCTGTTTTTTAAACCTTGTTTAATTTGTAATAGTTCCCCTACCACTACTCCATTTACCCTATACTCCCCATTCTGCATTTGTTTGTGTCCCTGTGATGTTACCATTCTTTGTTCTACTTTCGATATACTGGTAGTTTGTTCTAAAGATTTGATTATTGGTTTCAAAGTGGAAATATTACTTTGCAGATGAGGTTATGCCTATTGCATTTTAAAAAATTAAATGTCTTTTATTGTGATATTGAGACTCGTTATTAGGTTAGGTTAAGGTGCAAGTTTATCGAGTATAAGGCCTTTACATTTTAAAAGGCTGAGGTGTGTGCATGGTGTGTGCACGAAAGGTGTGGACCAGAAGGCAGTTTCAGGTAGGTATCATTCTCAGAAACTACATCTTTTTTGAGACACAGGTTGTCTCCGCCTTGCTTGGGCAGTTAAGAATCTTAGACTCTACTTTTGCTCTCAATACTGGAATTATATGCTATCAGCATATGTACTAGAGATGGAACCCAGATCCTCAGGCATGTGAGTGCTTTCCTAACTGAATTATTTTCCAAGCCTCTTTTTTTCTTTTCCTTTTATTTCTTTCATTCTTTTGTTTTTTGGGTCCTGTTTCGTCTCTCCCCCCCCCCCCCCCACACACACACACCCATGGTTTCTCTTCTTATCCCTGGCTGTTCTGGTACTCAGTTTTTTCCAGAGATTTCCCCGCCTCTGCTTCCCAAGTGCTAAGATTAAAGGTGTGTATCACCATGTTCCGCCCAGGCCTCCTTTTTAAAATTTATTTTGGTTGGGGCAGCAGAGATGGCTTCACAATGAAGAGCACTTATTCCTTGCAGAGGACCAATATTCAGTTTCTAGCACTCTCATAACTCATAGCTGCCTGTAACTCTCGTTACAGAGATCCAGTTCTGGCTTCCTTGGGCACCATGTATACATAAAATAAAAGTAAATGCTTTTAAAAGTTTTTCTTTTGGAGTCTTGCTCCAAAAAGTACTCCAAAGAAGTATTCTCTTGGTATAACTTGCTATGCTTTCTGCCTCAGCTGTATGCAAACTGTATAGACTTCATGCGAGTTCAGGGTCTTTAAAAAATGTAGATACTTTGTGTTGATAGGGCAGTTTAGTAGATCTTTCTGTTACTTGATGAAATGTGTTGTGATTAGTGGAGGATGTTTAACATACTGGATGGGAATGAGAGGCTACAAATAACTACACTCAGTTTTGTATGTATGCAAAAAATCTTCAGAGTAGATAAATAGACGTCCTTTTTGCAAGAACTGGAAACATAACTCAGCAGTTAAGAGTGCTTCCTGCTCTCTGAAGGTCCATATTTGGTTCACAGTAGTCATGTCTGGTAGGTTCTAACCACTTGTAACTCCAGCCCTAAGGGAATATGATACCCTCTGGTTAAAAAGATGGAACATGCACACACAACCTACATATACATGATAATTTAGGTGCTTGGCCTTGAAAAAAATGTATAAAAACTTGAGTAATAAGTGGTTATGAGCCATCCTGTGGTTTCTGGGACTGAACTCAGGTACTCTGAAAGTAAAGCCAGTGCTCTTAACTGCTAAACCATCTCTTCAGCCCCACCAACAAGCACATACACTTACTTCCCTATCCCCCAAGATTTCAAGACAAGATTTCTCTGAGTAGCCCTCGCAGTTTTGGAGCCCTCTGTAGACCTCATGGAGGTCTGCCTGTCTCTGCTTCCTCAGTCCAGGTATTAAAGTCATTGACCCCCACCACCTAGCCAGTTTGTTTGCTCTTTTTTTTCAAATGTTCATTATGTTTTGCCTGTTTATATGTCTGCATGAGGGTAAAGATTTAGGTGTATGAGTGTGTACTTGAATGTTTGTGCACCACTGTATGCCTAGTGCCCCTGGAGATCAGAAGAACCTTGAACCACCACTCCGGCCCCATATGTTTTTTTTTGTTGTTTGTTTGTTTTTCCCCCTAAATGTGTTGTGGTGATATAGTGACTAGGATGTTTTAGGCTTTATTATTCTAGGACAGAAATTACTAGAATTTTTTTTTTTTTTTTTTGCTTTTCCATCTTTTATCTTACTAGTATTTCCAAGCAGAAACCAATTGCTACTATTGTTTAGCATCATCTCCACCAATAGTGAGAGGCAAATCATAAAGATAATGTGGTAACATTAAACAATAGTTGTATTATTACCCCTGAAAGAGCTCTTGATGTTTTTAGAGAGGTCTGGAATTCAATTCCCAGCACCCATATTGGGAAACTCAAAACTTCCTGTAACTCAAGCTCTATGGAGTCAGATATCTTCTAACTTCCACTGGTCCCCACAACCATGTGTATATTCATACACGAATGCACATAAATCTACACTCTAGAGATAAGACCACAGTATGTATATGCATGTGCTTTTCCTTGTCTAGAGACTTTGAATATTAAGTCAGTGTAACAGCTTTGAAGTTAGGTAGTACTGATATTTTATCAAGGAAGAAACAGGCTTAAAGTAGGGAGAAGGAAGCTTGTTCTGTATTTGTCTATGGTCATGCCTCTGAATTCATTCCCGTCAGTTATTTTGCTTCAGCTCTGCTCTTTCTTGAAGTGCTGCTTTTCTCAAATTTTCACTTTTTATGAGAAATACTTCTAGCCAGTGTGGTATACTCCAGTATAAGCCCAGCACTCAAAAGGGACAGAGGAAGTTTGAGGCCAACCTTGACGTAGCAACATTCTTTCTCAAAAACCAAAAACATATAAGCGTTTGAATATAAAATGTCACACACACATTGAACTGCCTGAAAGTTCAGGCTTTTTTCCCTGGGTACTCAGGAGGCTCTAACAGGAGGTTGCAGATTCAAGGGCTGCCAGGGTTAGGATTAGGGTATCAAGATCTTTCTTAAAACACAAAAATGGGAACTGAGAACAATTGCTTAAGGTGTGTGGTCCTAGATTCATTGCCCAATATTGAGGAAGAAGAGGAAAAGATAATTCTTCCACAGGCACATGTATTGAAAGGGTGGTCTTCAACTGGTGGTGGTGTCTCTTCTAGAAACTTTAGGAGGAAGAACTACATAAAGGATATAGCGTTGACGCAATTCCTTGTCCTGACCCTTTCCTGTGTCTAGTCTTTCCTTGCTGCCATTAAGTGAGCCACTTTTTTCTATCACAATGTTATGCTGGGATACACTGCTTTGTTACATGCTCAGAAACAAGCCATCTACAATGAATTCATACAGAAAGAGCAAGATACAGTATCTTCATTTAGTGTTAAGCTAAGTATTTGTCACCACAGTGAGAAGCCTGGCTAAGACAGTTACCTTTAAGGAGATGTCCTCAAAACCACTGGGGTAGACTGCTGCTCTCTATGTTGTGTGGAAACTAAGTGGTTTGGTTTAAATAAAAGTAGTACTTGAGAAAATTGTGATACTTTTGTCCAAAATAGGAAACACTAGATTCCTATGTAAGAGATACCTTAACTCAAATTCAGATCTAGTTATATACGGTCTCTTGAATTGTTTATGTAGCTGCAGCATAGATTTTCAAATATTCCTGTTGAGATGCTTAACTGAACAGCTCTGTAAGAGAGAGCTGCAATGTTTGAGCTATTTGTTGGTAAGACTTATTTAACAGTTCACTTAATGATACACACACGCACACACACCTCTTTGCTCCTTCCCTTTTTTTTTTAGAAATGAGGAACTGAATATTTGTCAGTATAGTTATAGTTAATTATAGAAGCAGAAATGAAGTCATAAAGATTCTAAGTTGAGTTTGATATTAATAAGCAATGAAGTAGTAGGTATTTTATATATGATAATCACAAAAGAATGTTTACTTCATCTGAAAATGTTTATAATTTTGCTGTATGAGTGTGAATGTTTTGCCTGCATATATATATACACGCATCTTGTATATATGAAAGGTATTGGATCCCCTGGACGTTGTACCACCATGTGAATGCTGGGAATCAAACCCAGGCTTTCTGCAAGAACAAGTGCTCTTAACAACTGAACTGTTTCACCAATCACAACTGAAAATTCAAAATATGATATGTAATATAAAAGGACAGTTTTACCACAGTTTTAAATTTAAATAAGGTGGCATACACTTTTAAACCTAGCACTCATTGGGAAGCAGAAGCAGACACAATCTTTTGAGTTCAAGGCTACTGTGGTCTACAGAGTGACCACAATTCTAGGGCAGCTAGAAGTACAGAGAAACCTTGTCTTGAAAAATAATAAATGGATAAATAGGTGGGTAGATATACAGATGGATATATGAATAACAGAATAACAGAATTTTTATTTTATTTTATTTTTGCTCTACAGTAGGCACATTTAGTGGAAGAACTATTTTGTCTTAAAAAAAAATTGTATTCTGGATAGGTTTTAGTTTTGGATGATGAAGTATAGCAGTTAAAAATAAGGTTACCAGACTAGGAAAATGACTTAAGTAGGTAAAACATTTGCCATATAAGTGTGAGAACTTACATAAGCCTATAATACCCTACAGGGCTAGTGGAGATAGAAGGTCTTCTAGCTGCTCTTAGGACAGTATTCTAGTCTGGGTTTTGTAGTAATGAACAACAGACCTTTTCAGATATGGGTGAAGGCAAGGACCAACTAATTTCCAGATTATCTGCAGACCTTGTTTTGGGTTGAATGCAGACTTTTACCTGTGTCTCTGGAAAAATGATTTAGTCTTTTGGTGCCTCATATTCTCCACTCCCTTAGATGTAGTAATTATTCAACAATGAAATTTCATAAGCAGATGTTAATAACTATATGCAGTAAATAGCAGAAAAAAGAAAAGTTAATAAAAATATTAAGGTTGGTACAAGACATTTGCTGGTATTAAAATAATGAAACCCTTAGGATGTTTTGCAGTGGCCCTTTCTTATAACCTTTATTGTCTACATCAGTAGTTTTCAACCTGTAGGTTCGACCCCTTTGGGGGTCACGTGCCAGATAATTCTGCGTATGAGATATTTGCATTATAATTCTTAACAGTGGTAAAATTACATTTATGAAGTAGCAAATTAATAATTTCATGGTTGGGGTCACCACAACATGAGTCACAGCATTAGGAAAGTTGAGAACCACTGGTCTATGTGAGTTGTAGAAAGAATAATCTTGGAAGTGAGAAGAGGGCATATAGATTCATAAAGTAGTCAAGAAACGTCATGTAGAAATATTTCTGTATTTAGTTTAGAGAAGAAATTTTTTTTTCCACTTGATCATGAGAATTGAACCTGATTGCTTGAATCTGTCAACTTTTCTAACCTCCCACAGAAATCCCTGTATCCTTCCTTAGGTTTTACTCTTACCCTCCATTAATTAAATTGTTGGTCTTATATATGTTAAGGAGTCCTGCAGTTAGTTAACCCTTGTCTGGCTCAAATGCAGAATCATTACTTTTTAAAATGTCTCTTGATCATCATTTAGGAAACTAATAAAAGTTATGGGACCTTGCTTCAGAGATACTGAAGGGAGAAACTTGGATTGGAAATCAACAATTTTAGCTTTTAGCAAACTTGACAGACTTAAGTTAGACCTTATAAAAGGTTTCTAGTTCATATTACTTCAGTAGATAAGACAAAAATGAGTCAATCTTTCAGAAATGGAATGGTTTTCAAGCCACAGATTCTGCCCAGACTTGAAGGAATCAGCTGCTGCTTTATTGTAGTCAAGAGTGTTGTAAATACAGTGGTTGGAATACCTTGTATTTGTAATAATTTCTAGTCTGGAGTCCTTAGGAAACTGAGGCAGGAGAATTGTCACAAGTTTGAAGCCAACTTGAATGATACAGTTTTTGCATCTCCCCCCCCATCTCACTTCCCAAAAAACCTGCTAAATTACTTGCAGTCATTTGAGATAAGATTAACATACATGGAGGCCAAAGAATACTCAGGTACAGGCAAATAATGGGAACTATGTAAGTGAAATCTGACGTTTGAGATCTTTAATTTTTCTGTAGGAGTTTAAAACAAGTATAGGCCTGGAGAAGATGGTTCTGCAGTTAAAGCACTGGCCACTTTTAAAGACCATCTAGGTTCAATTCCCAGCACCCAGTGATTTCCACTTCATTTCCAAAGCTGACACCCTCTCTGATTTTCCTGGGCATTAGGCACACATGTGGTGTATGCACAGCAAGAACAAGCTATCTTCTATGTCAGATTATTATTGGTTGGATTTTTGATACAGGAACATTTTTATTCATTTGATAAACTTAGATTCTCCAGAAGAAATTGCTGTTAATAGCAGCATTTCTCTGAAACTTAGCAGGTGGCAGGGTTGCGGTTTTTTGTTGGTTTGTTTTGTTTTTAAACTTTTTCAGTTTAACAAGCAAAAATGTTTTCTTGTATGTGTACACAGGGGCCAAAACAGGAAGATACTTAAATTGTTTCATAAGGTTTAAACATAAATACATAAATCTCATTTAACACCAGAGGTAATTTGGTAAAACAGACAAAAGTTAAATGTTGAATTATACCTGGAGACAGATGTATCAGCAGTGTAAAAACACCTGCGAAACAGGTTTTCAATGGCTACAAATTCTTCTAGTAAGCTGTAACCTAGTGGAAGGAAAAAAGAGAATAAGCTAAGAGAAAATTTTATCAAAGGGGCTTTCTTTTTTCTGTCTTGTATTTATTCTAAACTTGAAGGTTATTTTACACTAGATAAGTTTTCCCCCCTTCATCCATGTCTTGTTTCTCATCCTATAAATTTGAGGGGAGTAGTTAATGTTATTGAAGTAGCTAAGTTTTACCATTCAGGGTGGAACTTTTAAGGGTTTATAAAGCCAAAGAATTAAGAAAGTCAATAGGTAACTGAAAACATGTTTCTTAAATTTGTTTTAGGAATTTCTTTCCATCTTATTCTTTTACCACTTTCTCTTTTGTACCTTTGATAATAGGGAATTGAAACCCAAGGTTATAGTTATAGTTATTGTGTGTTCTTACCTAAAATACACACTGTGCATTGATAGTTGGATTTCATCATTTTATGAATAACATAACTATGAAGCAGATATTGCTGTTATTTCCAAAGGTCAGTTTACATGTCCAGGATTGTAAAAAGGAAAATGTAATAACATTGCTTGAACATTATATTCCTGCTCTTTATTTACACGGCATATATATATGTGCCTCTATGTCCTGGGACTCCAAGTATACCATGGTGCCCTTGAATTAGCCCGGCTGATTTTAATTTTTCTGTTTGTTTGTTTGCTTCACCCTGGAGTTAGTGACTGAGAATTTCCTCTTCCTGATACTTAGTAAATCTCTTATGAAATACTGGCAGCTGTGTTCTTTGCATGATCTGGAACAGGCTTAGTTTTACTTACTTTTTTCTTTTGGTTTTAATGAATCTAAACAAGATTTCAGAATTTAAGTATTTCAAGCTCTTTTGCTTGCACTCTTGGAAGTAGTATATAACCCTTTGAAAAACAACTTACCTGCCAAGAATAGCTCTGTTATCTGTAGTTTGTTATAAAGTCATTTTACTTTGAATTTCTTTATAGAGCCAGGATTAAAGGCATGGGCCACCACTGCCCATCTTAGTTGGCTATATTTAAATGTCTTTTTCTACAGTATTTTCTCAAGCAGACTTTAAAATGGTTTTGCTTTTTTTTTCTCTAACCCACATAATAATAAACAAGAAAAAATTCTTAAACTGTCTAAGCTCAGAGATAGCAAATAAACTTTTATCTTTCTTTGGGCAGTTTCAAGTGATTGGTGTTCTGGGATGGTTTCCTGAGATACTTAGAGGTTTATAAGCTAAATTCAGAGTCATTGTCAGAGACTTCCTGTATTTTTAATCCACAAACTCTTAACACTGACCCTGAATATCTGCATGTCAGTTAGCTCCAAGCCTAGCTTTAAACTTCTTATTGACCGATAATAATAATAATTCTTTTGTGGTGGTGGTATTTGTTTCTTTTCTTTGTTTTTTAATTTTCATGTTTTCCCATTAACATTGTGTGGATACCTGGACTATCATTTACACTTAGTTTTTACTGTACAGGAATTTTCCTCTTAGCATTGTCTTCTGAGATGTAGTCATGTTGATACAGAGAGCTCTAGTTAATTTTATTCTTATTACTGTAGTAATATCTTAAGGAATAAACTATAATTTATTTTGCCTCCTTTAGCTGAATTAGGCTATATAATGAACCTATTCTCCTTGTGCACCCATAAAACTATATTCTCAGAAGCATAATTTCTTTGATTGGGCTTTTATTTTTTAACCTAGCCAAATTGCTCTGTAAAAGTGATTGTACCAGTTTTTACACTTATCAGCAATATGAAATACGTTCTGTTTTTCCTACTAAAACCTTTTATGGTACTTTTCCACTCAGCTTGAAAGGCTTGATGTGTTTGTGTATTTTGAGTTTGAAATGATTTTAATTTTGTCCATATAAAGAGCTGACAATTCATGTATCCAGTTAAAATTTTGAGTCTTTATCATGTTCTGTTGGTCTTCTGTTCATCTTAACTGCTTTAATTATTACTACTTTGTCTTGATACCTGGTTATCCAAGTTTATATTTTTCTGAATTTTTATTCTCAGCTTCCAATTAAAACTAGTAGAGAGGTGCTAGAAAGGTGGCACTGTGATTAAGAGCCCAGGCTGCTCTTAAAAGGATCTGGTTTTGATTCCTAGCACCCACATGGTGGGGCTCCAACTCCCTCTGCTGGTCTCCAAGAGCACCAGGCACGCACACTGTGTGTATAGACACACATGCAGGCAAACACCATGTGCATAAAATAATAAAATTTAAATTCCCATCCCTCCCCCCCCCAAAAAAAAAGTAGACAATGTAGCACACAATAATTTTCACTGGGGAAATTCAAAGCCTGAGATACGTGAGACCCTGCCTCTAAGCTTCAGCAGCACCAATAACAAAAACCCAAATTTAATTGAGATTAGAAACAAATATTCATAGCTGTATTGAGAATCACAATACTGAAAGATGTACTCTATAATTTACATAGGTTACTTACCACTTTCTGATTTTATCTGTAAAAATTCTATAGTTTTAACTTGTGTTATGATACTTGCTAAGAAAATGAAGGTTTCTACTCTACTGTAAAGTTTTCTATTTTGATCTTTATTAGAAAACTGCTGAATTTCCATACTTGTAGTCATTCTTAATTCTTCAAGGATTAAAAAATAAATATATTGTTAAGCCAGTCATGTTGGTAGATATATTTAATCCCAACAATAGAGAATCAGAGGTAGGTGGATCTCTGAGTTCCAGGGCAGCCGGAGCTACATAGTTAGGCCCTCCCTCAAAATAGATAAGAATAAATAGACAAATAGAAAGGATGGATGGACAGGCAGGTAGGCGGGTAGTATTGTTAAAATACTATTTTAACAAAGAAAATACCTTTTATCGCCTGAGACTCTAACACAATTTCAGAAGAATGTTGTCACAGTGTCAGATACAGTTAGCACTTCTAATATTTATTTTATGTATATGAGTACACTGTAGTTGTCTTCAGACACACCAGAAGAGGGCATCAGATCACATTGTAGATGGTTGTGAGCCACCATGTGGTTGTTGGGAATTGAACTCAGGACATTTGGAAGAACATTATTATCATCATCATCATCATCATCATCATCATCATTATATGTAAGTGCACTGTAGCATCATCATCATCATTATATGTAAGTGCACTGTAGCAGTCTTCAGACACCCCAGAAAAGGGGGTCAGATCTCATTATGGATAGTTGTTAGCCATCATGTGGTTGCTGGGATTTGAATTCAGAACCTTTGGAAGAGCAGTTAGTGCTTGTAACCACTAAGCCGTATTTCCAGCCCCATGTCGTCTGTGGATTGTGTATTTTGTCTTTTTGTGTGTCTTTACATGATAGTTTGTCTATATAAGAACCTACCTACACTGTTCTTCTTCCCATGTGGTATAGATGTTAGTATTGCTCTTGGATTTCACTTGGTTTATTTCTTTGTAGGAAACGCAGGTCTGAATGGAGATGGGCTGCAGACCGAGCAGCTATTGTCAGCCGCTGGAACTGGCTTCAGGCCCATGTTTCTGACTTGGAATATCGAATTCGTCAGCAAACAGATATTTACAAACAGATACGTGCTAATAAGGTAAGGAATACATTTTTGATATATTCTAACCAGTTTAAAAGCAGCCATTATTTCCCTCCTCCCATCCCTTCAGAGTCTTTCAGTAATTCCTTAACTATGTCAAGATGAATGGTTGAATGGTTCAGTATAACAGTAAGAATCTGATGGTACTAGTGCAGCTAAAAAAACAGAAGAATATAACCCCCAGCTGACATATGTTTAGGAAAAATGGTATCTGGGCCAATATGAGAAAAAGAAAGCATATATTAACAGACTGTATTGTTTATTTTAATTTGGCATGTCTACTTTTCATTTTGCTTATTTCATCAGATATTCTCCTATTGATAAGCTTCTCTTTTTTGAAGAAATTTTTCAATTAAGAGATTATCAGAAACATAAATGATAGAAATGTTTTCTTGTGTTCTGTTTGAAAGAACTGATAATTACCTTGATAGTGACTAAACAGTTTTTCTTTTTGAAAAGTCATTTCTGAAAAAAGGTCTTTTGTTTTTTTTGTTGTTGTTGTTTTTTAATTTGACTTGAAAATTATCCATAGGAAGCAAACCCTTAAACTGCTGGGTGCCTACTATGTACATATGTACTGTGTCTTTGGGATAGTTTCTGATTGGGAACTCTAGAAAACTAACTTAGGACAGTAGGCTTAGGGCAAGCACCCAAACCAGCAAACATAAGTCTCATGCAAGCATTTCAAAGCTCATCATGCAGACTGGAGAGATGGCTCAAATTGTCTCAAGACATATGTATTACATGTTTGTGAGTGTTTTGCCTGCACATACATATGTGAGCCACATGTATGCCTGGTGTCTGAAGAGGGCTTCAAATTTCCTGGAACTTCCAATTACAGATACCTGTGCTTGGAATATAACCTGGATCATCTGCAAGAGTAGTAAGTGCACTTATCCACTGAGCCATCTCTCCACCCTGCATGTTGAGTTTTAAAATGTTAGTATGGGACTGGCAAGGTAATTTAGTGGGTTAAGGTGCTTGCTGCCAAGTATTATGACCTGAATTGAGTCTTCAGGATGTCCATAGTGGGAGTGACTTGTGTAGGTTGCCCTTTGATGTCCTTACAGTCATCATGCACACAGGGAGGGAGAGAGGGAGGGAGGGAAGGAAGGAGGCAGAGAGAGAGAGAGAGAGAGAGGGAGAGAGAGAGAGAGAAGAAATAAAATTTAATCTTAACATATCTAAATGTATGGCTTAGAGTTGATAAATCTCTTTGGAGTGATTCTTTTAGAAAATTTTTGGAAAGCATGTATGAACATCAAAGAAAAATATGTTTAGAATGTTCTGAGCAACCCCTTTTACTCCCAAATCAAAAGTTAATCCAATGCAATGTTTTGAGATGTGTGTATGTATGTGTATATAACATGTATATTTGTTAAGCTACTGGTTTTCTTGAGGGCACATAACAATTTTTATACATTGTCATCTTGTTTATTTCCCTATCATTTAAAAAATGTTTTTGACTTTATCATTTTGTTGTTGTTGTTAACTGTTACATACTTGTTCATATTTTCCATGCTGTTTCTGGATATACCTCTTAATGAGGTGAGGCTGGGAGATAGGGTAGAAACAGATAAAGAGCCCAAGTTCTTATTAGGCTAGTCACATACTTTAATGTAGTTTTTTTTTTTTTTTTTAGAGCATTAAAAAAAAAAACCCTCCTGTTTTAGATTTATTTTATGCATATGACTGTTTTGCTTGCATTTGTATATGTACACCTTGTTGTGTGCCTGATGCCTACAGAGACCAGAAGACAATGTCCTATTTTTTGCAACTAGAGTTGTAGTTGTTGATGAGCTACCATGTGGATGGCTAGAACCAAACCCAGGTCCTCCACAAGAAAAGCAAGTACTTGTTTTAATCATGTATGTTGCATGCATGTCTATGTGAAGGTATCAGACTAGAGACAGTTATGAGGTTCCATGTGAGTACTATGAAATGTACCCAAGTCTCTCAAAAGGCATCCAGTGCTCTTTCTCCAACCCCTGTTCTGAAGAACTTTTCTAGGCTGCCACAAGAAAATATCACAAATTGATTGGCTTAGAACCATAGGCAGCAAGCTTTTCCAAAGTTCTGGAGGCTAGAAATTGGAATGTCAGTATTCACCAGACGATTCTCTGTCTGAGATCATAGAAAAGAGTCATTTCTTGCCCTTTCCTAACTTAATGGTTACTGCTGCCAGTCCTGTCTTCACTTGACTAGCTGTTTGTATATCGAAGTTTTCCTAGTAAAATACAGCTGTTTGGAGACTGGAGATGACCCAGAGAGTAAAGTCACTTGACATACATGCCTGATGTCCTATGTCTCTCAGAATCATGTAAAGCTTGTAGGGGAGAGCCAACTTCAGACATTTCTCCTATCCTTTAAGTATGGCATATACAGTACTACATACCATGCATGCATAAAATTAAATAACTAAAAATAGACATAGAATATTACATTTATGGTCCACACTAAAGTTTTCACTTGATGTCATCTGCAAAGATCCTACTTTGAAATAAATGGCACAGCCTCAGGTTCTCAGCATGAATTTTGTAGGGTTACTCTGAGCTCAGATTAGCAAATAAGTCTTAAAACTTAGTCCAATGATATGTTAATGTGAACTTGGTTTTTATATAGCACTGTAATAATAGAGTCCTTTTTTGGAAAAAGTATGCTAGGCCTTTCTCTACTAATTTTAATATTATTCACATTTGTTTTAATTAATTAGTTTGATTCTGGGGATTGAATTCCTGACCTTTACGTGTCCTGGACAAGCACAAATATTGTGCTATCTATCCATTTTCTCACTAATTTACCCAGGGCGTTGAATTTAGATTTGTCTTTGGGTAGGAGATTAGGGGACATGGAAGTATTTACCGTAGGTTAGCATCAACTTTCTTATATTTTTGGGCAGACAATTAGAGAGCTCAACTTTTTCCTCTCCCTTCCTTGGCATCTCATTTAGCTCCGATTTGTTTCGACTCATTGTGTCACCGAGGATGACCTTAAATGATCCTCCTGCCTCTGTCTTTCAAGTTAAAGTTGTCTGCTAGAATATTTGGCTTTTAGTCTTCCCTTTTAAGGTGGTACTGTGTTAAATGTTGAGGTTTTTAGATGGCCCTTCTATACAGCACACTTTAGCCTGGAACTCAGCTGTGTTGCGCCCCTCCCCCCCCCCCATTATTCTCAAACTTGGAATTCTCTCTGCCTCCATCTGTCTCTGTAGTTACTGGGATTATAGAGGTGTGCATTACCATTCTTGATTTACTTTTGCTGTCCATTGATGTTACCTTCCTCTCCCCTCTCTTTGAGAGTTTCTCTATAGCCCTGACTGTTCTGGAACTCACTCTGTAGACCAGACAACCCTCAAATTCACAAAGATCTGCATGCCCCTCTGCTTTCCAAGTGCTGGAACTTATTCCCCTCCCCCCCCCTCTTTCTCTCTCTCTTTTGGAGTTTTTCAAGACAGGGTTTCTCTGTGTAGCCCTGGCTGCTCTGGAACTCACTCTGTAGACCAGGCTGGCCTCGAACTCAGAAATCCACCTGCCTCTGCCTCCCAGAGTTCTGGGATTACTGGCGTGCGCCACCACCCAGCTACCTTTCTTAAGAGTGATCTATTACATGGGTGGTGAAGTTGGTGAGACACTTAGCAATTAAACATTGACGACTCTTCCTAGATTTTGGTTCCCAGCACCCACATAGGCATCCACAGCCAGTTATAACTCTAGCTGTAAGGCATTAAATATCTTCCAAAGGCATTGTACTCAAGTGGTACATAGACAAGATTCAAGCAAAACACCCAGCCATACACATAAAATAAATTTAAAAAATTATTAAAAGTTTTCAAGTAATATGTTCCCCAAAAAAGAAATCATTTGAGGACTACTTTTGTTACTGTTATTGGTTCCCCCACCCGCACCCCGAGCATTACAGGATCCAGGCACGAAATTCTGTTCTATCAAAAGTTAGCTGTTACTTTCTAAGACTTAATTTGCTTTATAGTCCCAAAAGTTCCCTTTGGAAATAAGTTTTCTTGTTGTTCTCTGACAGAAGTTCAACTTGTAGTGTAGCCTCTATTATATGCTGTGCTATCATTAGTTTTGTTTGGACTTTCTCTTGCTTCTACCTACTGAGCGCAGCCCCGATTACTGTTTGTATTGTACTCAGGGGCTTAGGCATGCTTATGTTATTGTTTGAATTTTCCCAGGTCAGATAGTTAGCTCCCTCTCCCTCCTTTTCATAAGATGCTTCTTTTTTCTTAGAAAGGGGAAAACAATTTGTTTTCAATCCTAAAGGTTCATGTAAAGTTCCGTAGAGAAGTGCTATGATAGCTTTCAGGTGAAATACTCTTTAGAGAAGCTAGGATAGGAGATGTAACAGCAACAGTGTAGAAGTTCATGTATGTTCATCTAAGCTTCAGAGTAAAATCTCTGGTTAGAGGTTGATAACAGACAGATAAATTTAAACAATCTTTAAATATTTTCTTTTAAACACATTCTTCTTTTTTTTTGAATATATGTATTGAAATTTTTATTTTAATCCCAGGCAGAGAGAGGCAGGGCTGATCATTTAAGTTTAAGGCCAGTTTGGTCTGCAGAGTGAGTTCTAAGACAGCTAGGGCTACATAGAGAAAGTGTCTTGGTGGAAAAAGAGAAAATTAAAAGCATTAAAACATGGATACAGAAAGAGCTAACTAAGCCAGGCATGGTGGTATAGGCCTGAAATTTTAGTACTTAAAGAGGCTGAGGGAATTCAAGGCCCATACCTAAACATAGTAAAAGCAATATACAGCAAACCGGTAGCCAGCATCAAACTAAATGGAGAGAAACTTGAAGCAATCCCACTAAAATCAGGGACTAGACAGGGCTGCCCCCTCTCTCCTTATCTTTTCAATATTGTACTTGAGGTACTAGCTCGGGCAATTCGACAACATAAGGAGGTCAAAGGGATACAAATTGGAAAGGAAGAAGTCAAACTATCATTATTTGCAGACGACATGATCGTCTACCTAAGTGACCCAAAGAACTCCACTAGAGAGCTCCTACAGCTGATAAACACTTCAGCAAAGTGGCAGGTTATAAAATCAACTCAAGCAAATCAGTGGCCTTCCTATACTCAAAGGATAAGCAGGCTGAGAAAGAAATTAGGGAAACGACCCCCTTCACAATAGCCACAAACAGTATAAAGTATCTTGGGGTGATTCTTACCAAACATGTGAAAGATCTTTACGACAAGAACTTCAAGACTCTGAAGAAGGAAATGGAAGAAGACCTCAAAAAATGGGAAAACCTCCCATGCTCATGGATCGCCAGAATCAATATAGTTAAAATGGCCATTTTGCCAAAAGCAATATACAGATTCAATGCAATACCCATCAAAATCCCAACTCAATTCTTCACAGAGTTAGAAAAAGCAATTAACAAATTCATCTGGAATAACAAAAAACCCAGGATAGCTAAAACTATTCTCAGCAACAAAAGAAATTCTGGGGGAATCAGTATCCCTGACCTCAAGCAATATTACAGAGCAATAGTGTTAAAAACTGCATGGTATTGGTACAGTGACAGGCAGGCAGATCAATGGAACAGGATTGAAGATCCAGAAATGAACCCACACACCTATGGCCACTTGATCCTCGACAAAGGGGCTGAAAACATCCAATGGAAAAAAGATAGCCTTTTCAACAAATGGTGCTGGTTCAACTGGAGGTCAGCATGCAGAAGAATGCGAATTGATCCATCTTTATCGCCTTGTACTAAGCTCAAATCCAAATGGATCAAGGACCTCCACATAAAGCCAGACACTCTGAAGCTAATAGAAAAGAAACTGGGGAAGACCCTTGAGGACATTGGTACAGGGAGAAAATTTCTGAACAGAACACCAATAGCGTATGCTCTAAGATCAAGAATTGACAAATGGAACCTCATAAAATTACAAAGTTTCTGTACGGCAAAGGACACCATCAAAAGGACAAATCGGCAACCAACAAATTGGGAAAAGATCTTCACCAATCGTACATCAGATAGAGGGCTAATATCCAATATATATAAAGAACTTAAGAAGTTAGACTCCAGAAAACCAAACAACCCTATTAAAAAATGGGGTACAGAGTTAAACAGGGAATTCTCACCTGAAGAACTTCGGATGGCGGAGAAGCATCTTAAAAAATGCTCAACTTCATTAGTCATTAGGGAAATGCAAATCAAAACAACCCTGAGATTTCACCTTACACCAGTCAGAATGGCTAAGATTAAAAATTTAGGAGACAGCAGGTGTTGGAGAGGATGTGGAGAAAGAGGAACACTCCTCCACTGCTGGTGGGGTTGCAAATTGGTACAACCACTCTGGAAATCAGTCTGGCGGTTCCTCCAAAAACTGGGCACCTCACTTCCAGAAGATCCTGCTATGCCACTCCTGGGCATATACCCAGAGGATTCCCCACCATGTAATAAGGATACATGCTCTACTATGTTCATAGCAGCCCTATTTATAATTGCCAGATGCTGGAAAGAACCCAGGTATCCCTCAACAGAAGAGTGGATGCAAAAAATGTGGTATATCTACACAATGGAGTACTATTCAGCCATTAAAAACAATGAATTCATGAAATTCTTAGGCAAATGGATGGAGCTAGAAAGCATCATACTAAGTGAGGTAACCCAGACTCAAAAGGTGACTCATGGTATGCATTCACTAATAAGTGGATATTAACCTAGAAAACTGGAATACCCCAAACATAATCCATACATCAAATGAGGTACAAGAAGAAAGGAGGAGTGGCCCCTTGTTCTAGAAAGACTCAGTGAAGAAGTATAGGGCAAAACCAGAACGGGGAAGTGGGAAGGGGTGGGTGGCGGGACAGGGGGAGAAAAGGGGGCTTATGGGACTTTCGGGGAGTGGGGGGCTAGAAAAGGGGAAATCATTTGAAATATAAATAAAAAATATATCGAATAAAAAAAAAGAGGCTGAGGCACAAAAATTGCCTCAAATTTGAGGCCATCCTGGGCTATGCATGAACACATGTACACACATGCATGCGCATACACACACCAAATGTTTATAAAAAGATGAAAGGAAAGTATACTTGTACTTTCAAACTGTAAACTAGTTAAACTTCCCATCTTATATATGTTATTAGGTGTTATGGACAACGTTGTCTCATCCATCTTAGTTCTCAAGAGTTTAGTTTGTAGTGGATTCTGATTTGTCTTAATTTGCGTAGGGAAGCTTGAGCTTCTCACGCGTTATACAGTGGGGTAGGTCTATGATAGGAGATAGTCTTTAAAAGTAGAGTGTGTTTTAACCTAGATGGCTGCTACATATACCTTTAATCCCAATCCTCTGAAGGCTGACACAGAAGAAGGATTATGATTTTAGAACCAGCATAGTCAGTGTTCAAAGCCTTGCCTTGATTTGACCATTGATCACTACTCCAGTTACTTCAGCCTCAGGAGAATTTCATTTGTTTGTTTTCTGAGTTGGGTCTCATATATCCCAAATTGGCCTTGATCTGGAACTCCTAATGATTTTGTCACTCCTTCCAAGTTCCAACATTACCATCATGTCCAGTTTAGATGGAAAATTTTTAGAAACAATGCACAAGAACTCTGCTTTTTACAAAAAAAGTTTTACCTTTTAAATGATAGGGTTTAGAAGGTCGATTTATATGCTTAGTGAATTAAGGAAGAAAATATTTTCAAGATTTTGGTTTTGATTTTTTTTTTTTTTTTTTTGGATTTTTTTTTGTTTCTTTTCAAGACAGGGTTTCTCTGTATACCCTGGCTGTCCTGGAACTCACTCTGTAGACCAGGCTGGCCTCGAACTCAGAAATCCACCTACCTCTGCCTCCCAGAGTGCTGGGATTACAGGCATGCGCCACCACTGCCTGGCTAAGATTTTGTTTTTGAGACAGTTGTATATTATGGGCGAGAAAAGTGAATTTGAATCTGTGGCCCTCTTTTCTCATTTTCCTCAGTGCTTTGATGTTGGGTATGAGACACCAAATTGAAGTTTCTTTTAAATGGAGAAACTTTAAAGAACGCTACTTTTTATTAAACTTGAAAGCAATTGTTTATGCATATACTTATGGCAATGTTTTCAAATATCTGTTTTTGTGGTTTCATAATGGACTTTTTCATGTCCTAGAGATTGAACTTAGAGACCTTCACACTAAGCACAGACTAACTATACCACTGAACTGTGTCCTTAGTGTACTCAGCATGTGATTTTTGAACTAATAAAAATTTTTAGTATCAACCTAGTGGGGAATCCCGTTTCTCTAGAGGTAAATGTTTCTCTCATATGAGTTACTGGCCTCTCTTTTTTTTCATGGGAGTGTCTTGACTTTTTATCTAGTGTGTCCCTAGTCCCATTCTAGTATATTCAGATAACCTCTCTTGCAGGGAGAATACAGGGAGACTTTTTTCCCCTTAAGATTTATTTATTTATTCATTAGCTTATTTATGTATGTGATTACACTGCTGCTCTCTTCAGATACACAAAAAGTAGGAATTGAACTCAGGGCATTTGCAAGAGTAGTCAGTGCTCCTAAAAGCTGAGACATCTCTCCATCCCAGTTTAGTAATTATTTATACACATATAACTGAAACCCTTCCATTAATGATATTAATCTAATAAGGTACAGTTTATAATGTATCAGTTACAATAAAATATCCTAATTGGGTAAGATTCTAGATCTGGTAGGTCAGAATAAAAAGAGTGACATATAAGGCAAGCTATGTAGATAAATTAGAGTGAAAAAAGTGGATGGCATGTCCAGATCTGTCTTTTAAATTTACATTATTAACGAGTGTTTACACACATGCTGCAGAGAAAACTTGTAGAAAAAAAAGCAACTCATGGAATCAGCTTTCCTCCCTCACTCTGTATATTATGGGGCATAGCAGCATGCTCCTCTACTTACTGAGCCATCTCCCTGACTCAGCTTTGAATCCTAACATCTTACTGAAATTATGCTACTCCTCAGCTTTTTTGTTGAAGCCCTTTGACGGGGTTAGAATCCAGGGCCTTGGCTGAGTGATGGTGCTTACTTACCTTTAAACCCTCGCTGGGGGTTGGGAGGCAGAAGTAGGTGGATCTCTGAGTTTGAGGACAGCCAGGGCTACACAGAGAAACCCTGTCTTGAAAAACAAAACAAATAAGCAAAAAAAGAATCCAGGGCCTTGCACAGATGAGTACAGTGCTATAACGCTGCTGCTTTTCAGGCTAGTTTTGAGCTATAAGATAAGAGAAAGGCCTCTGGTTAACAAATTTTGAGCCCCAGCCAATTTGAGATTAATTCTTAAACTTGGTAGTTTATACCACTCACTCTGTTTTTCTACTCTTTGTCCTACAGGGGTTGATAGTCCTTGGGGAGGCACCTTTCCCAGATCATACAACAGACTTACTTTCACTTAGTTCTGAGGTGAAGACAGATCATGGGAGAGATAAATTGGTAAGTATAAAAGATAGAAAAGGGGGAAAGATAGAAGGTAGCTCTTAATAGGTCAAGAAACTACAGCCACATATAAAGTTACAGAGTAGTGGTTAGATCAGGGCACATAGGTATAATACCACACTCATACAGTTTTAGTAGGATAGCTTTTCTGGACCAATATAATTAGGAGCAGGGGGAGGCAGGCTCTTAAACAAGTTGAGGCAAAGGGGACAGCCACATTTTACGTAGGATAGAGAGAGTGAATAAAGTTTCATGACAGAGGGCTTCTCTGTTATGCACAAAGCTCTGGTTCAATTCTTAGCATTGTATAAGCAAGGTGTGGTAGTGCTCACCTGTAACCTAGCGCTTGGGAGGAGTATCAGAATATTGGTCATGTTTTGCTATATAGTGAGTTTGAATCAAGGTAGAAAATATGGGACCCTGTCTCAAACATTAAAAAAAAAAAAAGTTAGATTAGGAGTGCTTAGTCCTCACTGGAACATCTGTTTTGCATCCCCTGTCCCCATCCCCAGAGGCTCACAGATTCTTGGGGAAGAAGGGTGTAAAGGTTTTAAGAGTCATAGATCTTGGGTAGCAACTAGGAAGCCAGTCTTCCAGTCACAGCAGGGCAATTGCATTTGTAAACTTAAAATAGTTAATGACAGTACGCACAAGATGTATATAAACTCTACCCAGACAAAATAAAGGGAAGTTGGGTACAAAAATCCTACCCCTAGCCCACTAAGAGCTGCTGAGCAGAGTTAGTTTTTTCCAATGGAAGGCCACATATGCAGAAGTATATAGGTAGCACAATCAGAATTTTTGCGGGAGGGACCTGGGGGGCATCTTGAGACAGGATCTATCTAATATAGTCTTGGCTGTCCTGGAACTCACTATGCAATCTAGGATGGCCTTCAACACACAGAGATCCTCCTGCTTCTGCCTCCCAGGGTGCTTGGATTAAAGGCGTGCATCAGGAGGCATGGCTAGGCTTTTTATTTTATTTTATTTTTTTAAATAAGGACACAAAGTTGGATGTGTAGGGAAGGGAGGAGATGAAACAAGTGTGTGTAAGTATGGTCAAAACACATTGAAAAAAATTTCTCAACAAATAAAAATAAGGAAAATTTTGGATTAGTGATTTTTACCAAAGAAATACCAAAAATGCTTTTGTGAATGATTTTTATTTCATAATGAGAATAAAAGTATCTAATAATCTTATATATATATATACCTCTATATGTCTTTTCTTTATCCTTTTTCCTTTCTCTTGGTACAATTTCATTTTGGATTCTAAGAGTACCCAGTTTTTCACTTTTCAATTTTTCCTTTAAAAAGTACTGGCTTTGAAGTTATACTTCCTTAGAAATGAACAAAAAGTTCTGGTTGGGTAGTGTTGTTTTTGTTGGTGGTGTTGTAAGTGACAAGGAGTTTGCTTTATCTGCAACCAAAAGACTTTGCTATTTTTGTTCTATTATTAGTGTTAACTCGTAATTTGGTGGAAACCAGTAAGAGTTTAGATAGAGATGTTTGAATCCTGGAAAGGTCTTTATCTAGCTCTGCTGGGTTAAGTTCTGATGCTGGTGTTGAGACTGGTTCTTACAATTCCTCAGGCTGCCTTTGAACTGTTAATTTTTCTGTTGCTGTGTTCAGATAACCTGATGAAAATAATATTCACAGTTCCAGGAGACAATAGGTCATGGGGGAGGGGGGAGTCAGGAAGCTTTTGATGTAACTAGTTACACATTAACAGTCAAGAAGCCAGGTGGTATAAATGCTGGTGCTCAGCAAGTTTTCTCCTTTTCATAATCTAGAACCCTATTTCAGGGAATGGAGACACTACTTAGCCTCATTTATTTATATGATTCCTCCTATATATAGGCTTATCCAGCCCACAAGAAACATTATCTTTAGGACTGGAGAGATGGCTTAGTGGTTAAGACATGAGCTGCTCTTCCAATCAATTCCAAGCATCTATATGGTAGCTCACAACTACCTATAACTCCATTCTGAGGTGATCTGGTGCTTTCTAATCTCTGTAGGCAGTGCAAGCACATGAAACATGGAAGCAAGACTCTTATACACACAAAATAAAAATGAATAAATATTACTAAAAAAAGGAAGGGCAAAAACAAGATAAACAAATCAAAAGTGAAGTCTGTCTTTTAGAAAGATAGAAAGTTAATAAATCATTACCAATAGAAGAAAAGTAAAAATTGCCAACGTGAATGAAGACTGTAATTACAGCTTTCACAAATAATTTTATAAACATCTTATTATTACTTACTTTGGCTACATAGATGAAATATTCAGATTCTTTAAGAGATACAGATTACTGAGATTCACCAAGTACAGTCATTCCTGGTTATCCTTTGATATATAGTAATGTTTGCATATAACTTATAAATACTCTTTTTGAGACAGGGTTTCTCTGTGTAGCTCTGGCTGTCCTGGAACGCATTTTGTAGACCAGGCTGACCTGGAACTCAGAAATCCGCCTGCCTGCCTCTGCATTCCAAGTGCTGGGATTAAAGGTGTGTGCCACCACCGCCCAGCTTAAGTACCTCCTTGTGCTTTTGTCTCTTAAATAACATTTAAATACATAACATACTAATTTTCTGTTCATTTTATTTGACTCACTCTGTAGAGGTGGGATTTGTGGTTATATTGAACCAATTGTAAATAGTGAATTACCATATTTTTGGTTTAAAAAATGAATTTGTATTTTCAGACCTTGTAAAACTAATTTGGTAAGTCCAGCATACCCAAAATCTGATGAAAAAAAGTAGAAGGAAAATTATGAATATAGAAACAAACTGTTTCTTCTGAATATAGAAACCAACAAACCAAAAAACCCCTCAATGGCATAGTAGCAAATCAAATGAATGGCTTATAATAGTATGTGTCATAAACAACAAAATGATTTCTATTGATGCATCTTTAGAGTTGGGGGCCAACTAGAGCAGTATGGTAGGTAGCCTGTGTCAGAAAACAGCAGTGAGTGGTGGCTCACCCAGGAAGAATGTTTGTCATCGAGCCTGATGACCTGAATTCAGTTCTTAGAACTCACATTATCAAAGAAAATGCCCACAGGTTATCTTACGGCTTCCACATATGTACCATTGTTATGCATCATCCTATACACAAATACATGAAATTTAAGATGTTTACAAAAATAAAATTGTCAGCAAACTGTGACTAGAAGCATACTTCCTCAAAAAATGTATATTCATGTCAATGCTACTTGTTGAAACAGTGCATTTTCACTTGTGTAGGAGAAATATTGCCAGGCGGTGGTGGCTCAAGCCTGTAATCCCAGCACTCTTGGAGGCAGAGGCAGGTGGATTTCTGAGTTTGAGACCAGCCTGGTCTACAGAGTGAGTTCCAGGACAGCCAGGGCTATTCAGAGAAACCATGTCTCGGAAAAAAAAACAAATCCAAAAAAAAAAAAAACCAAAAAAGGGGGCAGGGAATAGAAATATTGCAAAGGCATTGTATTTCACCATAGGTAGAATATAAAGCATTAAACTTAGAAAAGACAAAAGCAAAACTGACTTGAAAACTTTAAAGTCATAAGATAAAAGATCGATGTATTAAATTCATTTACATTTCAGTATATTGGCAGCAAGTGGCTGAATAATGAACCATCAAAAAATCATAAACCTGGGTGGTGGTAGTATATACCTTTACTTCCAGCACTCAAGAGGCAAAGGCAGACAGAACTCTGATACTGAGCTAGAACTACCCAAAGAAACTCTTTAAAAAAAAAAATAACCCAAAAACAGAGACATAAAGCTGGGTGTATAATAGTACATACCTGTAATAACATCATGTGCTAAGTTGGAGCAGAAGACCAAAGAGTTCAAGATCAGTTTTGATTATATAGTCAGGCTAACCTGGGATACATGAGACTATTTCCAAATTTAAAAAGAAAAAGGAAAAAAAAAAAAAGCCAGAATAGAGAGAGTGGCACATGTGGTTATTCAATTACTTTTTATCAAATGTTAGGATAATTCATTGGGGGTGAGGGATGTGGTTCAGTGATAGAATGCTTGCCTAAACTTAGCATGAGTCCCTGGGTTTGATAACTTTTTTTTGATACTATATAGAAATTAATATATCAAAAACAAAACTTGGAATACTTGGAAATACGGAATATTCTAAAGATAGATTTCACATACCTATATCACAAATTTTTCATTAAGGAAATGAAGGACTGGTCCTGGAAAGATGGCTAAGTGGTTAAGTGAACTTACATTAAGTTTCTAGCAACCTACATAAGGGGCTTACAACCCCTTCCAACTTCAGTTCCAGAGGGATCTAAAGCTTCTATGGCCACCTACACAGTATGATTCAAATTAACTTATGCAGGCATCTATGATGACTTAAATCATTACCACTACGTCAGGTAATTTGTTCATATATAATAACTTTAATTTGGAGCAATCTGTAAAGAAATTTTACAAATTGTTTTGTTTTGAGACAGGGTGTAACTGTGTAGGTCAAGTGAAGCATCAGGTTCTAAGCCCCACTGAGCACTTCATCCTCCAAAGTGTTATGATTACCGTGACATTCAATAATATCCTTTTCATTCGGTTATCTTAGTTGTTTATTTAGCATGAAAGAGTGTATGTTTTCTTGTTTGCTTTCTGTCTTTTATATTGAACCTCTCATTATTGCTCAGAATTTGTCAATTCAGCTTGTCTAGCTAGACAGCTTGCTCTGGGGGCTCCCTTGTCTCTGCTTTCCTAGCTCTGGGATTAGAGGACTGCTATGCTAGCCCACGATTTATGTAAGCACTGGGGATCAAAACTAAGGTCTTCATTCTTGCTTGGCAAGTGTTTCACCCACTGATCCTACTGTCTGCACAGCTCTTGATTTTGTTATTCATTTCAGAATAACTCCATTATCATTATTATTTTATATGGGTCTAGATTCAGTTGATTGAATTACCTTGTTATGGCATTGGGAACTCCCTCAGATTGGCTCCTGTGGCATTTTTACTTGTTTACTTATTTATCTTAGTTTTTTGTTTTGAGGTAGTGTATGACTAAGCTGTGCTGGCTGGCCTTGGAAAACAATGTCTAGAGACCTTGGAAAACAGTGTCTAGATCAGAGAGGCCAGTGGTTACAGTCATTGCTGACTGTGTCATTGGTTATAAGTTATCCCAATAGATGTAGCCAGGAAACCCAGCTGCTGCTGTTCATACATCTGTACCACATCTATTTTTATTTTATCGTCTGATCATTTGTATGTTTTAAAAATCATGAGTTGGAACAACCCTAGCAATACTAGAAAAAGGCTTTGGAAAAATCAAGAATTTGATACTAGGATCTAGAGAGTGATGGCTCAGTAGTTAAGAGCACTTGTTGCTCTTGCAGAGGACTTGTGTTCAGTTCTCAGCACCCACATCATGGCTCATAACCTATTTAACGCCACATCCCTTTCTTATGAGGGTATAAGGCACACATGCGATTCACATATACACACATGCAGGCAAAATACTCATACACATAAGATAATCTAAAGAAGAGAAAAAATAAGGTTGAGACCAGTCTGACTACATTGTAAAATCCTATCTCAACAAACCAACCCATGAATTGCTAACAGTTGATCATAATAATTTTCACTTTGTTATTGATAGTTACTTGTTTTTTTGTTTGATACTTAGTATTGCTCACAGCAATCCTCTTAACTCTGCCTCCTGAGTGCTGTAGCTAGAAAGATGTAGCCATAATTATGTATTCAATAGAATACCTGTGTAAAGAGAGCTTTTTATGATTACCAGCTCATAGGAGAAACAAATTTACTAACCTAGAATACAGTATTCATGTGCAGAATGTTAATGCCATTGTATAATCCAAACTGTTTTCTGAAATTTTAGGTTTTTATTTTTTTCCTTGTGTGTTTGTTGATTTGCCTTTGGTAGGGGTTTGTTTTGTTTTGATACAAAGTTTCTCTCTGCATAGCACTAGCTGTCTAATAACTATGTAGATGGGCTGGCTGGCCTAGAACTCTCAAAGATCTGCCTGCTTCTGTCTCAGAGTGCTGGGATTAAAGGCATGTGCCTTATGTCCTTTTTGGTGATTAATAATGTTATCATGACAGTTGTATTTGTTTTTAAATATTCTATTCCACTTCTCATCATAATCACACACAAAATGGTTGAGGGGTCTTTTGGGGGAGGGAGAGGTTAAGAAACAATACGGTTCTAAAAGATAGACTCTTCCTTTTTCTCTTTCTTTTTAGTTCTTTTCCCATCTACCATTACTTTTGGGTTATCTTAATGTTTTTTGTTCACAAATAGGTATTTTTACTCTTTTGTTGTTGGTATGTATGTTGTTGTATTGAGATGAGATCTCAGATAGCCTAGAAACTCAGTTGTGGCTGAGAATGACCATAGCTGGAGGACTAGGGATTCATAAGCATTCTCTACTACCTCACATCTTGTCTCTAAAAACAGAATTAAAATCCTCCTTGTGTAAATATTGTTTAAATGACTAAATTCAAATTTAGGATTTTGTTTAGTAAAAATATTTCTTTTGAATATTGGTAAACAATGTTATTAAATTATTATATATTTATCTTTTTCCTTTCTATACTCATCCTACTTTAAAGAAGTGATACAAAGAAAAACTGAACTAAGTATTAATTTTATATCTCAGAAGAGGTATACTAAAAATGTAAGCACTTCAGTAGTTCAGGATAACAATCTTCTTACCTTTAGTTAATCTTTTCCTTGCATCACTAGAAATATATTGAGTGGTGTTTTGGCCTGATGAAGGTTTGAGGGTAGAGTTAAAGGGATAGAAACTGGCTGGGGCTGGGCGGTGGTGGCATATGCCTGTAATCCCAGCACTCTGGGAGGCAGAGGCAGGTGGATTTCTGAGTTCGAAGCCAGCCTGGTCTACAGAGTGAGTTCCAGGACAGTCAGGGCTATACAGAGAAACCCTGTCTCGAAAAACCAAATCCAAAAAAACAAAAAAAAAAAAACGGTGGCTGGCTGGGAAATATTGACTCATAGCAGTAACCGTTAACTGCCTAGGTCCTTTTAAGTAAGTTGGGCTGTAAATGACTAAGTTAAGCAATTATTAGGGTTTACAAGATGGTTTGCAGTTGCTATTTCCTTAGGATATATATATATATATATATATATATATATATATTTGCAACAATGTATATAAATATAAATCCTGTTTTTAGTTTATTGGACTTTAAACAACATTATTCTTTTTGAAATTCTGAAAATAGTAATTCAAGGGATGTAAATCCCTGGTTCAGTTGCCAGCACCATATAACTGGTGCTGCTATATATCTTGCTATAACCAAGACGTATCACTACATTGTGAGGTATCAGATAAAAAGAGGCCAGCCATGAATACATGTCTCCATAATCAACCCACAAAAAGTAAAGTGCATTGAGGTGTGTGACCTCATTTTAGAATATGCTTAAACTGATACCAGATAAGTAACTCAGTGTGTGTGAAATTTTTGGTCTTTGATTTCCATTTAGGATAATATCCTCACTAAAGTTTGTTGGAATGACTGATGCACCTTACATGTAGCAAGCAGTATTTGCTTTTTTTCACTTAAAACTATCTTATCAGATGACTCAGCTGATAAAGGCACTTAGTACAAAAGCCTGATGACCTAAGTTCAGTTCCCCTGCACCTACATAAAGCTGGAGAGAACCAAATTTGCCAAGTTGTCTTACAACCTCCACACACAAGCAAGGGCACCACACACAGACCCAAATTAGTATTTTAAAGAACAAAACCCCAAAACTATGCTAAGTATGATTGAGATGATAAGAGCTTAGAGCTAAGAAGTGGTTCATTAGAATATAAAACTAAATTCCTGTTACCCAGTTTGCCTTGTAATTTTGATGTTTGTCAGAGAATAACTAACCCAAACTAAACTATTAAGTGTTTTTGCCAAACAAAAATGATGTAAAAAAGATAGTATGGTGATAATTGAGGAACTGGTTTTGTTTTCATATTGTTTTGGCCACATCAACCTTGAATTTTAAGCAATCCTCCCCTCTTAGCTGTCCAGATGCTGAGATTCCAAACATACTTCTCAGGGTAATGGTTCTTAGATCCTTGCTTGTCCTTCGTCCCCAACATGCCCTATAAAACCTCTACTTAGTGTGATTTTTCTTCAAGGCTTTTTGCTACATTTCTTTGGTTTGGCTAAGAGGGCAAATTACTAATTCCATGCCTGCCTTTTTTATCACTCTGTTAATTATTTTATGCCTTATACCTGATTCTTTCAATAAAAGAAAGCATTTACAGTATCCCTCATTACCTCTAGTTCTCACAATTACTCCAAAGACAATCCTTGATGGCTCTGTTTAGACAGAGGAGGATTTTGCCTTCCACCTTAACTTTTCTATGCTGCTCTCTCTGAACTATATAAATGCGTAAGATTTCATCTGAATATTTAAAAAAAAAAAAACAACTCATGGAAGCTTCAGCGATAATGCCTACTCTCTGGGTAATTAAGTCTGAATATTTGGCTCCTTTTATAGTTTGTTTTCTTTTTTTTAAGAGGACATGTTGGTATGTAGCCTTGGCTAGTTTGAAACCTGCTCTACAAATCAGACTGGTGTCAAACTCAAGAAATCTGTTTGCTCACAGGGGCTGTGGTGGCATACACACCTTTAATCCCAAAAGAGCCAGACATATCTGAGTTCAAGCACAGCCAGTGCTACACAGTGAAACCCTGTGTCAAAAAAACAAAAAAACAAAGGAGCCGGGCGGCACGCCTTTAATCCCAGCACTTTGGAGTTAGAGACAGGCAGATTTCTGAGTTCCAGGCCAACATAGTCAACAGACCCTGTCTTCAAAAACAAAGGAAGGTGCTGGAGTGGTGACTCAGAACACCACCAACTGATTTTCCAGAGGTCCTGAGTTCAATTCCCAGCAACCACATGGTGGTTCACAACCATCTGCAATGGGATCTGATGCCCTCTTTTGGTGTGTCTGAAGATAGCTACAGTGTACTCATATACATAAAATAAATAAATCTTTAGGAAAAAAAACTAAAAAACAAAGGAAGGAAGGAAAAAAAGAAAAGTGTGTGCCCTTATTGGGGGTATTGAAGATGTTTGAATTATGCTTTCATTTTCTGAGAACACTAGTGATATAAACCACTGCAGTAGAAGTAATCAAGCCTGAAGTGTATCAGGATAGTTTATGAAATATTTGTTAACATCTTTGCAGCTTTTAGACAATAGGATTTAGTGTGTTTTTTCTGTGGGTGACTTCACACATATTTGTGAGTAAAATGTATCTTCCTTTGTGAAAATTAAAATCCACATTAAAGAATAACAAATCCGAATTTCATTGCTGTTATTTTATAACAACCCCTGTCTCTTACATCAGAGAAAAAAAGTTTTGTGTTTAAATGTTTATCTGTAGATATCAAAATTAAAAGTAGCTGCTGAGTAGAAATTTGCTGTGAATGATAAGATTACCTGTGATTTTACTTTCTTACTTTCCCTTTAGGGAAGGTTCTTTTTGTAATGAATTTTTGTAAATGTGTTTTGTAATAAGATTTTTGTTAAGAATGGTAACTGTTGGGGTCCAAGAGTCACACCACAAACACTAATCTCAGGGATGGTTTTTTGAGCACACAGGGGCAATAATTCAGAATTCAGGGTTGAGGCTACAACAACAAACATCTTTTTCTATCAGCTTCTAAAGGGTAAAACTGCAAAAACCACAGTGAGCTAGCTCATCACACAGGTGCAGGCAGTGCTCCCTGGTCCTGGGCTCTAACCAGAGCCATTTTGGGCATAATAGTTTATATTGGCCTTTAATTTGATAGGTCCTACATAAAGCTTTGTGGGATTTCTTAAGACTAACAAACATTAGAATATAACAGTATGTGATCAGCATGATACTGCTCTGAATCAAGTTATTTTTCTGTCAGGGACCAGAGGGTGTATTACAGCAATGGTATGATAAACTGGCAGGCATGGAACAAAATGGCTGCAGCTATGCTAGAGGGACAGGCCTCAACAGTACCATTTATTCTCCCAAGTGTCTTTGCAGTTAAGTCTCATACTTTGGGCTGGGTTGGGCGTGGTGGCAAACACTTTTCGCCCCAGCACTCAGAAGACACAGAGGTGGGCTGATCAGTTTGAGTTTGAAGCCAGTCTGATGGCCATATAGCAAGTTCTAGTATAGCCAGAAATACATACTGAGATCCTGTGTCAGAAAACAAACATAAAAATGACCCTTTCAATCTTTCTACTAAGGAATCCTTAATTAAATGGTGAGTCAATATTGGTAACTTATTCAACATTTTAGACACACAAATTCAGAATTTTATGCTGAAACATTCTTTAAATTTTATTTCTGAGACCAGATTCAGATTCTTTTGTTTTTTGTTTTGTTTTGTTTTTGAGACAAGGGTTTCTCTGTGTAGCCCTGGCTGTCCTGGAACTCACTCTGTAGGCCAGGCTGGCCTCGAACTCAGAAATACACCTGCCTCTGCCTCCCAAGTGCTGGGATTAAAGGCATGTGCCCCCTCTGCCTCCCAAATGCTGGGATTAAAGGCTGAGGCCAGATTCTTACTATATAACCCAAGCTGGGGTCCGGTTCCTATGTAATCCAAGCTAACCTATAGCTTGAAGTCTTCCTACTTCTGCCTCACACCACCATGTGTGGTTATGTTTTAAATGGATATGAAATTGCCTGTTGGTATATACCTGCAAATAAGTCTTTTGAACCAGAACAGTCATACGCCCTCTAGTTAATACTAACCTAAACCTTAATTTTTTCTCATTTTTTCCATGGTGTGCCCCACCCCATATTTATTTTGTTTGGAGTTTAGGGAGTAGGATAGGGTGGTGGAGACAGGGTTTCACATAGCTGAGGGTGCCCTTGAACTCTTGGTCTTCTTGCCCCTTCCAAATGCTGCGCAGGCCTACACTATCTATTCTCATTACTTTTTCTTTCTATAATATTTGTTTGTACTTTTAGATTCCTTGGGATAGTAAATCTGCACAAGCATTTCAGAGAGTATATCTGGCTTATCTGGTGTTTTATTATTGTGACCTGGTTTGACTGTAGTTCAGTATGGCTTGACCTCTTGATATTTCTACCTCTGCTTCTGCGGGTGTTTGGATTATAGGCTTATGTCACCGTGCAAGCCTATATATTTTTAAATCATAACTATGTGCATGGGTGTTTTGCTTGCATGTATATTTGTTTGCCACATGTGATGCATACTCACAAAGATAAGAAGAATGTGTCATATCCCTTGTAACCTAGTTAAAACAAGACTGTTTAGCCACCATGTAGGAACTATGGTCCTGTAAAAGATCAACCAATTTTTCCTCATCATGTTGTGGAGACCCCCAACCATAAAATTATTTTTGTTGCTACTTCATAACCATAACTTTGCTACTATTTTTAATCATAATGTAAATATCTGTTTTCCAGTAGTTTTAGGGGTGACCCCTGTGAAAGGGTTATTCAACCCCCAGAGGGCTCTCAGCCTACAGGTTGAGAAACACTGGGTTAGGGTATACTAATCCATGTGGAGGTGGGATGGGAACCCTGCTACCTTCATTCATTTATTAAGTGCATCTTAGTAATTACAAGGAATTCAGAGTACCCCAGAGCTAATTCTGAGTGTAAGGAATCAGAAACTACAATCACTGTCTTTATGTGTTTTTCCTGCAACTCCAGAATCAATGGATTAGCTGCATTCCTGTCTTTATTACCTATAATTCAAAGATATGATTGACACTCAGACTCACTCCTCACTCCAACCTCCATTCGGATGTTTTTAATATGAGAAACAGTCTTGTGTAGCCCAGCCTACAATTGATGTCTTGTTTCTCCTGCCTTTACCTCACAAATAATGGGATTATCACCATACTCCTAGATCTCTTAACTCTTTTTTGGTATACACAGCCTATAAATAGCGCACGCCTGTAATCTCAGCACTTGGGAGGCAGAGGCAGGCAAATTTCTGAGTTCCAGGACAGCCAGGGCTACACAGAGAAACCCTGTCTTGAAAAACCAAAAAAAAAAAAAACAGATAAGTTGTTAGTCTAGCATGCACAAGATTCTGGGTTTGATCCCTAGAGCCAGATAATTATCAGAATCCATAAAACAGATGATTACATTCATTTGAATTTTGTATGTGTGCAGGTGAGTGCATATGTGCATACATGCAAGTACTGAGCCAGGAAGCAACATCAGATGTCCTAGTAACTACTTGTCTTTGAGATTGTGTCTTTCAATGGATTGGTCACTCATTGATTCAGGAGGCTAGCTGGACAGCATCCTCCAAGAATCTACCTCTCTGTCTCTCCAACTATATTCACATTACCCAAATTTCTCGCATGCGATTTTAGTAGTGTATATATATATTTTTTTTTCTTCCATGTAATTCTGTGTACCACATGTGTTTCTGTTACTTATGGAGACCAAAAGAGGGCGCATAGGATGGCCTGGAATTGGTGTTATAGATGGTTGTGACCTGAAATGGATACTGGGAATCTAAACTCGGTCCTCTAGAAGAGCATTCAGTAATCTTAATTCTGAATTATCTCTCTAGCCTCTTATTTTTATTTTTTTTTCAATTATGTATATATGTCTAAGTGCGGTTATGTCTACAGAGGTCAGTCAAATCCCCTGGATCTGTAATTATAAATAGTTGTAAGACACTAAATATGGGTGCTAGGAACCAAATTGCAAGAGTAGTAAACAACAGCCTTGTTTGTTTGATTTTTGTTGTTGTTGTTCTTGTTTAGTTAGTGTTTTATTGTGTTTCCCTTGCTGTCCTATAACTCATTCTGTAGCCCAGGCTGACCCTGAACTCAAAAGAGATCACCTCCTTGCACCTTGTAAGTGCTGGGATTAAAGGTGATGTGGGTTCTCAAGTCTCTGCCCTCATCTTTTTTATGTGAACTACTTGAGCTTAGTGTTTCTTTAGGGATCTGAACTCAGGTTATGTGTTTGACTACTACTTTACTAACTAATCCATCTCCCCAGCCATCATTTAAGATTTTAATTTAGCTTTCTGTCAAAAAAATAATATATCCAATCTGGGTAGTAGCAGTGGTCCCAGCACTCAGGCAGATCTTTGAGTTCAAGGCCAGCCTGGTATACTTGCGGTTCGGGACAGCCAGGGCTACATAGAGATACCCTGTGTCTGTGGGGAAAAAAAGTCTATGTGCTGTCTGTATGTGTGTCCATCCATCTGTCCATCCATCCCCACATGGAGCTATTTTAAAATAAAATACAACTGAGGATCCTAGGTCTGTGCTACAGCACTTGACAGGCATCCTGCCCTGGACACTGGATTTGGTTCATAGCACCATGAAATGAAATAACAGTTTTTGAAAAACAAACTTTTATATTACAGCAGCTAAATAGTTAATGATACTGAAATTTCCTTTTGGCTCTCTTGGTTGTTACTGAACTTGTCACTTATTTACCCTTTTTGGAAGAGTCATGTTACTCTATAATTGTTTTGTTAAACTTTTGTTTTATAAAATTATGTTAAGATCCTTTCTTTGTCACTTATGTATGTGTGTACTACCTGTAATCGGAAAAGGTTTAGGTTCCTTTTTTCTTCAGAGCTAATTCTCTTAATTACTTTATTCCTTTCATAGTTTGGTTTGGTTTGGTTTTGAAGTTCATGGTCAGAAATTTCAGTGAAGTGGTAATGCTGGGATAAATATGGTTTTGTTTATTTGTTTTGTTTTGAAACAAGGTTGCTCTGTGTAGCCTTGGCTGTTTTGGAACTCATCCTGTAGACCAGGGTGACCTTAAACTTAGAGATCTGTCTGCCTCTGCCCCCCAAGTGCTAGAATTAAAGTCATACTCTTCCACCCCCCACCCCCATCTTTGCCGAGATAAATGTTAATGTGTTCTGTCTTTTTTCTTTACTCAGATTGAGTCTGTTTCTCAGCCATCAGAAAACCATGGTATCCCTATTAGTCATATTACAGAGTCATTGTCTACCAAATCATGTGGAGCACTGAGACCTGTCAATGGAGTTGTTAACAGGTAATGTTTTATCTCTTCTACTTCTCAAACTTAATACTCTTACAAATGTTGAATTTGCTTAAAAAAAAAAAAAAGAAAAGAAAAGGAATGTTGAATTTGGAGCCTCTAGTTATTCCCAGCCAAGACTGGAAAATCCCTACCACACATTCATACTTTGTATGTTTTATACTATGCCAACTATACTTTATTTAGTATGTTCATACCTATCATTGTCTAAAAGGGACTGGCCATGGAGTAAAACAAAGTCCTACAGAGTATTTGAAGGTCCTTAAGTTCCATAAGCATGTGAGTAAAATAATGTATTATCCTTAGAATTCATTATTCATAGAACTGTCTTTAAGACTGTTCGTTAATATTTACAAAATTGTTTTCTTACCAATCAAGATTTTCTATAGCTTTTGTTAGTCATATTTGTGTTATGGAAGAAAAACTAAGGATGAAAAATTGACCTTTGCACCTTGCAGATATTATATACTGGCATCCTCGTGACTAAGCACAAACAAAGTATTACACACTTAGATTAATATGCATTGTTATCCAGGGTTGACCTGCTTTTATAGAAGGTCTGTTTGTGTCTGTGAACCCAAATTACATGCTTTGTTTCCTCTGTGTTCTGAAAAGTGTCTTCCTCTCCTTTTGTAGTCTCCAGCCTGTCCTGGCAGACCAAGTTCCAGGTGACAGCTCTGATGCTGAGGAACAATTACATAAAAAGCAAAGGCTGAATTTAGTTTCTTCATCGTCTGATGGCACATGTGTCGCAGCCCGAACCCGACCTGTGCAGAGCTGTAAGAAACGGAGGCTTGTTAGGCCCAGCAGTATTGTTCCTCTCTCTAAGAAGGTGGGTACTCAGAGAATCAGTGTGTTTTCAACCTCACTTCCACTCCTAAATACTGGCCAAAGTTGCCTAGCCCCCCAAGTTTTCCTATGAGCCTTTAAAAAATACTGAGTCCTAAACCTGCTTCCTAGAGCATTGTCTAGTTACTTTGGAGTTAAAACTAGAAAATTTGTTTTGCAGGGCAGTGATGGTGCACGCCTTTAATCCCAGCATTTACGAGGCAGAGGCAGGCGGATTTCTGAGCTCTAGGCCAGCCTGGTCTACAGAGTGAGTTCCAGGACAGCCAGGGCTATATAGAGAAACCCTGTCTCGAAAAACCCAAAAAAAGAAAAAAGTTTTCATTTTAATGTGCTTGTTTTCCCTGAATGTTTATATGTGTGCCATATGTATTGCCTGGTGGAGTCATTATTCTTTAAGGAACTTGCCACCAGGAGTTTGGCTGTGCTACAGTGAGTATATGAGCACAAAGTGGACTTGGGTTTTTGGAGGTTATGTTTGCTTACTTGCTGCTGCTGCTTTTTTGTGGGGGAGGGTATAGGTCACAAGGGTTGGAGGCAGAGGACCTCAGACTACTGGGCAAAGAGTGTACTTATGTTCATGATGTGAATCCCAAATAATGGATAAAAATATTATGAAAAAATAACATATATTAAATAATATGAATGTGGACCTTCTAATTCAATGGAAAGTGAATGGAATTAAAGTCCATTTAAAGATGCAATAGTATGTATGATTCTTATGTTTGTAGTAGACTCTTGTTTTTATAGCAAAATTGCATTACATCCTAAAGCAAAAAAAGGGTTTTCTTTGTGGTTTTTGTTTTGTTTGTTTATTTGGGGGTTTTTTTGTTTTGTTTTTGTTTTTGGCGACAGGGTTTCTCTGTGTAGCCCTGGCTGTCCTGGAACTCACTCTGTAGACCAGGCTGCCCTTTAACTCAGAAATCCACCTGCCTCTGCCTTCCAAGTGTTAAGATTAAAGGTGTGGAATTTAAAAAAAAAAAAAAAAAGATGTTTTGATGTGTGTATTTGGCCTGAATGGTTGTATGTGTATCCTGTATGTTGCACAGTACCCTCGGATCAGCAAAGGATGTTGGATCCCCTGGGACTTGGGCTATAGATGGTAATATATCACCACGTTCACTACCAGTTCAACAAGGAACTGAACATACTCTTAGCTGCTGAGCCATCTGTCCAACCACAAAGACTTGGTTTTTTGTTTTTGTTTTTGGGGGGGGGTTTGTTTGTTTGTTTGTTTGTTTGTTTTATTTTGTTTTTTTTTAGTTTTTTGGTTTCTCTGTATAGCCCTGGCTTTCCTGGAACTCACTCTGTAGACCAGGCTGGCTTTGAACTCAGAAATCCACCTGCCTCTGCCTCCCAGAGTGCCCATGTGTATATATGTGTACCACATTATAGGCGTGTGCCACCACTGCCCAGCTAAGACTTTGCTTTTAAAAAAGAATCTTCACTAGAATATCTTTTCTTATCTCTTCTTCATCCTTCCCTTCTTCCTTTGTTCTTTGCTTTTTTGTGTTTTGAGAAAAGAGTCTCTGTTAGCCAGGCTGGTCTTTTCTCTCCCAGGCCTCCTGCCTTTACCTCCTGAGGCCTAAAGATGGAGTCAGACATATGCCATCTTGTCTAACTTTCAGTACAGTTTCTAAATTACCACAGAAAATGGAGGTGACTTCAAAATTGTGATGAGTTTTTGATTGCTTATTTCTTGAATAGCAGAGTTTATTTCATTTTGAAATTTATGAAACCTTGGAGTACCTGGCTGATAAGTTTTTCCTTTATGAATCTTTTGTTCTTACACATTCATTCTTTGTAAAGTACTTGAACTTTGGTGAGTTAAGTCTATTCTGAGTATTGATACAATACTAGATAAAAAAACAAAAATCCTCATTTATGAAATAACCTAATTACTAGTGACAGAAAAAAAATCAATAAATAGATTACCCCAATTTATCCAGTAGCTAGTGTGGAAAAGGTACAGCATGATGGAATAGAATGTTGGACCTCAGATAAAGGAGAAGTATGCCTATGAGTTCTTAACAGTTCAAAGTTTAGAGCTATGAAAACTAAGACAACATGAACCAAGAATGACTAAGAAAAGAAAAAAACCCACCAAATTGTAGTGTGATGGAGGGTTTCTGAGAGAAAGATGGTGTGATTGTCCGGGTCAGAGGCTGTTGACAAATGAAGTAAAATGAAACTGGCTGGGCCAACTTTACTAGAGACCTCAATGAACAGTTATTATAAATGGAAATGAGTGAAAGCCTGCTTGTAATGACTTCAAGAGAGAACGAGGCCAAAAGAAATGAGGCTATTAAAAAATATATATTTTCCAGGAGTTGGAAAGATGTCTCAGTAGTTAAGAACATATACTACTCTTGAAGAGGATCCAGGTTGGGTTTTAAGTACCCACATTGCGTGGCTCACCACTCCAGCTCCAGGGAATATGTTACCCGGATCTGATGGACTACTTAAGGCACCTCGATTCATATGTGCAGACCTTACAATATAGGCATACAAAACTAAAAAATGAAACTAAATCTTCAAATAGTGTTTTCAACACTTCTTGAGAAAAACAGAAAAGTAGCCTGTTTGAAGCAGAATCTATCTTTATGGAATTGTTAACATTTCCTGAAAAGGGGTGGGAATAAAAAGAGGATTGTAGTAAGCATTAATATTTGGACAATGAATTTTTAATGTCTAGAGTCTCCATCATGGTCATGTAAATCAGTGATTTTTCTGAAGAGTTGATGACAAGAAAACAATGTATTACTAGTCAGGTGCTGCTTGCCTATATAATCCCAAGACTGGGAGGTGACTCACGGGTTCAAATAGTGTGGGTCGGTCTTTCTCTCTCTGTGTCTGAAAAAAAGGAAGCAGTGAGTAGCATGTGTTGTATTCATTGTTGGAAAGTCACTACCATGTATCTTTTATGATTTGGTTTTTTGAGACAGCATCTCAGTATGTAGCAATGGCTGTCCTGGAACATTATATGGACCAGCCTAACCTTGAACTCAAGAAATCTGCCTCCCAGATGCTAGGATTAAAAGTGTCCCACCATGCCTAGCTTTTTTTTTAAATTTTGTTTTCCTTCCTTCCTTCCTTCCTTCCTTCCTTCCTTCCTTCCTTCCTTCCTTCCTTCCTTCCTTCCTTCCTTCCTTCCTCTCTCCCTCTCTCTTTCTCTCTTTCTTTCTCTTTCTTTCTTTCTCTCTTTCTCTCTTTCTTTCTCTCTCTCTCTCTTTCTGCCCATGTGTATATATGTGTTACCACTTGCAATCCTGATGCCAGAAGAAGTTGTCGATTTCCCTGGAACTAGAGTTACACTTTCCAGCTTTCATGTTGGTACTGGGAATTGAACCCTGGTTCTCTAGAACAGCAGTATCTAGCCATTTCTCTAACCCCTCTTTGGTGCTTAAACATAGCACTTTTATACAAATAAAACTTCATTCTTAATGAAAGCATTTGGGAGGGGGGCAAGTGTGCTTTTTTTTCTTTCTTTTTTTAAAAAGATTTATTTATGTATGTGTTTGTTTGTTTGTTTGTTTATGTGAGCACATTGTTGCTGCCTTCAGACACACCAGAAGAGGGCACCAGATCCCATTACAGATGCTTGTGAGCTACCATGTGGTTGCTGGGATTTAAACTCAGGACTCTGGAAGAGCAGTCAGTGCTCTTAACTGATGAGCCATCTCTCCAGCCCTTGTGTGCTTTTTGTTTGTGGGTTTTTTTGTTTTTGTTTTTGTTTCTTTTCAAGACAGGGTTTCTCTGTGTAGGCCTGGCTGTCCTGGAACTCACTCTGTAGACCAGGCTGGCCTTGAACTCAGAAATCCTCCTGCCTCTGCCTCCCAAGCACTGGGATTAAAGGTGTGCACCACCAACGCCCAGAGCCTTTTTTTTTTTTTTTTTTTTTGCTTTTTCCTTCTATTTTGTTTTTTCCTTTTCCCTTTTCCTCTTCTCTTCCTTCTTTTCCTTCCTTTATCTTTACTTTCTTCTTTCCTCATAGTACTATGAAATGAGGATACAGTCCTTGTACATGTTAACCAAGCACTCTACAAATGGCTGCATCCTCATTTCTCTTCCATTTTTGAGACAAGTTCTCAATAAATGGCCACAGCTGGTCTTGAACTTGTCTCAGCCTGAGATGCTAATAGGCTTATCCCATTGTCTTTAGTACTTTCAGGGGTTTTATTTTTTAATATTTATTTTTGTGTTATGTGGATGGGTGTTTTGTATACATGTTGGTCATTTGTAGATCTTAATACCAGTGTTAAAGCAAAGGCTTTAGTAAAATAAACTTGCTGGAAATAGTTGAAAATTATTTTTAAAGGCCTTGAATTCCAGAGATTTTTTTTAACCTTTTTAGCCTCTAGATTTTAATTTTAAAATTGACAGGAAGGAGTCACAAACTATTTGTTGGAAGATAAATCTGGAGAAAGAAGTCCTTAGAAGATTTAAATTTATTCACTTAACTCTATCTTATCCTTAAGTGCGTAAAGGAAACTTAAAATAATTTATCCTTGGAATTAGTCTAACATCAAAATTATAATGGAAACATTAAATATACATAACTCGTTTTCATTATATTTTCTTTATATAGTCAGAAGTTGCGTTTTGGTTTTTGAAGGTAGAGGACAGCTCAAGAGATTCTAGTGCTTGGGACTAAAGCACCACTGTGTATATCAAAGACAAATTGTCAGTTTTGTGTTGTTTTTCACAGGTTCACCGGAATGTCCGCTCTGGCTGTGATGTGAATCCCTCTTGTGCACTGTGTGGCTCAGGCAGTGTGAACACCATGCCTCCTGAAATACACTATGAAGCACCTCTGTTGGAGCGCCTTTCCCAGTTGGACTCGTGTGTTCATCCTGTGCTAGCATTTCCAGATGGTAAGAAAGACAACAGAGTTTACTAGAGTTTAACTAATGGCCCAAATGGATTCCGGGTGAAAGAAAACCAGTGAGATCACTCACTTTCTGTCAACAAAAACTTGTCAGAGGTAAACCTCCTGCCTCAGCTTCCCAAGTGCTAGGATTACAAATGTGTAATACAAATCCTGACTTTTTATGATTTTTTTTTAAGGTTTATTTATTTTAATTTTTGTGTGAGTGTTGCCACATCTGTGTATACCAGGAGTATTGCAGGTGCTCAGAGGTTAGATCTGGAACTGGAATTATTTGTGAGCCACCATGTGGGTGCCAGCAACTGAACCTGGATCTTCTATACAAACAACAAATGCTCTTAACTTGCTAAGATATCTTTCCTATCAGATTTTAATTTTCTTGATTTGAAATTTATTTGCAACACTTAAACTCTAACCATAGTTTTGGGGTATAGACAAGAGAATTGATAACTAAGCTCAGTTTACAGGACGGAATGTATGCATAGGTACTATACCATTCCAAGTAAGATTTTGAAATACTTTGCTTTCCTTAAGGTCAGAGCTAGGCAATTTCAATCACAGCTATAACTACCATGGCTAATAATGTACCTGTTGGGATAATTTTATTATAGTCTAAATAACAGCCACATTAGAATGAATGCGCCTAACTAATAAATTGAAGGATTCTCAGAAACAGACATGCCCAACTTTACAGGGCACCATACACTTTATCTGAATAGCCTCCCTGAGGTATTGCTATTTCACAAATGTCTTTGAATCACTTTATACATCAATGAAGACCAACAACTCAGCGTGCGACTGCATTGCTCCAATTCCTGTCCACTGTATTTAGCTGCTTTGGCCTGCCCTCTTGGATTCTTCTCTAAAAGATGGTATAAAGGCAGGAGATTTCCCACAATTTTGTTTTGAGGCAGGATCTCTCTACATAGTCCTGGCTATCCTAAACTTGTTATGTATGTAGACCAGGCTGGCCTTAAACTCACTGCCTGCTTCTGCTGCCTCCCAAGTCCTGAGATTAAAAAGAAGATCCACCATACCTTGCCCCCACTTTTTTTAAAGACAAGATTGGTATTGCTGGTCAGTGCCATTGGTATTACGCCTGTAATCCCAGCACTCTGGGAGGCAGAGGCAGGTGGATTTCTGAGTTCGAGGCCAGCCTGGTCTACAGAGTGAGTTCCAGGATAGCCAGGGCTATACAGAGAAACCCTGTCTCGGAAAAAAACAAATCCAAAAAACCCAAAAAAAAAAAAAAGAAAGAAAGATAAAAGAAAGAGTGGTGTTGTTTTAACTCCTTAAAGTTATAAAATGGTTACATTCTTACTAAACCATAGTGTGAGTTTGGTTCCATTGATTTCCCCATCCTCACTTAGGAACAGGGAGTGTGTCATGTATTCTGTAGCCTCAAACTCACTTTGTAATCAAAATGACTTTTGAACTTCTGATCCGCCTACATCTATCTTGAATATGTTGGAATTACAGGCATGTGTATCATCATATTGGATTTACATGGGTATTTGGACATTGGACCCAGGGCTTTAAGAGGACAAGTATTCTGCATCAAATTTATTATCTATTAATTTTTTGGGTGTTTATTGAGGTTTCTCCTCTACATTTAGAATTTTTTTGTGATTCTGTGGCACTGGGTTTTATTTGTATTTCCTCATCAGTTTGTAGAGTTGTTGGGATCAAAACTGCCATTCTTTGTCTTGTTGTGTCTTCCACCTTCAACATATTTTAGGCACTCCCATAAATTCTGTCCAGATAAAAAATTGAGCCGGATAGGCTTTATGGAACCGTCCTGCAATCCTAGCTGTTAAGGGAAGGCTAAGACAGGAAACCTGCTGGTTACTTAGACTCTATCTTAAAATAAAAAGAGGTAGATGTGGTGGTGCACACATAAGAATTATAACACCTGGGAGAGAGAAGTATGGAAATTGCCATAAGTTTGAGGCCCAACTGGTTGATATAACAAGTTATATACTATAGTGAGAATTCATCTCAAATAACTGAGAAATTGAAATTACAGGGATAGGGTGTTCACCATAAATCTCAGCACTCAAAAATCAAGACAAATAGATCTCTGTGAGTTCTGGGCCAGCCAAGGCTACATAGTAAGATTCCCCCATCTCTTTTTTGGTTTTTCAAGACAGAGTTTCTCTGTGCAACAGCCACTCTGTAGATCAATTAGGCTGACCTTGAACTCACAGAGATCCGCCTGCCTCTGCCTCCTGAGTGCTAGGATTAAAGGACCAGCTGAGACCTCATCTCTTTCTTTTTTTTTTTTAGTTAATCAAGAAGGTCATAAGAGGAAGGGAAAGAGGCTTAACAAGTAAAGGCACCAGCATGATCTTGTTCAGTGTAAAGTTTGGTGGCATACATCTGTAATCCCAGCACTCCTGTAGAGGAGAGTCACTGAGAAACTTGAAAATCAGCTAGCCTGGTGTCACACACCTTTACTGGCTAGTTAGAGGCAGGCGTCAGATGGTGTATTTCAATTTTGAGACCAGCATGGTCTACAGAGAAACCTGTCTCAAAACCACAACAACCAAAAAGCTGGGGGCTGGGAGGTAAAAATAGGACTGGTCTTGTAGCTGTTTGGTAGAGCTCTTACTTAATTAGCATGTGTAAAACCATGTGTTTAAACCCCAATATTGGAAAATAAATTTAAGTAGTAGTATGAAACCTTTATCTCTAGCTGTAGAAGATGAGGGATTAGGGTGTGATTATTAGTTGGTAACACTAGCCTTTAGTGCCAGCACTTGGGAAGCAAAGGAAGCCGGATATCTCTTGATTCTAGGCCAGCCAAGGCTACATTAAAACTGTCTCAAACAAACAAAAACTGTAGAGTGAGGCTAGATCATTATTTTTCATGTAATATATTTTGATTTCTCTTCCAGGTCCTCCCTGTCTTCATTCTCACATAGCTTCATGTTCTTTCTCTCTAAGAGAGAAAGAAAAATCCAAACAAACCAATAAGTCAAAAATGACAGAACAAAATCAAAATAGAACATAAAAACATGAAGGTCAGCTGGGCGGTAGTGGCCCAGCTTGGATCTCTGAGTTTGGGGACAGCCAGGGCTACATGGAGAAAACATGTCTTGAAAAACAAACACAAAAATCATAAAGTCCATTTTGTGTTGGCCAAACTACTCTTGGGTATGGGGCCTGCCTTGGAGTGATAAACCTAATAACACTCCATTGGAGAAAACGGATTTTTTCTTTTACAACAGATATCAGTTGCAGAGAGCTTTTTGCTTAGGAGTAAAACTTTGTGTCTGCTTCCACTTCCCAATTGTGCAGTTTGTTTGGTTTGAACTTGTGTCAGTTTTATGTATGCTGTCTCAGTCTCCTTGCAAGTAGCAAGGAATTGAGTTTAGGCCAGCCAGCCTGGTGTACATAGCAAAGTTCAGCAAAGGATATATAGACCCTGTCACAAAAAAATCAAAGCAAGCCATAGTAAAGACCAGGAATACACTGTAGTGAACAGTGCGCCACCAGAGTTGAGATCGTGCTGAAGGGCCTGGTTTGGTTTTCATTAAGACAGTCTCTTAGGCTGTAGTCTTAGATCGCACAGCAATCTTCCTGCCTAAGTCTCTCAGGGGCTGTGTTTGGGTTTTTGGGTTTTTTTTTGTTTGTTTGTTTGTTTGTTTTTAAAGCCTACAGGAAAATAATTAGGATCCTAAAAGTTATTTTTCTAAAGAGTTACTGAAATACTTAATTCTTAGAAAAGTACATAATTAATTTAGAGCCAGCCGTGATGGTCCATCCCTACAGTCACAGCTGTTCAGAAGGCTAAGGCAGGATCACTAGCGTTTAAGGAACATAGTAAGACTTTGTCTTAGAGGGTAGATGGGAGTGATGTTTTTAAAAAACCAAAACAAAAAAACAAAAAAACTAATCAGCGTTAAAAGAAAACATAGATAATCAAAAGGCAAGGTGATGGGGCTCCAGAGCAAGGGGGATAGCATAACTTGCACTGGAGGAAGGATACCAGTACTTATTATAACTGCAGATAGCATAGGATGTATAATTGCTCAATGACTCTTTTGTGCTTACACATGTATATATAAGTGTCTAGAAATGGTATGTTTACAATATGCCACACCAAGACCAACAAACTTAAAGTTATCCGTGGGAAAGGAAGTCTCCCATCAATGTTGAAAAAGGTATTGTGTTTTTACTCCATTGGAACTTGTAAATAAAAGACTGAAATGGTAACAGCTTATAATAGAATGACCATCAATAAAGATCACATAAGTGGCTCTTCCAAGTGGCAGCCCCTGCTTTGGCAAGTGAGACTACTTGTTAAACAAGAGAGGTGTGTGAAATAGGTGTATTGACCTCTGGAGAGTCAGTGACTAATCCTTTAAGGACCAAGGAGCCCAGGGGTCAAGTTTTTGGACTAACCTGCAGTGTTTTGTTTCTTACAGATGTTCCCACAAGCCTGCACTTCCAGAGCATGCTGAAGTCTCAGTGGCAAAACAAGCCTTTTGACAAGATCAAACCTACCAAAAAGTTTTCTCTTAAGCACAGAGCAAACATGCCATGTAGTCTGTCAGATCCAGTTCGTAAAGACAGACACAAGTTGGTCAACTCCTTCCTTACAACAGCCAGTAAGTTTCCAGGAACTGAGGAGTCCTCTGGGATCACTATTGCTACAGTTTTTACCTCTTGTGTTTTTTGATTTTCTATGCCAATATTCTGGATTTGGGAAAAGCATTTAAGTTATTTAATACAAATTCAGCTCACAGCTCACTCTGATTGTTTTGAATGCTTTCTGATAAGACTTTGGAAGCTATTTCAAACAGGCAAGACTTTAAATGTTGAGTGAACAGCCAGCAGCAATATGATGTGGGCAGGTTGACTTCTGAAGCCTGGTGTTAACATTTCTGGTTGTGACTCCCTCTCCCTGTCCTAACTATTGTACCATTAACTAGAATATTGAGTCCCCAACTATCCTGCTTCCCTGAGTATATAGCTGAAGAGCTCAGAACTCAAATAAGATTTGAGTAAATGTATTTCACAGCTCTTTTTTGTTCCCCTCTTCAGAGCTGTCCCATCACCAAACACGGCCTGACAGGACCCACAGGCAGCACTTAGACGATGTGGGGGCTGTGCCCATGGTGGAGCGAGTGACAGCTCCAAAAGCAGAGCGCTTGCTCCACCTACCGCCACCTGTGCATGACCCAACCCACAGCAAAATGAGATTGCGAGATCATTCATCTGAGAGAAGTGAAGGTACGGCCAGGCCCGGCACCTCTACCTGCATTGGCACTTGCTCAGAGCGTTCTGGGACAGCCCAAGCTTCTCTTAAATCCCTAACCCAAGCTTTGTCCATCACTTGCTAGAAAAGCATAGCAGGGGTCACTGTTGCTTCTAAATGCAGGCCACTTCTTTCTTACTACAATATCTGCCCAGTCCCCTACTTCCCATAAACTAGTTTGCTGCAGCTTTTTTATCCTCTAGGCTTAAAAAAGCATTTTTTGCATTCAGTGTATATTGCTGGCATTCCTAACAGTGTGTTAGAAGTCAAACTGGTTTGCCATTTAGCCATGTATTTCTCTCTTTTCTGTTGATTTTTGCAGTGTTGAAGCATCACACAGAGATGAGCAGTTCAAACTACTTGACAGCTACCCACCATCCACCGCATAGCCCCCTGGTGAGGCAGCTCTCCACCTCATCAGACACTTCCACACCCACCAGCTCTAGCTCACAAGTTGCGGCCAGCACATCTGTAAGTACCTATGTGGAGTTAATAGGACATTCTCCAGATTACAAGACACTCACAATAGTTCTAGAGACCAATGTAGATACTTGACCCTCTTCAAAGTCATGGGTAGACAGTTGTTGTAGAGGTAAGGGTGTGTTGTGGTGGCAGTGTTGTAGTTGTTATTGTTGTAGTTGTTGATAATGATGATGGTATTTTGATGGATTTAGTTGGTTGATTTTTGAGCAGGAAGAATCTAGAGACAGGTTTTCTGAAGGTGCTGTTTGAATCTTTGGGATCTGTTTTCACCCAGAACTTGTATACCACAGCACCCTAATCTTTTTAGGCCAAGAAGTGAACATGAGAAGAAGCATGAGGGAGAGCTGTTTTTAGACATTCAAGACTATAGTTTTCTTGTTTCTGCTATTGATGAATGAATGGCAGTGCCTTGCTAAGAATGAACAAGGGAGAAGGTAGAATCAATGCTGTTTCAGGTGTATGGAGTAGAAATATGCAGCAGGCTACTGTGGCCATATTTACACTTAGTGTATGCATAATGGGAGCCATTTAAGACATACTTCCTACTTTCTACACCATCAAACCCCATTCAGGAAGTTATTTGCATAGCCATTCTGACATAGTCTCATTAAACACAAACCTATAGCCAAGTATAGTTAAACTATTGCACTCCTGGTCTTGATGGTATAAGTCTGGAGTCCTCAGGAGGCTGAGGCAAAGAGGATCAATAGATATGCACGACATACCATTTAAATCTATGCTATGCTTTAATAAATAGATAGCATTATGTATGAATCCTGATTTTTGTGGATGTGAAAAACCAAGACTTCCCAAGGTTGAGTATGTTTCATAAGGTGAGGCAATTGAGGGTGTGATTGTGATTCAAACCCTTGTGGTCGGACTACAAGGTCAGTTCTCTCACCAGTACATCACAAAGCCTCGGCCTGAGATGGGCTATTATAGAAGCTCTGAGCTCACAAAATGTGCTCACTAAGCTCCTGGAATCAGGTACAAATTTACATTCTTCTTTGGTCACTTACAGATTACTGCCTCTTCCAAATAGCCTTTTTCATTCACCTTCTTCTCACAGACATTGTCTGAATAGGTGTTATAGTATTCCTCAGAGACTCTACCAAATACTGGCCAAGGGTTTCACATAATCAGGTAAAGACTAGTGAGAGTAATTCTCATTTAAAAAACAAAAAAACAGGCTGGAGAGATGACTCGGCGGTTAAGAGCATTGACTGCTTTTCCAAAGGTCCTGAGTTCAATTCCCAGCAACCACATGGTGACTAACAACCATCTGTACTGGGGTCTGGTGCCCTCTTCTGGTGTGTCTGAAGGAAGCAATGGTGGTGTACTCATGTATAAAATAAAATAAATAAATCTTTTAAAAAAAAATTTCCAAATGTTTAAAAAAAAAAAAATTTAACTCTAAGGTAAAAGTCAGTATTTTTTGTTTTTTTAATCTGTCAGCCCTGATGAGTCTGGAGAGTAATGACTTAGAACTTAGACCCTTTAGAATTAAACTTACTAAGTACATATTTTATACATAGCATGCTAATGTTTTAGTCCCCCAACCCGTTTTTGACAAGGTTCCTCTATATAGTTGCCCTATAACTCAAAATTCACAGAAATCCTCCTGCTTCTGCTTCTCAAGTGGCGGAGTTTAAGATATTTGCCATACTAAGCTCTTTTGGGCTCTTTATTGCCTCATTTATTCAGGGAATCAAGCTTTATTGAGCAGTAAGCAGAATGCTAGGCCAGATTTAGGTTGATAAGGTAGTGATAGGACAGAGGGGAGCAAGGCAGGACTCCTTAGGCATCTATAGCTGTGCTTCACAGGGATCATTGCCATACATCACCTTAATGGTTTTCAGACAAATTGTGATTGTTTTGTGTGCATCTTGAAATCCAGTGGACTTTAAAAAATACCTAGCAAATTTTAAAAATCAGACATCTAGTAGCACTTAGGGTAGGATTCAGCAGGAGACAGGAGAAGCGTGAGTTATCCAGCTCGGGCTGTATAGTGAAACCACCCAAAAGATAAAGTAGAGGTGGGAAGACCAGAGTCTTTCCGTTGTGAATGAGTGCTAGCAGAAAGGGATGTAGAAGCAGAGGGTGCAGGCTAGAGGCTTGACAAGTTTGAGAGAAATACCTACCTCTTTTGTTTGTTTTTCAAGACAGGGTTTCTCTATGTAGGGCTGTGGCCCGGCGCCTCCCCCCCTCCCCCCAGCTGTCCTGGAACTCACTCTGTAGACTAGGCTGGCCTCAAACTCAGAAATCCTCCTGCCTCTACCTACCTCCCAAGTGCTGGGATTAAAGGTGTGTGCTACCACTGCCTGGCTAGGAGCCTCATTCTTGATTAAGAGATGAAAAGTTGTCTCTCCCAGGACTCCTTCAGTGTGGATCATAGAACTTAAGCTAAGATGTGACAGTAATAGAAGCCTTTGGTTCACTAGTGCTCACTCATATAGAGTGAGCCAGATCACATAGCTAATCACTTAGCCAGATAAGATTTCCAAAAATCTCAACCATTTTAGTTAAGCTATGGTCTAAAATTTGTGAGGTCAGTCACTGTCTAGTCTTACTGATAAAGGAGAAATTTAAAAAAATATGATTACCTGAAATCATTCATGACACCATCTGAAATCTTACAGTGTCCTCTAAGATAATGAAATGAATAGATTGTCTCACCTTCCAAAGAGATATAATAGTTGGTTAGGGGGTAGTAGCTTTCTTACTAACCCCTCCCTGTGGGCTGACCACACTCTGTGGTTTGGGTATGACCTCTTGGGTGTTTCCAGCTGTATTGTTGCCGTGACAACATATTTGTCATCCCACTGTTTCCCTATGGCCTCTTACAGCTCAGTCAACAGGCTGTTTCAGAATAAGGTATTTGCTCTCTGGGCAGAAGCAGCTAATAGAGTTTTTCTTCTGTCTAGAAGACTCAATCATTTGGCTCTCTCCTTTATTCACTCTGTCTGTCTGTTTTTTAAGACAAGTTCTTTCTGGCTTAGCTCTGGCTTTCCTAGAACTTGCTGTGTAGACCAGGCTAACCTTGAACTCATAAAGATCTGTCTACATCTGCCTCCCATGTGCTGGGATTAAAGATGTGCAGCACTACACCTGGTTTTATTCATTCTTAGTGTCCTATCTACCATAGATGCCCAACTCTGCTTCTGTTATTGGACCCTTGAAAGTATTATTCCCCCGAAGATTTAATGTTCTTGCTTACTGTGGAAACACATCCTTTTGGGGCGGTGGGTGAAAGCTATAGACAGGTCCTTCTTTTCAATTTCCTTCCACTCTTGTCTTTCCCCAAAACAATAGAAAGATGAGATTTATGTGAGGGCTGAGAAGGTGGTTGGTACAGACTTAGCTGAGGAGTGAGATCTTCGAGAGGAAGGTGTTTTCATGGCAGCTAAGGTAAGATGATATGTTAAGGTGTACGTACTCTCTCAGCCTCTTTTCTGGTAAAAGAATTCAATGCTTTTAATCTAACTAGTCACCATTGTTCCAAGAGCAGCTCTTAACCATAGAGCCATCTCTCCAGCTCTAAAACAATGATTTTAGATTTTAAAAGAGGAAGGTTAAAGCCGGGCAGAAGTAGTATGAACCTATAGCTTGAGAGGCAGAGGCAGAGGCAGGTGGGTCTCTGTGATTTTGAGGTAAGCCTACTCTCCAGAGTGAGTTAGTCCCAGAGCAGATGGGGCTGTCTAGAGAAACCTGTCTCACAAACAAACAAAAAAAGGAATGCTGGTAGATGAAGTACTTAGGAACTCCACCACCACCAAATTGGCTTAAAATCTTGGATACCCATCTATAAGAATCTAGCAATTTATTTCCACATGAACCCATGAAGGAGACCCATGGTCAGGGGGAGTACCTTGTGAATGGATTTATTCCTTGGGGCTGCCAAACATGCTACACACATGTGCACCCCAAGAACTGTGTTCCCAGAGACAATCTGTTTAGATATACACATGTCGCTATGGTGGCCACTGCTACCCAATTACCTGTGTGCATGGTCATTCTGTCATATCACTAATTTGTAGCATTGTACCTTCCTTGAAACTTAAACTTTTGTCTTACAGCAGCCAGTGAGGAGGAGAAGGGGAGAGAGCTCATTTGATATTAACAACATTGTCATCCCAATGTCTGTTGCTGCAACAACTCGTGTTGAGAAACTGCAATACAAAGAAATCCTTACTCCAAGGTATAAAGAACACCTCTTTACTCAACTCCTCCTCTTCTCTTCCAGTTCTATATTCTCTTTATCTTCTGACCAAGCAGTCCCTATACTTGAGTTGTTTTCTTTTTAAATTTTAAATTTTTAAATTTTTTTTTTTTTAAAGATTTATTTATTTATTATATGTAAGTACACTGTAGCTGTCTTCAGACACTCCAGAAGAGGAGTGTCAGATCTTGTTATGGATGGTTGTAAGCCACCATGTGGTTGCTGGGATTGAACTCAGGACCTTCAGAAGAGCAGTCAGTGCTCTTAACCACTGAGCCATCTCACCAGCCCGAGTTGTTTTCTTTTTAAAAGAAGGGTCTGGCCCAGGTATGATCGTCCATCCTAGTTCCCCAGAGTACACTGTGGGCTATAGATCTAGACTTTATTTCCAGAAACAATGATAAAAAGAGGGGTCAAAAGACATGGTAGCTAATGCCTTTAATTCCAGACATTAGGAGGCTACAGCAGTTCAGGGCTAGCCTAGGCTACAGAATAAGACTTTGGAGCTTTTTGTTTTGGGGAGTGGGTGGGAGGGGTGTTGTTGTTTTCATTGGGAGTAGCTTCTTGCATAGATGGTATATATCTTTAGTCTTAGCAGTTCAGCAGTTGGGAGACTGAGGCAGATGGATTGCCATGAGGTTTGCTGCCCGCTTGGAATACATGAGAGACTCTGTTTCAAAAAAGCAAGAACAAATAGGGGGTGGGGGAGGGGTACCTGATAGGAATAAAATTTCTGTTCGATTCTTTTATTCCATTGTATGACTCCACCAACCCAAAGGTCAAACCTGGCAGGACATTCAGACTGTGTCTTTTAAAATGTTGAATGTGTTATCTCAACATCAAACCAGATTTCTTAAAATGTTTATTTCATTCATAAACCTCTATAGGAAAGTTTGAAGATTTATGTTCTGTGTGATATGAACCAACTAGTATTAAGTACCGTTTATTTAAAGTTGAGGTTGACGGTCTTCTCATCCTCCCCTCTAATAGCTGCTTCTGTGTTTGTTTCTGGCCTTTGTGTGTGTTTGTATGTGGGGCTTCATTTAAAGGTAGGAGCATCATAGCCTGCCCTCAACCCTGTGATTTTTTTTTTTTTCCTTCCCATTTGCAGCTGGCGAGAGGTTGATCCTCAGTCTCTGAAGGGGAGTCCTGATGAAGAGAATGAGGAGGTAATAGCATGTTTATACTGTCTTGGGGGAACGTGCACATCCACCCCAACACTCAGTGCCTTAAGACATAAGGGTATCAAATGCAAGTTCGTCCTATTCCTTGATGACCAGCAGCATCTACAAGGGGGCGAGACTGATTCTAGAATTAGTCTGCTGATTCCTAACTTCAGCTTCCTGGGGAAACGAGATTGATGAAACTGCTTTGTTGCAGATCGAGGACCTATCTGATGCAGCCTTTGCCGCCCTGCATGCCAAATGTGAGGAGATGGAAAGGGCAAGGTGGCTGTGGACCACAAGTGTGCCACCCCAGCGTCGGGGCAGCAGGTAATGGGCGGGCATGGGTTCCCAGTATCTATTGAGAGAGGGATGCCACAGAAAGTATGATTAAAGGCCTACTGGTTGTCATAGTGATTATCCATTGGTTATCCATTGGATTATCCTACTGGTTATCATAGTCATTATCCAGAGTCGTTTAGAAGGCCTCAAAACCTTCTTGGTCCTCTCTTGATGGTGATTGGTTTTGCATCCTTAACTCTAGATGGCTTAGATGGGTTAGAAGTGCTTGCCCTCCAAGTCTCATGAACCATTTCCTTAAAAGAATGGTAGGAGACCACCTATTTTTCTTGTTTTCAAAACCTGAACTAGTCCCAGTTGTGAATCCACTAGGCAGGGCTGATGGTTGCTCATGGCTCTTAGATGTCATGTTATAGACCTTCCTATTTGGTAAAGTGAAGCAGGAACAGTTGATGGGGCTTAAAAGTGCCATTACTGTCAGTCCATATTAACTGCTTTGGTATAGATGCTTTTTTTAAAATAACTCCTCTTACTACCCCCACCCCCAAAAAGAAGCAGAAAAAGTGCCTATGACTGTGTCCTCACTTACTCCTTGGTGTGTTTCTTGGCTCATAGGTCTTATAGGTCATCAGACGGCCGGACCACCCCTCAGTTGGGCAGTGCCAACCCCTCCACCCCACAGCCTGCCTCCCCTGATGTCAGTAGTAGCCACTCTCTGTCAGAGTTCTCCCATGGTCAATCTCCTAGGAGTCCCATTAGCCCAGAACTGCACTCAGCCCCTCTCACCCCCGTGGCTCGGGACAGTCTGCGACACCTGGCCAGTGAAGACACCCGATGCTCCACACCAGAGCTGGGGCTAGATGAACAGGTGAGGGGGTATCTCCTTTGAATGCGGGGAGGGCAAGATATGAGGTAGAACTGGGAGGGGGCAGCATGTGCCAAAGAGAGTTCACCTTGCCGTTGTTTTGAAATGAAGTGTGGTTGGTCATTATTCCTATGGTACCCCACCTTGGGAAGAGTCTCCCTAAACTTCTCCCCACTAATTCTAGACAGACTAGTCCTAGATTGCAGGCCTCCGGTTTGAGGTCAGGGCCTTGGCACTGGAAATTGGTCATCACCAGACCATCTTATCTGTCCACAGTCAGTCCAGCCATGGGAACGGCGGACCTTCCCTCTGGCCTACAGTCCCCAGGCAGAATGTGACGAGCAGCTGGATGCACAGGACACAGCAGCCCGCTGCACTCGCCGCACCTCAGGCAGCAAGACTGGCCGGGAGACAGAGGTGGCACCCACCTCGCCTCCTGTTGTCCCCCTCAAGAGTCGGCATCTGGCAGCAACAGTCGCAGCTCAGCGTCCAACTCACAGATGAGCGGGAAATGAGACTCTATACAGACTCACTACTATTGGCATTAAAGCTTCAGAAATCTCTGCGTTTGATATTCAAACATCATATGCTGGAAATTTTCACAGTTTTTAGTGAATTTAAGGAATTTAGATCCTCCTTTGGTTGGTTTGGTTTTGTTGTTTGTTTTCTTGTTCTGTTTCATGTCATACCTGAGCACTTCCTCCAGTTGGCAGACAAGTTCAGGAAGAGACCCTGCTGGCCTGGTCCTGCATATGCTCTGCACTGTTGGATCACTGGACTTCCAGTGTTAGATGATCACCCCTCTCCCCTGCACCTGTGGGGTAGGGTGGACCAGCCAAATGGCAGCAGATAGAAAGTTTCAGATCAGCACAGCCTCCATAGATTAGGGTTGAAAAAGAGCAAAAGCAGTCTGGGCTCCTTCCTTCCCAATCTGTGACTTGGCTTAGCTCTGGTTGGTCACCCCCTCCTTGATCTTCTAGGATGGAGCACCCTTCCAGCCAGCCTCTTTGCTCTGTTGGCTAACTCTTGTCACTGAGCTCTGGGCCAGCAGAATAGCTGGCTTCATCTTGTCATCTGAACCTAGAAGGCCAGTTTTCAGTTTCATCTGCATTTGGTCATCTGTCTTGGCTCCTTGTCTGCAGTGCCCTGCTGCAGCTGCTCAGGTCTCCCTACCCTACCTTCCCCATTTTTTCTCCCTCCATGCCCTCACACAGATACCTGTAGTCCTTCCAATCAGAGCTTCTATGATCCATTCCCATTCCCCTGCAAACTAGGAAGTCCATGGAGTACACATCATCACTTCTGTATCATGTTTTCACTGACAAGTTCACATGTCGTGTCTCCTTCACAGCCCTGTCAGACAGTCACTTAGTAGACTCTTCCTCTTCCCCACACCCCTTGCCTGTGGAACGCTGTCCGGTCCTAGCTGTGGTTTCCATCATTCCCATGAGCCTCTTGTTAGCCTTGTGCCTGTCTTATGTATAATCACATCACCAAAAAAGGGGAGGGGGAAAGGAATTTTCTTTTTCTGCCATTTTATAATCGTACAAAAATAGTAGGCAGACTGCTTAATGGTTGGGGGTTTTTCACAATTTTCAACATTAGTGATTTTTTTTTTCCTTTCTGTTTGCAAGTTAAAAGGTTTGTCATTGTTTCTTTAAACAACAATACTGCACCATATCCCTATGCATAAAGTGCTTCTTCTATTTATAAGGTTGAAAATTCTGAATAACCCTTTTAGCATTGTAAAAACAAAAACAAAAAAACCAAAAAAGACAAAAATTAAAAAAAAAAAAACCTTGTATTTTGTAAATATTTTCTTTTCCTGCTTTGAGCTGTGTAATGGCAGCGAACATGTAGCTGTCTTTGTTCTATAGAAATGCTTTTCTTCAGAGAAGCTGATCTTTGTTAATGTCTTGATTCTGTTTGCAAAGCACAGACTAGTGCTTTAAAAAAAGGAAAAATGAAAAAAATAATAATAAAAAAAGATACAGAAAGTTGTTTCAGGCTTTTCTTGATACACTGAACTGTGTCTGAAAACCCCAGCATACTATGGGGCTGCATTGCTGAGCCCTGGCAACTCGGTCCTGGCTACACTGGGCATGTGATGTGATTAGTAGTTCACTAAAGTTCAAAGTACCATCTGAGCCAGGCAGTGGTGGCGCACACCTTTAATCCAGCACTTGGGAGGCAGAGGCAAGCGGATTCTGAGTTCAAGGCCAGCCTGGTCTACAGAATGAGTTACAGGAAAGCCAGGGCTAAACAGAGAAACCCTGTCTCGAAAAAAAAAACAAAAAACAAAAGTACCATTCTGCTCTTGAGTGAAAACAGTTGATGAGGTGCCTCATTCCTTCCTTCTAGAGGTCACTAGGGTAGAATTTCAAATTCTCTCCAGTTGGGGATTTTTACTTTTTACCAGTCAAACTTTGAGGTGTAGTGATCAATGAAAGTATTTAGTTTGCATACATTTTTCTTGTCATCTGGGAGAGACTACAGCTGCTTATAAAAAGGCTAAGGGTCCAGTTTTACAGGACCAGTGAGCAGGTGCACCTTTTCCAAGACTCAGAGCTGTTTTTTCCCAGATCAATTTTCTGCCTAAAGTATGCATTAACTGAAGAGTCTAGGCACATTGGTGGGAACTGAGGAAGACAGATGTTTCTAAATTAGCAATCTAAGGATCATGACGATATAATTACCAAAGAACTCAGGAGTAAGACAGCTCAGTGTAGTGCAGGATGAGACCCTGAATTTGAATCTAAAACCAACATAAAATCAGGCATCTGTAATCCCAGTGTTCCTATGTGAGATGGGAGACTGAGGCCCAGGAATCCCCAAGCATCTAGGAGGCCAGATAGCATGACACGTGTGTAGGAAAAGAGTGTCTCAAACCAGGCGGATAGGCTGACACCCAAAGTGGCACTCAATAAGTTGGGACTGAAGATGAGCTATGGCTTTGTTGGTAGAATGCTTGTCTACGCATGCATGAGGACCCTGCACTTCATTAAGGGAGCATGGTGCACCCCTACAATCCCAGCATTCAGGAGAATCAGGGCCAGCCTGGGCTGCATGAGACCCTGTCTCCAGAAAGTATGGGCTGTCTTGTCTTTTCCTTTGTAATACTGCTAGCAAGAAGCTGCAGAAATCTTTATTTATAGTAAGATTCCAAGGTACAAAGACAGCAGTGCAGTTGTGTGCGCACGTTGGGGTTTGCCGCTGACTGAGTTTGTTTCAGCCCCAGTCCTCTACACTTAAGTTCTAAGTTCCAGAGATGAAGGATCTCATACACCCTACACCAAACTTGGTCAGTTTGCATGAACTGGCGCAGGCTTTAGCTCTTGCACGCTCCCCGGTGATTTAGCCCGAGTGCGGATGATCTGAGGGTGGAATGCCAGCAGTAGGAGGTGAGAAGGAACCAAGAAAGCTCTGGAGGCTGCCTATTACTTTCATTTCCTGTTGTGAATTTTCCAAGTGGGGGAAGTACTTGTAAACTATTGTTTTCTTGTACTTGGAACTCATGAACAGAGATTTTGTTTAATCAGAGTAATAACTTTATTTCCAAATTCACTTTTACAGCAACAGTCAGTGTAAATCATTTGTTAAAACACAATACACTATATGGACATTCACAGACAGGAAGCTAAGCTAAGATGATTTGTGTCCCTCCCCCCACCCTCAAAATCACCAAAGAAATCATGGGACTTGCAAGCACTGGAGATCATGCCCAGCACAGTAACTGCACAGGCTACAGTCCATCAGGAGGGTGAGATTGCAATACTGCCTGAAGTAACCCTTTCAGAAGCCAGAGAGAAGTTTGAAGGCCCACAAAGCCACAGATCTATAGTGGATTACCACCTCTGGCCTCATCCCCACTTACTCTCCTGGACAAGACTGGATAAAGGAAGTGTTCTTGGCCACTGCTAGTAGTGTGCAAGCTATGGATCTGAAGTCAATCCAGAGGTGATACTGATGTGCCAGTGGGTTAGAGGGAAGGAAGCCAGGGTTTTGAGGAGGCATTGATTGTGGGCTCTGGACACCACAAGAAGGCGGCAGGAAGAGCATTTCATAGATTTCCTACACAAACCTGAGAGCTGCACCTGGCTGGGAAGGCAAGGATCTAGCTGGCTGCCTCTGCCTTGCGAAAGCCTGTCAATAGGACAGCCAAGCCTCCCAAGTTCTAGCTTCATGGTACCTCTTCTCTCTAGCAAGTGTTCAAAATCATGAATCGGGTTACAAGATGGCTCAATGGCTACACTCCAAGACTTCCCTTTGCCCATGTGAATTATCTTTACATGTTCCTTCCCCCCCCTTTCCCCCACAACACAAGCAATCTCAAATGGGATACACTCTTATCATTGAAGTCAAGTTAAATGGAACTATTGATAAAGTGAATTAAGAGTTTGGAGGAATCAGTCAAATCTAGCCCACCCAAAGACATTGGCTCTGGAGTGGAGAGGCATGGGAAGAAAGGACAGGTGCCAGGGCCCTGGGGGATTGTCCTCACTGAAGTAACAAGCCAGAATCCCTTGGTAAACTGCCTATCAGCACTGACCAGATCACTCCAAACCATGATTTTTGGGCCGACTGCCCTACAAGAGATATGGCAGAGTACCCCACCCCCGACTCAAGGACAGGAACTGCAGGATGGGTAAATGTGTATGTGAGAGAGAACCACAATAGGTAACCATGATGAAGGAACCATGAACCATCAAACCACACTTCGTTTTCCTCCCTGGAACTCTTCTGTGGACAGCTAAACTCCATCAGCAGTGGGGAGGTTCACAACAGGTAGCTCTGGGCACTCAGAGTACTTCAACGGGAAAAGCCAGCTGCTTCCTCCTAATCTCCACATTGTCCTTAACTGAACCCAAGCCAGAAGTGGCCGACCTGGGCCTAAGGTTCCTAATCTTCAAAGACCTATTCCCTGCAGCTGTAGGAGGTCATGCAAGGTCAGGGGGCTAACACGTTGGAAACCAAGGGAGTCCCTAAGATGTCCCCTTCATCAGTGGGGCAGTTCATCCCAAACCCTATGGAGAAGAGGCCAAGGCTTGGAGTGGGCCCACAGATATCTACTGGAGAGTCATGGAATTTCTAGGGTCACAGTTCTCCCTGATGGTACCGGTGTCCTTTTCTCTTGTGTTGCAGTTCTTAGATGTCTTTCAGGGCTGCTGTGGGACTTGAAGTTGTGATTAGAGAGAACCATCTTCACTCTACAAAACAAGCCAGCCACAAGCTCTCCCTGACAGGTGGAGCCTGCTGCCTCTAGCTGGTCCTGTGCTTCAGGCCTTGGCCAATGTCATAGACCTCCAATGTCACAATCCAGTGTCTGTGAGGTCCCAGACGCAGAAGAAACCTTTCAAAACATGGGATGTCCCAGCAGAGTAGCACTGCACTGGCCTGGAGCCAAGTCAGGAAGGAGACAAGTGATATCCAGGCCCTCCATCTCCTGTGGTGGGCTAGAACCTTTTGACAAATATTTCAAGATACATGCGTCCTTTTTTTTTTTCTTTTTCTTTTTTTCTTTTTCTTTCTTTTCTTTTCACTATCATAGTCACTCTGGTGAACCCAGACAAACAGACAAATCCAACTACAACGCAACAGGATGCAGATGGGGAAGAAAGGGCTGCATCTGTGGAGATGGCTGGCTGCTCCAGCAGGGAGAGGCAGCACCATTTCCATGGGACTGGAGGAAAAACACTTCAATCAAGGGGTATGTTCCCCCAAACTGGGGTGTGGAGACTGATTACGTGCATGGGGACTTAATGGCGGCTGAGCTCTGGGAGGCTAGCGATCACAAGCTGGGGTGGAAGCGGAAGATGGAAGAAGTGTGGCCGTGCCCTGGGACTCTTGACTGTTCATACTGATGCCAGGACACTGGCACCTCACTTGGCTGCCTCCAGTCCAACACAAGGAGGAGTCAGGCCTAAGAAGCAACCACTTCAGTTAAAAAAGTAGAGTTCCCAGGGTCATCTTCAGGCCCACACCGGTTCCCGTCCAGGATGGGAAGTGATGGAGCGGACCAAACAATGTTATAAGGTTCCTTGTGGGAGGCACACTGGTTGGATTTGTGGAACGTAGGACTAGAGACTAAGGCCCAAATCTGCCTTCCCTGGACTCCAACCCCTAGAGTGAGCAGGTATTGCCCATATCTACCCAGGAGCCAGGGATGGGTCTGGGGGAGGCTGGACCCTTAGGACAGTGAGACATGATGTACGAACGGCAGTGACTGGCTCTTGTGGCAGACGTGGGCACGATAGGACAGGTAGAGGGGATACAATGGCTGTGTAAGGGATGGGAGGCCTGGGACCCACAGCCCAGAATACCACCCCCATCCCTCACACTGCAGAAGCGTCAGAGGACCAGGCTTGAGAACAGACAGATGTCCCCCAAGAGGCACACGTCCTTACAAAGAGAACTGGTTAGCCCTAAAGTCCCAGGTCTGTATGGTGGCCAAAATCATGGCTGTAGTTCCAAACTTCAGAACTCAGTAAAGCAGGTTTTCCTGTGAGAGCAAAGGGAAGCCCAGGACCTCCCACCCACCCCGAGGGAGGGAGGAGAAGGAAGCCAGTGCCCTGGGATATCACAGTCAGCCTTCAGAGAACCAGTCTACAAGGTGCCACCTTCTGGCTTACCTTCTTCCGCAGTCTGCCCTTCAGAAGGGGCACCCACACCCACACACACACACTATACCCACAGTGCTTTATCAAGCTGGAGTCTGTGCTAGCTAAGACTGCTGCAGGCAGCTGGGGTTACCTGTCCTTCCCAAGCTACTTGGCAAGGAGCCGGTGTCCCCTTCTCCTAACCTGTCTTCCTCGACTCTCCCCTCTGACTCCCAGCCCACCCACCTCTCAGCCTTCGCTGTTTCAGTCCTCCCTCACACCCACACAACGTTAACACCACCTGCCTAAGGCTCCACGAACACACCAAGTCTCAAAGCTGTCATTGCTGCCGCTGTCCCTGAAGCCCCTAGGATGGAGCTGTGGACAATTAGTTACCCTAGTCCCTCAGTCACTCCCCAGAAGCAGCCTCCAGAGCCTCCTTCACGCTCTAACACTCAGAGGGAGGGTGGGGTGGGGGGGGGGGGGGAAATCAATTATCAATCGCCCAAGGAAATGTTGGGTTTTTTGGCCATGTTTTTACATATTTTTTTTTCAAAAAAAATTTATTACTAGCCCACAAGTCAATTTGGAAAGATGAAATTTACTCTTTTTCCCATCACTGAATTTGAAGTCCCAAGCCAAAGCCAAGCCACAAAAGTAGGTTAGGTGACAAGCGGGTCAGCCTGCCTGTGAGGAGCAGCGGGAGGGCAGAGGGCGAGGGGCCAGATCATTCTTTCTATTTTTTTCTTCCACACTCTCACTCTCTCTTCTCTCCATGATTATTGACTACCCTGGGAGCCTGATCACAAACCCTGCTTGGCCAAGGACGCAGACACTTCATCGGCGAGTGTGGCAAGCTGTGGTGAGTCCACCATGTCGATGCTGCCCGTGGACGACACATTGCTGAGGTGCCGTGGCGATGTGTCCCCAGACACCACGGGAGACTTGTACACGATTTCCGCTCCGTGGTCTGTCTTGGCTTTGGCATTCTCCCTGAAGGTCAGCTTGTGGGTTTCAATCTGCAAGAAGCAGAGGGTAAAATTAATGACAAGGCTCTACACACCAGAGCTAGTCTGTGGTGGGAGGAAAACCATTCATTCATTCATTCATTTTTTGTTTTTAAGACAAGGTTTCTCTGTGTAGCTCTGGATGTCTTGGAACTTGTTTTATAGACCAGGCTGACCTTGAACTCAGAGATCTGTCTGCCTCTGCCTTCCAAGTGCTGTAAGTTATACACCACCACACCTCATATTTACTTATTCTTGCTTTGTTTTGGTTTTGGTTTTTCAAGACAGGGTTTCTCTGTATAGCCCTGGCTGTCCTGGAACTCACTCTGTAGACCAGGCTGGCCTCAAACTCAGAAATCCGCCTGCCTCTGCCTCCCAGAGTGCTGGGATTACAGGCGTGAGCCACAACTGCCCAGCTCCAACTTACTTATTCTTGAAACAGGCTCTCAGGTAGCAAAGGCTTGCCTGGAATTCTCTATCCAGCTGAGGATAACCTTGGACTTTGGAACTTCCTGCCTGCTTGTCCCCAAGGCTGGAGTCACAGGTGCATGCCACCACACCTAGTTTATGTAATGGTGGGTCAGACCCAGGGCTTCCTGCACGCTAGGAAAGCAGTCTGCTCATCTAAATAGCTTGCATCCTTGTGAGCCACCACCATACTTATATTGTTTTCCGACCAACAACAGTTATGCGGTCTGTCCCATGCCTGCCTGCCCAAGGACCATTGCTTCTCTGTCCTTTAAATATTACACACACACACACACACACACACACACATGCACACACACACATGCACGCACACACACACACACACACACACACACACACACACACGGGCACACACATGCACGCGCGCGCACACACGCACGCGCACGCACACACACATACACACACGAACACACACACATACACACACGAACACACACATGCACGCACACACACACATGGACGCACGCGCGCGCGCACACACACACGGACGCATGCACACGCACACACACACATACACATGCGCACACACACATGGACGCACACACATACGCACACACGCACGCGCACGCACACACACACACACACACACATACACACGCATACACACACACCCATATGGGAACAATACTCACAGGGCTCTGTGCTTTGTTTTTCATACTGGATGTGTGCTTCATTATTGCTCACTTAATTTTTATTATTTAACACATCTATTTATCTACTGTGTGGAAAGACACCAGTATTTAGCTCTGGTCTGCTTGGAAATCGCTATGTAGACGAACTCCAGGGGATCTGCTTCTTTTTTTAATCAATTAATTAATTAATTAATTAATTAATTTTTGGTATTTTTGGATTTGTTTTTTTCGAGACAGGGTTTCTCTGTATAGCCCTGGCTGTCCTGGAACTCACTCTGTAGTCCAGGCTGGCCTGGAACTCAGAAATCTGCCTGCCTCTGCCTCCCAGAGTACAGGTGTGTGCCACCACCGCCCAGCTAATTAATTTATTTAATATATATGAGCACACTGTAGCTGTCTTCATACACACCAGAAGAGGACATCAGATCCCATTACAGATGGTTGTGAGCCACCATGTGGTTGCTGGGAATTGAACTCAGGACCTCTGGAAGAGCAGTCAGTGTGCTCTTAACTACTGAGCCATCTCTCCAGTCCAGGAATCTGCTTCTTGACCATAGAGGAATTTTAATTTAACATGGCTGCTAAAATCATATCCAAAGACCTTCTAGGGCTGTGTGATCTGGCTAGAATACAGACCACACCTTTAGTACACACACGGTGGAGGTAAAGTTAGTTTGTAGAAGGAAGGACACATGTTTGGGAGGGGCAGACAAAGGGACGAATCAGAGCAAGATTTGACAGAACAAGAGATCGCATATGCCCAACTCTCACAAAAAGAGAGGAAGAAGAGACAACTTAAGAGAGCTGGAAAAGGGAGAGGGAAGAGGCAGACACTGGGAGAGTTTTACAGGAACAGGAAGAGAGAACAAGCTAGACACGGGTGAGGGAAGCCAGAGAATGACAAGGAGCCAGAAGATGAAAACAGACGGCAGGGGTTAATTTGAGGCCAAGCGGGGCAATTTTGTGAGAAGCAGAAAGATGTCAGCTTGGAGAGTAGCTTTGAGCCTGAATAACTGAGTTGAATCAGCTAACCAGAGTTTAGAAAGAAAAAGAAAAAGGTGAGCTTATTCAGCAGTAAGTCTCAGAGGCTGAAAACACTCTAGGCCTAGATTACATTGTATGGAGAATAGAAGCTTCCAGGGCTTGGCCTATGTTATCAGCCTGAGGGAGGAAGCTTAGGAGATGACCATTACTGCAGGAGAATAAAAGTTACTTTTTCACCCAACTGATGGGATTAAAGTAATATGCTACCACACCTGGCTATCTTTGTGTGTGTGTGTGTGTGTGTGTGTGTGTGTGTGTGTGTGTGTTTTCGTGTGCCCTAGAGCACATAAAGAGATCAAAGGACAACTTTTGGGTGTTGGTCTTCTCCTTCTAACATCTGTGTCCTGGAAGCCAAACTCAGGGCATCAAGTGAGACTGCAAGCACCTTTATGCACTGAGCAATCTCACTGGAGTGGCTTGGTTTTTTGAAGCAAGATATTACTATTAATCCCAGGCTGGGCAGGAACTAACTGTCCCTCAGTCTCTCAATTGCTGGGATTATAGGTGTGTGCAAGCAATATTTTGCTATTCTACAGAGTGCTTCTTCATGTCAATGGCTATACCATTGCAGCGTCCGCATCAGAAGCCATCTACTCCCTGTTGATGCACATGAAGGCTCTTCCATTTTTCTCAAATTACAAATAATGCTCAGCATGAATAACCCTGAGAGACCTCACACAGATATCATTTTACATGTTATAAATGTATCCTACAAATATAATGCCTATCTGCCTATCATCTATCTATCTATCTGTCTATCCATCTATCTATCTACCTACCTACCTATCCATCCATCCACCCATCCATCCATCCATCCATCAGTCTATCAGTGGTGGGGATGGAACCCGTAGCCTCAAGCATGCTAAGCACATGCTCTACTACAAATGTATTTTCATTGGCCTGACATAATTGTTTCTTGAGGCTCACTGCTTCAGTCTGCTAACCCAGGCCTAGTCCCGGAAGCCTAAACTAGGCCTAGAGTGTTTTCAGCCTCTGAGACTTAGTGCTGAATAAACTCACTCTTTCTTGTTCTTGCTGAACTCTGGCTGATTCAACTTAGCTGTTCTGGCTGAAGCTCCTCTTTAAACTGACTGATACAATCTGGCTCTTCTCTTGACCTCTCCTGAGTTGCTCTCTTCTTGGCCTCAAACGAACTCCAGCAATCTGTTCTAGTCCTCGGCCTCCTTCTCATTCTCTGGGTCCTTCTGTCTCCCCCGGCCTGCGGCTGGTTCTCTGCGACCTGTGTCTGTACAGTTGTCCCAGCAAAGCTGTCTCCTTCCGCTCTCTGCACTGCTCTTAAGTAGCTTCCCTTTCCTCTCTCTTCAATGGGCGTATCCTGTCTCTGATTCATTCTGTCAGATCTTTCTCTGCTTTGTCTCTCTCTCTGCCCCTCCCTTAGAAATCACGCAAAGCTGGCCGGTGGTGGTGCACTCCGGTAATCCCAGTACTTGGGAGGCAGAGGCAGGCGGATTTCTGAGTTCCAGGACAGCCTGGTCTACAGAGTGAGTTCCAGGACAGCCAGGGCTACACAGAGAAACCCTGTCTCGAAAAAACCAAGTCCAAAAAAAACCAAAAAAAAAAAAAAGTAATTGACAAATCACTCTCAAACAAGGGTTTCCTTCCACAAACTAACTTTATCTTTACCGTTAGAAATAATTAAAGGTGTGTTTAAAGGGTGTGACTGCATTCCAGTCAGAGGAATTAAAGGTGTGTGCTGACGTGCTGGGCCACACCACAACTAGAAACAGGGTTTTTTTCAATAAAGAACCTAATTGTCGGGTTCACAGTGTGATCAAATACCCTGCAACATTCTACTGCTGCTTCCCACCACCAGCTCTAGACTCCGATTCACTAGATTATTGCCATCTTGCTGCATAAATGAAGCCACGAAGAAGAGGGCAGACTGGAGAACTACGATGCTGGTGGCTTCCGAGCCTCACACCCTGTACCAGAGATGACTAAGGTATTTTTAGGTGCCAATTGCTGGCACACATGCTAGAAAGTATGATACCAAGAAGCCCTTCTTAAGAAATGATGTCGTAGGGGTAGGGGGATGGGTAGGAGCGGTTGCTCTGCAAACACAAAAACCTGAGTTCGAATCCTTAGCACCCAAGTAGAAAGCAGAGCATGGCTGTGCATGCCTGCAGCCGGTCACCTCAGCATTGAGGAATGCGACCAGGTAACATCCCAAGAGCTCACTGATAGGCAGCTTAGGGAAATCAGCAGGCTTCTCTCGAGAGTGAAAGGGGAAGACACCTGATGTTCTGCTCTGGCCTCTGTTCGCATGTGCATGGGTGTGCTCACCTGTATACTCATGCATGCAACACACCACACACACACACACACACACTCACACAGGATGAATGGGTGGGAAATAATACCATAACCAGGAGTCCAAGAGGAAGTAGAAAGCATGAGATAGCAGTCTGAGGCATGACCCAGGGCCCTGGGCATGGACACCCTCTCTGCCCGCTGGAGTACAGCCTGTCAGCATTACGACTTTGCCCTAGCTCCCTGGTAACTAGTGGGAAAGATCTATCTGCCTTTGGTCTTCTGCCTTGTTCTGGGTACACTAAGGTGAGAATGAGAATCCATCTCCAGATAGTCCATAGAGGACCTTCTAGGACAACCCTCCTAATGCTGTGACCCTTCAATATAGTTTCCTCATGCCGTGGTGACACACACCCCCACATACACACCATAAAATTATGTCATTGCTACTTAATAACTGTAATCTTGCTACTGTTATGAATCATGATGTCAATATCTGATATGCAGGATATGATGGTATGCTACCTCCAGAGGGGACAGGACCCACAGGTCAAGCTTCTTGTCCACGACGTTGACCGGATGACCTCCCTTTGGCCCCTTACCTTCTTATTCCCTCCTCCAGGGACATGGGTGATGTTATCCAAGGAGCCAATCTTGGACTGGACTCTGTCCTTGAAATCCAGCTTCTCTGATTTTACCTCCACCTGGCCACCTCCTGGAACACACACAACCCACATCAGCCTCTGCCGTCCTCTGTGGGCTGGAGGACTTAGCATATGTTGAATGAGCTCACAGTCAGGTGGGGAATGTCTGAAGATGTGACCACTCTGACTCCACCACAGGCTGGGCCAGTGATCAAAAGAACAACACATCTTCAGAGAGTTGCCAGGGCTCTGCTTTATCTGCAAAGAGGCTTAGCCACAGGAAGCTACCTGCTTCTCCTCTAATCGAGAAGGTGCCCATTAGGATATTTACCCTGCAAAATCTTCCTCCTGAGATCACTCAGTGGGACAAGAAACTTGACCAAGAGAAGGCATGCTAGATTTTAAATCAGATGCCTTCCAGCTGTGGGAGATTTTCTGTAAGCCATAGCCCCTCAAGACCTTGGAATCAAACTGCACAATGAGGAGAGAGACCCTAATCTCCCCTTTAGCTCAGTCACCACACCAGGATGTAGCAGGAGAGGAGGGGACCTGTCCTGTTTTCCCAGGAAGAGTGCTTTCTTTGAACAGTGTTAGAGCAGAGATAAGACCACAGCCCAGAAGGTCTCTTGTTATAGCTGGTGCAGTTGAAGTGTCCCCCATGCTGGCTGGGACAAGACTGAGATGTTCACAGAGCCAGCCTTTGGAGGGCCCCCTAATCACACCCATGGGTGGCCCGTTTACACAGGCTTTTCTGGGGGAGCCATAGGATAGGATCTGAAGCCAGTTCCTCCTGTCCTTCCACCCCTTGCCTTGGCTGACAAGCAGGCCCAGGTCCCAGGCCACACAGCACTTTTCCTTTTAACATTCTCTGCCCAGGTTGGCCTATTCCAGGAAGCACCCAGCAGCCCGGTCAGCGCTCCTGCCCCAAAGCCTGCCTCCCTCAAGTGCTACCTGGCTTGTGATGGATGTTCCCTAGGGAGCCACACTTGGAGGTCACCTTGCTCAGGTCCACTGGCTTGTAGACTATTTGCACCTGCAGGGTGAAGAGGATGGAAGAGACAGAGAATCAAGGGTGTTATGTTACTAGCGGTGTAACACAGCCAAAGCCCGATGGAGCACTGTCAGTGACTCCCATCAGCTGCTGAATACACCCCACTCAGGATGGAAAATATGCTCCCCCAAATCCAGCCAACCCCCATCCCACAGGGAGCTGTGTCCTCACCAAGTAGCTGTAGGACCTAAACATCTTCAATCCCAGAAACACAAGACACTCTCGCGGAAAAGCAGAGATGCCTGGTCCTGTACGTGACCATCTATGTAGCAGATACTTAAGTATAAAAAACATAAAATCATTTAATTGATGAAAGACCAATGACACCCGGGGGGGAAAGAAGCCTTCGCAGCCCTGCGCCTTCTCCTCAGAGGGGACTCAGAGGAGAAGCCGGCGAGAATGGGTGTGCTTCATCCAGGAAGCTCCCCCGGTCCCGGACCACCAGTCAGCAAACAGGACCCAGATCAGCTCTATGACTCAGAGTTAAGAGACAGCTGGTGTTTAGACAGTCTCCTGAACACTTGAGCCTGCAAAGCGACCGACAGGAGGCAGGCACACAGCAGAGACCACAGCTTCAGGGAGTGTCTGAGCAAGCGTGAGTAAGCAGACAGGACACACAGGGAGACCTGCGAGCCTAAGGGTCCTTCTTGTGCAAAGCCTGCTCTGGCAAGTGACAGTGGCTTTCCTGACAGGATACTCTGGAGACCACCCAGGCAGATGGGGCTCCTGGAAGCCAGTCTCTCTCAGATCTGTGCTTTTACAGCTCAGACAGCTGCTTGCTAGCCGCTACTTGCTCAGTCCTATGGGGCTCCCACACAGACCCTGGTCCTTCCAGGCTGAGGAGGCTCATCTCCTGTCCTGGGAGAGGGGTGACCTCATGTTCAAGAAACAATAAAGCAAAGTGGTTTCTCCAGAGGTCTCAATAGACAAATCCCTCTTGTATCCATGGATAGCTGTGCTGATGGTGTTTTGTATTCTGGTGTGTGTGTGTGTGTGTGCTTACATGTGTGTGTGTGTGTGTGTGTGTGTGCTTACATGTGTGTGTTTCTGCTATTGGACCTGATGGCAGAAGAGGGCTATGGCCTCATCCGTCAGTGTGCTAGAGGGTCAGTCTGCCCTGCAGAGGAGGGTGGCTAAGGAGCAGACAATCCCAAGGACCATCTTAAAACAGATCCAGAGGCCAGCAGGAGTTCTGAGGCAGGTGACGATGGGGAGCCAAGGCCCTCTAAGAAGGAACAGGAATGCTGCAGGGGCCAGGACCTCCCTCTCTTCCGTCTGGACCAGGCAGAGTCATTAGAAAGTCAGTACCAGGGGGGGGGGGGAGGTGTGGGCAGATAGGAGATGTTGGAAGCCTGAAATGGCCAGAGAAGAAAGAAATGTACTGCGTGGGGAATGGGGGAGCAGCTGACTTGGGGTACTAAATCCCACAGAGCAGCTCTGGAGGGGAGGCCACAGCCCAGCCAGGAGGTGGAGATGGAGAAGCAGCTTGTCTGCAGCAATTCCCCCACCCTGGAGAGAGCCAGGAGCAAGCTAGATGTGCAGCCAGGAATCCTACAACCCACATGCCACCAGCCCCACTCCCTAAGAGAGCTTTCTCTACAGGTCTATCCTGTAGTTAACAGTGGCCATAGGCCACAGACCAGGCTATCTTGTGACTCTATAGAAGGTCATAGGCTAGCTCTCAGGCTGGCAAATTGCAGTATACATTAGAAAGTTCCCTGATATCCTAGGCACTGTAGACTGCTGACAGTCAGACAATCAGCATGTGACCAGAGCTGCCCTGAGCTGGCTAGTCCCAACTTCCTCTAGAGGAGCATGCGCCCTCTGCAGCCCTTGGGAGCCGGAGCTCCCAGCCCCAGGAACAGACCAGACATGAGCAAAACCAGATGCTTCTGGCTCTCCTCCCTAACCACAGCAAGCCTGGGTTGGGAAACTAAAGTATCATAAACAGCATTACTGGGCCCAGGGACAAGGGGATCTTAAAGATCACCTTTTCCTGCAACCCATCTCTTCCTATACACTGAGAAGGCATCACACAGGGCAGTAACTACAGTGTAGCCAACAGCCCCGCCTTTCCTTATGAAGCAAAACAAGTATGGGAGGTGGGGTGGCAGGATCTGCAGGCCGGCGGTAAGTGGAGGACAGAGGAAAAGGCAGACATGGTGAGTAAGCGTGGGAGGCAATAGCCACGGGGCCAGCACTTGCTGCTCTGGGGCCAAAGGTCCCAGAGTCAGAAGGCAGGGCAGGTGTCAGGGCCTGAGGCAGAAGCACATTGCAAGAATAAACCCTGCGGGCTAGGAAAGAGAGCGGGTCCTGGCAATCCAGCGCTCACAAGGCGGAGCCAGGGAGGGGGAGCTGGCAGGGAGAAACCAGAGGCCACTTTACATATCCTGTCCTGTTGGGCACAGGCCAGCCAAGGGGACAAGGGAGTCCCCAAGCCCATCGAGGGAGCACACCTCGCAGGGACTCACTGGGGATTGCTGGGTTCCCAGTGGCGTTTAAAGGGGGGACAAATTTAAAACCCCTTCTCTGGCAAACAATGCAGGCAAAGACACTTGTGTCTCCTCTGGTTTAGGCTCTATGCAACCAGAATCGCTGTCCTGGGGCAGGGGGCGGGGGTGGGGGTGGGGGGGGGGGAGGAGTGCTAAATTTAACTGAGAGGCTTGGGAATTGTCTCTTCTAAGATGAAGGAGACCCAGATGAAAAATGGAGGGTGGCATCGACCTTGACGTGAAACAGGAAGTCCTAGTGTCTAGTGGGATCACATGGTCCATTCCCCCCCCACAGCAGAGACTGGCCCAGAGATGAGGGAAGAGGTGTCAGCCCATCCCACGCATGGGTGCCAGTCTCTTCAACCCCAATATCTGCGGGGCTTCTAGGAACGCATATACGGTGCCACAGGGGCCCAGCTTCTCAGAGAAGGGCCAGCTGGAGCCAATTGCTCTCCCTATTCTGCTGGACCATCCATGGAACAGGGAGGGGAGTCTGGGGACACGGGAGGTCCTGAGCCTGAGATGATTTATTCTATGCAATGTCTCACAAGGACACACTCATGACACTTGTCACAGCAAAGGCTGCAGCACACCTCGTGCAGAGTGCGACAGTACTCACACTGCCTCCGCCCGGGACGTGTTTGATATTGTCCTTCGAGCCACACTTGGACTGGACGTTGCTAAGATCCAGCTTCTTATTAATTATCTGCACCTTTGATAGCCAAAAAAAAGAGTGAGAGACGACCACACCCGGCGCGCATCGCCCCCTGACCTGTGGGCTGCAGGAAGAGCCAGGTCTGAGCCCTGCCTCCTCGGGATACAGGAGCTGCCTGGGACGGCACCCAGAAAAACCTACCAGACTCGGAAATCACAAAAGGGACCTGGAAGAAAACATGGCTGGGGAACAGAGCTGGGAGGCCACCAGGTCGGGTGGACAACGGTGGACAACGGTAAACACACAAGTCCCCTGTGTCAAAGGATCAGAAGGAAAACAACAAAAATCCAAGCAGACACATCAGTGCAAGGCACCTTATCACAAAGAACTTCCCACTGCGGGGGCTGGGGAGTGGGAAGGCTATCAATGCCAGCCAGATTGTCTTGAGCTGAGCTGTGAGGGGGCTCCGTGAGGGTAGAGACACTCGCCACAAGCCCCCACCTGTTGTCTTCTGACTTCTGTATGTGGTGGCACGCACACACAATACATAATTACTTTAAACTATCCTGGGCTAAACTTAGCTTTTTAAAAAAAAAAAAAAAAAATGATGTTTTGAGGCGGGGTCCCTCTATGTAGCCCTGGCTGTGCCGAAACTCAGGAGTAGACCAGGCTAGCCTTGAATTTACAGAAATCTACTTGCCTCTGTCTCTGGAGCAATGGAGTCAATAGTGTGTACCACCTGCCCAGTTTATTTTTTAAAAGATTGTGCTTATCTATCTATCTATCTATCTATCTATCATCTATCTATCTATCTATCTATCTATCTATCTATCTATCTATCATCTATCTATCATCTAAGTATCTGACAGGGTTTCTCTGGATTTATTTATTTATAGACCAGGCTGACCTCTGCCTCTGACTCCCATGTGCTAGGATTAAAGGTATGTGCCACCACTGGCCAGTTGAGTTTTAAAAATCTTTAAAAAGCCGGGCAGTGTTGTCCCACACCTTTAACCCCAGTGCTTGGGAGGAAGAGGCAGGCAGAGCTCTGCACTCAAGGCCGGAAATCTGTGGACAGAGTCAGCTTGCCTCCTTGCTGGGGCTAGTTAGCAAGTGAGTGGCTCACCTCGCCCAAGCATGCGCTTCCTGCTTGAGGGCATGGGCTGGCACGAAAAAGAGTTTCTGTGTGAACCCCACTCAACTGTTGGTCTTGGATAGCCATTCAGCCCTTCTGTGCCTCAGTTTCCCCACCAATTCCTTGGGATAGTGCCCCCTCTACTACATCTATCTACTGTGTGTGTGTGTGTGTGTGTGTGTGTGTGAGAGAGAGAGAGAGAGAGAGAGAGAGAGAGAGAGAGAGTTCTTATTCTTTTCTTTCATTTGCTTTTGAGACAAGGGTCTAATGTAGCCCAGGCTAGCTCAGGTTAGCCTCAAACCTGCTATGTTGCCAAGATAACATTGCACTCTTTAGCCTCCTGCCTTGGCCTCTCAGGGCTCAGATGACTGACAGGTGAGGACCGCCAAGGTGAGCTTTGCTTATACCGTCCCCTGATAAACCTCTAAAGGAGATTTGCTTGCTTTCAAAATGGGACAGGAAGCCAAGTGTGGAGACCCATGCTTACCATCCCTGCCTGTCTGAGGCAGGAGGATATGCTCTTAGTTCAAAGTGACTCTGAACTACAAACATAGTGAGTTCCAGGCCAGCCTGAGCCATAGAATGAGACCCGTGTAAAGATAAAAATGAAAAAGAAGCCAGAATATGGGAGAACTTTAGAATCAGAAAACAAGCCAGGTGGTGGTGGCACATGCCTTTAATCCCAGCACTCGGGAGGTTAGCATGAACTCTGTGAGTTTGGGGTCAGCCTGGTCTACAGGGCTAATTCCAGAGCATCTAGGGCTATACCAAGAAACCCTGTCTTGAAAACCCAAAATAACAAGAACAACAATAATAGTAACAAAACAATAACAATAACAAAAACAATTACAACAAAAACAACAACAAGAAAATAAGAGAAAAAAGGAAAATAAGAGGATGATGTTATAATAAAGGAAAGTCACTGAGATATGAATATAGCACTATTATAGTCAGCACTGAGCTTCCTGGAAGTCAATGGGCAAAAGGAAACGGGACTGATTATACAATTCATGATTTGACAAAGAAAACATGGTTTTGGGAGGAAGATGACTGCTAGTCACAAATTAATCAGAGGACTTTAAGCAATCACACATAGTCTGCAACATACAGAGACCCCACCCTGTGTGTGTGTGTGTGTGTGTGCGCGTGCATGCGTGTGTGTGTGTGTGTGTGTGTGTGTGTGTGTGCTTTTGTGTATGTGTGTGTTTCTTATTCTAACCTCACAGGAAAGGAAACAAGTTTTTGTGGGGGTTGGCACTAGATAGGTATTTACAAAGCAGACTTGAGTTACTGCTAGTGGTTATATTAAAGCCAAAGTTTTTATAACACTCAGGTTCATCAAGGGGATGGGGGTAGGGAGGTAGGGGGTAAGGGGTGGGGGGGGAAGAGGGGGCAGGAGTATGGGTGGGGGTGGTTGGCATTGTGAAACTGGAGCCCTGCCACGCCTTTTTCCAGCAACAGCAGCATGGGCGGTTCCAGAGCACTGGGCTCTGGCTCTGGCCAGACACAGGAAATATCCTTGAGGGAAAGGAGGACGTTTTTTATCTGCGGGCCTCCCATTCAGGAGGGAAGTGTTTAAGGGCTGGGAGTGGTCCTGAGAACTGGATAGACCACTTTAGTTTACACTTCCCAGAGATCCCAAAGCCGCGTCAAAACCCTAAGTAGACTTTGTTCTATCTCTGCTTGGGTTCAGAACTCTCCTGGGATCCCTCCTTGGCCCCGAGCCTCTCGTCCCAGGAGCCCCCAGACTGCGGGTACTAACTGGGCTGGGCCTGGCATCACTGCATTTGGAAAATGAACCTGGTGTGGTCAGCTGAGGCCCCCACGTAGTCTTTCCTTAGAGTTCAAGTGATGGCTTGGGGATGGGCAATCCCCAGAAAGCCTGCCTGTATCAGTCTAGCCAACTCGTGAAAGCAATAAGGTACCAGAGGTCAGGACCCGTTACAGCTGCCTTTCAACAGTGGTATTGGCTGGGAACGGAGCTCAGTTATTAGAGGACTTTCCCAGGATGCATAAGGTTGTGGGTTTAAGCCCTCACAGTGTATAAAACTGGATGTGGTGATGCATACCTGTAGTCTTAGCACTTGGTGGGTGGAGACAGGAATGTCAAAAAATTCAAGGCCCCCCGGGCAGTGGTGGCTCACACCGCCTTTAATCCCAGCACTTGGGAGGCAGAGGCAGGTGAATCTCTGAGTTTGAGGCCAGCCTGGTCTACCGAATAAGTTCTACGACAGCCAAGGCTATACAGAGAAACCCTGTCTTGAAAAAAAAAAAAAGTTCATGAGTTTGAGACCAGCTTGGAATAAATGAGCCACTATTTTTTTTTAGCCCCTATCTTTAAAAAAAAAAAAAAAAAAAGCATTTTTTTCTGTGTCAGGAAAGTGTTGCATTTAAAATACATGCAACTCCCACCCCACCCCCACACACATGTTAACATATTTTAAAAACCCTCATATCTCTGTATAACCAGTGGTGAAATAGAAAGATAGGCAGACAGAAACAAAAGGAAACAGGCAGAGACGAGAGATAGAAAAAGAGCCCCAGTTAGGGAAAAAGACGACTCAGAAATAAGATGGAAGAATGCTAAAACTGCTGGCCGCTGTTTGCAGCACTCCACCGCCATCTTGTGGTCACCTGTGATACTACAACCCCTGCACTGTGAGGGACTCGCAGGTTATGTCCTGCGTGGACCCGGATATCTTCAGAGGAGTTCCCCATCTGCTCAGTCAACCAGGGGGACAGTAACCAAAAACTGGAAATTAGGAAAGAAGTGAAATTTCTTTCCTTTTTATTTTTATTCTTTTGTGAGACAGGGTCTCACTACTTAGCTCTGGCTGTCCTAGAACTCACTCTGTAGACCAGGCTGGCCTTGAACTCAGAGATCTGCCTGCCTCTGCTTCCCGAGTGCTGGCATTAAAGGTGTGCACACCTTGAATTCCTGATTCTCCTACATCTACCTCCTGAGTGCTGGGATTACTGGCGGAAGCCACCATATCTTTTTTTTTTTTTTTTAATAGAATCTCAAGTATCCCAGACTATAGCTTTGCTGACAGTGTCAGGATGGGACTTGGGTCCCCAAGCCACACCCCTGGCTTGTCCTTTTACTGCACTATCATCTCCTGTTATTTAATGCTTTCTTTCAGTCACAGGTGAATTTCTATAATTTATTTATTTTTTTATTTGAGGGTGGGCCAGGCTGGCCTTGAACTCACTGTGCGGCTGAGGCCGACGTTGAACTCACAGTTCTGCCTTCACCTCCCCACCTGCTACAGTCAGAGATAAGTATTATGTCTGCTCGCCTCCATTCCAAGAAAACACTTCTCACTCCATGAGAGGCCCTGGGACAGAGAGTCTAAGGTGGGCTTCCAGGCTTCTAGTCTCTAGAACAGAGTTTCTCAACCTGTGGCTTGAAACCCTTTTGAGGGGAGGGGTCAAATGACCTTTTCATAGGGGTCACCTAAGATTTTTGGAATATGGATATTTACATTACAATTCTTTTTTTTTCCCCTTTTGATTTTTGAGACAGGGTTTTTCTATGTAGCCCTGGCTGTCCTGGAATTCACTTTGTAGACCAGGCTGGCCTCCAATTCAGAAATCTGCCTGCCTCTGCCTCCCAAGTGCTGGGATTACAGGCGTGCACCACCACTGCCCGGCCTACATTACAATTCTTAACAGTAGCAAAGTTACAGTTATGAAGTAGCGATGAAAGCAATTTTATGTGGTGTGTGTGTGTGGGGGGGGGTCACTACAATATGAGGAAGTGTATTGAAGGGATACAGCGCTTGAGAATTGAGAACCACTACTCCAGAGATAAAACATGAGCTCTCACAACAGATCACTGGACTTAGATTTTTCTTTTCCTTTTCTTTTTAATTTTTTTTGTTTGTTTTTTGGTTTTTGCTTTTTTGATCAGAGAATGTCTTGATCCATGGCACCCTGCCTGGCCTGGAATTTGCCACACATAGAACATGCTGCTCTTGAACTGACAGCAAGTCCTCCTGGGGTTACAGACGTGTTCTATCATGTCCTGCTCCCGTGAGTAATTTTTAAAAGCATGTTTTAAACACTGGTCTTACTGTGAACGCCCCACTCTCTCCTCTCAGACACAGCACAGGGCAGGGTCACCTCTGGATGGACATGGAAGGCCTAGGGCTGGCTCAGCTGTGTCCCAGCTGAGGAGGCAAGTATGGGACCTGGAAATGGGGACATAACAGAGACCAAAGGAAGACCCAGGTTTGGGACGGACCAGAAGCCAGCAAGGCAAGAACGTGGTGATCCTAAGCCTTAGGCCAGGCTGTATCTAGGAAACACTCTGGTCCATCCCTGGGGGTCACAGTGAGGCTGGGGTAGACATTTAAAAACTTCCCAGTGGCTCTTGTCTCCGGGTTCCACACCCCTTCCTGTATTCTCTGGTAAGGCTGTCACCCGGCTGCATTTTCCAGTGACACGGGCTCACTGTGGCATCTTAGGGTGAGACATGTTCACTGAGGCAAACCATGGAAGCTGAGGGAAAAGTCCAAGGCCGAAAGAGAGGTGCCTCAACTATTTCCTAATCAATGATCTTCATGGGGAGCCCAGGCTAGGCATCCTCCTTGGTCCAACCTGAGGATGCTGGGACACTCAATGTCTGCAGAGTCCCCTGCAGTCCCTTTCTTCAAGGCAAACACCACTCCAGAGGGGTCTGTATTCTTTAGTATCTTTTTTTAAAATTAAAATACATCTATTCATTTATGCGGATGTCGTGCATGCTTGTGACAGGGTGTGATGGCCATCAGAGGAAGACCTGTTGGAGTCAGTGCCCTCCCTCCACCACGAAGGTCCCGAGGATCGAACTCAGGTGCTCAGGTTTGGTGGCCAGTGCCTCTAACTGTTGAGCCATCTCACTGAGTCCGGGGTACTTTGTAAGATTTTTTTTTAACTTTTATTTGTGAATCTGTGTGTGTGTGTGTGTGTGTCTGTGTGTGTGTATGGATGCCTAAGGAAGTCAGGAGAAAGTGGAAGGTGACGTGGAGCTGGAGTTACAAGCAGCTGTGAGCAGCCCACAGTGGGTGCTGGAGACAGAACTCTGGCTAAGAGCAAGAGCTCTTGACTTCTTAGCCATCTCTGCAGCCCTGCTTTATTCATTTATTGTGGGGGAGGGGTGAGTGCCTGGAGGTCAGAGGACAGCGCGAAACAATGTGGGAATTGAACTTGGTCACCAGACATCATCATCATCACCATCATCATCACCATCACGTAGCTTCGTAAAAACCCAGGCTATCCTTGAATTCTTCCGGTGGTGGAGATCAACCTTGAACTTCTGATCCTCCTGATTCCATCTCTGCAGCTCTGGGACTATAGGTGTGCTCTACCAGGAAGTGCTTATCTGTTGCTGGGGACTAAACCCAAGGCTCCAAGCTAGGCACACACTCTGCTCCTGGATCCATAGCTCTGGCCCTATTCTTCAGACTCTTAGAATTTTGCCTTCCATGGCCAATAATTGTTTTGAGATAGGTTTTCATTAAACAGACATTTCAGGAACCCAAGATGTCAGCTCAGCTCTCAGAATCTCTCGTCAGTGGGTGTTACAGGTCTTGTCCATCAACCTGGAATAAAAGGCTTATCATCCCTTCTGGAGACGGCAATGCTGCTCTTTGCTTGTGGGGCTGAGGGCTTGTTCAGACAACCCTCCTGCCCTCTGTTCCATGGTTCTGTCACATCTCATGCTGTCACCCCTGAAGTCCCAAGGCAAGTCACTTTGTCTCCTCTGTAGAAAACAGCAAGTCATCACAGCTCCTCAGATGGGGCGAGCCACGCCCTTTTCTTCTATGGAGCATTGTAGGATGTTGTAGTTCCTGTTCAGGCCAGTTCCTGGTACTAATTTGAAAGAACTGCCCAACCAGGTAAGCCACCCCACCAAGGGCAGGGGCTGACCGGGCAGCCACCCTCGCTGCAGGTTCTGCTGAGTCCTTGCTCCCTGCAGCCTTGCTCCATCCAGCAGCCCTGCTCCTTGAAGGGTCAATGCCTTAGAGCATCATGGGATGCAGAACTCTCTTCAGTTACCACACATCAGTGAGTCCAGGGGGGACTGCCCAGGGGAGAGCTGAGGGAAGGGCCTTCTAGGTGGATGGCGGCCCCTGCCGGTCAGAACAAAGCAAGGCACGACCCAGAGGTTCCCAAGGGGCAAGCAGCAGAGGTGACACTTAGAAGCCCAGATTGGGGTCCACAGAGTCACAAGTCACAGAGGTGACTTGACACGGTGCTGGAGGAGCCACTGTCCAGGACCAGAATGAATGGGAACAGGATGGTGCTTGGATGATTTTTCAAGACAGGGTTTCTCTGTAGCCCTGGCTGTCCTGGAACTCACTCTGTAGACCAGGCTGGCCTTGAACTCAGAAATCCACCTGCCTCTGCCTCCCAAGTGCTGGGATTACAGGTGTGCGCCAACACACCCGGCAGCTCTGTGGACTTACCTCCTCCTCCTCCTCCTCCTCCTCCTCCTCCTCCTCCTCCTCCTCCTCCTCCTCCTCCTCCTCCTCCTCCCCTCCCTTCTCCTCCTTCTCCCTCTTCTTTGAGGCAGAGTCTTGTCACATAGCTCATTAGCCTCAAACTGGTCTTCCTCCCAAATGCCATGCCCTGCCCCTTCTGAAGGAGGCAGGTAAGTATCTTTGGGGGTAGGAGAGCACAGGTGACTCTGAGAGGAGTTAATACAACCTAGGACCAAGCCAAGGGACCAAGCCGACACCCAGGGATGTCAGGGAGAGAGCACTCAACCTAAAGCCGGCCGCTGAACGGAGAGTGATGGGAGCTTTAACCCAGACGCCGCCCAGACGCCGCCCAGAGCAGAGCCCATGGAAGGGGCTAGGGTTCCCCCAACAAAGCACCGTGTTCAGGGCAGGTGCCCACAGGAGCTGTAGTCAGTTTCCCTCTAGTGACAAGCACCAACCAAATTCAACAGCAGGAAGGAACGGTGTCCACTGTTCTGATGGAGGTAGACAGCCTCCCCTCAGAGGGCAGACTCTGAGGAGCGCCTCTTGCACCTTCCGAGGTGTGTTGTCCCAGAAGTCCCCGGCCCACAAGACAGAGACAGTAGACTGAGCAATGGCTAACAGCTCTGTGCCCCACACTCGCCTCCCCTCAGTCCAGAGCTGGGTGGGGAAGTGACCACATACTGTGTGTTCCTTTATTTTTATGTTGATATCCCAACCTCACCATGTGGTTTAGAGATAAGGCGTTTAGGGTACGGTTGAAATGAAGTCAGTAGGGTGACCCTAATCCCACGGGGCTAGTGCCTTCTAAGAGGAGACTGGGACTCAAAGAAAGACATCAAGGGGTACACAGAGGACTCAGGGCTGAGGAGTTAAGTCGGCTGACACCCACATAATCTCTCTCTGTTGCGGTTTCCGGAACCCTGAGGATATGTCGGTCAGCCTGTGACTAAAAGCAAAGAAGACGGAGCCTCAGGTGCCTGGGGCCAGAGATCTAGAAATTTCAATGCAGTCGTAGAACCTGCTGCTTTTATTAAAACCTTGAATTTCCCCAGAACCGAGGGCAAAAGCCAAGCCCACAAGGGCGGCACCCAGCAAAATCCATAGGCTACCATAGGTGGGTCTCTGCAGACGAAGGGAGGAGCCAGCGCTTTGGTGGCCTGAGTGTTGTGGGGCGGGGCGGGGTGGGGCGGGGTCAGTTGAGGGTGCGGGGAGCTTCTCTGGCTAAGGTGGGAGCTACCGGCCCGGGCTGGCTTCCCGCCATGGTCGTCTAGGCCCTTACCTTGCCGCCTCCCGGCTGGTGTTTCAGGTTCTCAGTGGAGCCGATCTTCGACCTGACGTTCTTTAGGTCTGGCATGGGCACGGGCGCAGTCTGCAGGCGGCTCTTACTGGCAGACGGTGACTTAGGGGGAGTGCGGACCACTGCCACCTTCTTGGGCTCTCGGGTGGGCGGTGTTGGTAGGGATGGGGTGCGGGAGCGACTGCCGGGCGTTCCGGGGGAGCCGGGGCTGCTGTAGCCGCTTCGTTCTCCGGATTTTGGCGGTTCACCTGGAGAGTCGGGAGAGAGGAAGGGGCTGAGGGCATGTGAGCGCGCAGGGTGGTGGTGGTGGGGGACGGGGACGATGTCTGCAAAGTCCCTGAGGCCACTGGACTGGACACCCACTGCCAGGTGGGGTGGGGATTTGGGAGACCATAAAGACCATTTGTTGAGAAGCATCGCTCCTGCTCTGTCGCTTTGATACAATGACAGCTATTTCTCAGTAAAACAACCGACTTCTCATCAGTGCCCCAATATAGGGCATACCTCCTCCCAAGGATGGTACAACTCTCCCCAAGCCCTGAGGTGTCCTGAAGTCAGGAGATGAGTTCTAGCCAGCTGCCTGTTACTCCCCTCAGGCAGGATGTGACTGGGTGCCATTCCACAAACACTTCTGCCCGGTCTTTCTCTTAACTGGGGGGCGGGGAGGGGGCGTGCAGTGACCCGGCCCCAGTGTAGCCTTCAAGCCGGGATCCTCCCGACCCTTCCCCCACACACCCGGAGATCCTCTAACTGTGGGGCCGCAGAAGAGAGAATCACCTGGCCAGAGTCTTCTGCACAAGCCGCGCCCCACATTGCTGGAGCACAGGATGCCCTCCCCCTTGCCCTGTCTAAATACCGTCAGCTTCCAGGAAAGCCGCCGGGACTTCTCCCCAGACTCCTTCCCACTCTCCCTCCTTCACCTCCCATTGCTTCCAGGACACACCTAGAGTTCCCTTAGCCACCACACCCTATGGGTTTTTCCTGTTGTGTTTGAAAACCTCCGAGGTTTGTAGCAGGAGGTGGGACTGTGGTGTGCAAATTTCGGGGCCCCCATCCAGATCTGATACAGCCAGATATGACAGAGGCACCGGGCCTGCAAAACTGGTCCGTCTCAAGCTTCCCAGCCCACAGCAAGAGGCTCCGGAGCAAATCCGCTCACTGCAGCCGACCTCCCTTGAAGCGTCAGCTGCCAGCTCCAGTCTCAATAGCCCCTAAAGCCGTCAAGCTCGGGGATCCGTGGAGAGTTGCTGCTACTCTGGGCTTAGCTCTGCCTCCATATCCCCAGGGATACACGGTAGTTGTGACTGTGTCCCTTCCCTGACACTTCCAAAGTAACCTTGGGTGACCTGGTGACCCTCTCATCTATGCCTGTGTCCTCATCTGGAAGAGATCAGAGTCCTCAAGATGTTGCCTATGAGAAGGGTATCTGGGGATTAGAGAGATCGCTCAGCAGTTCACTGGCTGATCGATCGTCCACTCCAGCACCCACATGGCGGCTCAGAACCGGCTGCAATTCCAGCTCCAGGGGATCTGAAACCCCCTTCTGGCTTCCATGGGTACCAGGCAAACACCCGTGCACATAACATAAAAATAAACAAATCTTTAGGACAGGGAGGTCACGAAGGGTCCAGCTCAGCGTCTGGTGCACTGCCTGAGCACTTGCTAAATACAGAAAAAGTTACGTGTGGGGACATGCTTCTGTAGTGCTAGTTGTTTGGGAGGCTAAAGCAGGAGGATTATTTGAGCCAAGGGACCAACCTGGGCAAATAGAGCAAGGTGCCTTTGTTGTTGTTGTTGTTTTTCTTGAGACAGGTATAGCCCCGGCTGTCCTGGAGTTCACTCTGTAGACCAGGCACCACTGCCTGGCAAAAATGTGTAGCCCAGGCTGGCCTCAAACTCATGATCCTCCAGCCTCCGCCTCCTTCAGCAAATCCTACCAGTGTACACCACCACAGCCAGCTTTTTTTTTTTTTTTTTTTTTTAAAGACAGGGTTTCTCTGTGTATCCCTGGTTGACTTGAAACCCATTCTGTAGACCAGGCTGGCGTCAAACTCAAGATCCCATTTGCCGCTGCCACTCAAATGCTGGGGTTAAAGGCATGCACCATCACTGCTTGATGTGATGCCATTTCTTGACAAACAAACCAAAAAGTCTCAGCCCAGCAAACCCTCTGCCTATCGGTGATACTTCCCCACTGGGACTTAGGTTAGAGATGGTTGGAACCTCCAGTACCCCCAAATGTCCAGACACATGTTCCCCATCCCACAAACAGCCGTAGTTCCCAAAGTAAATCTGAACACACAGGATGCAGTCCATACAAGCCTCAGGGCAAACCTCACTTGAGAAGTAGGTCCGAGGCTGGGCCTCTTTGGGGTAGCCTGGGCTGAAGCAGCACTCCCTCCCAGCTTTGCAGACAAGCACGAGGGCAGAACACACACCAAGCGGGTCTGCCCACCATTCAGGGCCATGGACCCAGAATTACCTCTGTCAGGTTTTGCCCCTGCAGGGGGTAGTTTTCTCTGCGGTTGCTTGGAAGCTTAAAAAGGAAAAAAAAAAGATCCACAGCCTCATTATAAATCTGGCTCACAGGAGTCTCTGTGAGTACTTCAGGTGGCAGCATCTGGCTGGTCCACCTAGCACAAGAGACAAGCAGGGACAGGGACAGATGCCGGGACCAGTGAGGGAGACGTAGCCAATCAGCATGGAGCCACCTAAGCTCAGGTAAGCCGGGAAGAGCCCCTGCTCCTGCTATTGTGTGAGTGAGAGCAGCAGTGTTCAGGGAGAAGGGTCAGAATGGAAACCCACTTAGCACATCATTAACACTCCTGGGTCAGTGTATGAGACACGCACCACACCAGACCCACAGCTACTTAGGGAAAACAGCCAACTCTCAGGCAACACCCTTCACAGTGCCAGCAATGCGGGCTGCCGCTGGCCAAGGGATCAGGAATGCCAAGAGCCAGGCCAGACCCAGACACCCACAGGCCTCCTGGGTACCAGCAGGGAGCACGACAGAGTCACACAGCACCCAAAACCCTTCTGGGAGCAGAATCCTCCCCAGAACTGTCGATTAAAGGTCATGCTCCTTCCCTGCAATTTATTAATCACGTGATTGCATTTTCCTCGTGCTAGTAAAACGAGCAAGATTTCTCCACCGATTAAAAGGCGAGGACTCATTAACTCCCTCAGACAATTGTCAAAGGATTAAAAAAAAAAAAAAAAAAAAGACAAATGCTCTCATGCTCAGCAAACCATCAGGGTTAGTCGGTGCCAGGGGTTACTAATTGTCAGTGGCCTCCTGAGGCAAGGGTTATACCTTCTGGAAGCTTCTGGATTAAGACTCCAGAGAGCATTCTCACCTGACCCTGGAGGAGTCTTCGGGCTGGGCGTGGTCTTGGCTGGGATCCTGGTGGCGTTGGATGTGCCTTTCTGGCCCGGAGGGGCCGCTCCCCTAGGTGTGGCTGTCTTCGCCCCGGTTTTGCCATCAGCGCCCTATAAACGGAATCAGGGTGGAAGGTTTTCACCACTGGGAAAGGTGACAGTCACCAAGGAAATGTCAACCCCACCCTCCCACCTTGACTGAAGGAGGTGAAGGTGGGGATAGATGCTGGGAAGGTCTTGTACAAGTCTTGAGGGTTTGTGGAGCACACAGCCCACAGTTCACCTGCATGCCAAGTACCAGGATCCTTTTAGATGCAGGGTGAGCTAGCCTGTGTTATAAAATGACAGTACTGCTTGAAGCAAGATCAGGGTCAGGGTAGGCTGACCCTGGAAGACCACACCTGGTGGATGGACACCCGTTTTTCAGACTCTTATAGATGTAACCGATCGACAGAGACTGGGTTCACTAGAGGCCATTGAAGACCCACACGTGCTTCAGGCCTCAGTGGAAGGCACAAACGGCCAAACCAAGTCTTTTTCCTGCTCTCCCCACAGTCCCTGGGGTCTCGGTGTCTCCTTAGGTGTGCCCGAGCCCTTGGCCGTGAACACTGGCTGAAAGCCGGGAACCAGAGGCGGAGCAGACACAGCTGACTGTGAGTGGTTATGGGTCCGATGGCCAGAGGACGACCGTTAGACATGAGCTACACAAAGAAACCACGCGAGCCACAGACCCGGGAGGAAGGGAGGAGAGAAGGGACTGTTGGGATGGGTGCAGCTGGAGGCCATGCCGCCCACCACGAGGTGTGGCCAGTTACCATAAAAACTCTAGAGGGAGCTGAGGCGTTCTTTATCATTTATTTATCTATTTATTTTTAAGAGGAAGAGACTTTCTATATATTACTGGCCGTCTAGGCAATTGCAGTGACCCCCCCCCCCGACCCCCGACTCTTACTCCAGGGCTCTGGAATTATTGAGCATCACCACACCTGGCTTTTTTCTTATTTCTCAAGCCTCGCTCACTCTGTAGCCCAGGCTAGCCCGGAACTCACTCTACAGCTTGAGCTAGCTTCAGATTTAACAGGAATCCTGCTCAGTGCTGGGATTGGTTACAGGCATTAGGTACCTTGCTCAGCTCAGAGCCTTAATTTACAAATGTGGATCCCCTGGTTATCTCAGGGACTGCTGTCCCCAGGGAAGAGGGAGGCAAGAAGCTCCGAGTCCCCAGTGCCTCCCCTGTCCCTTCAACCACGTAGCACTGCCTGTGAGTTTATGAAGAAAGCATTTGAACGCCATGGTACAGCAGCCTGGGTCTCGCCAAAGGTGGTTTCCTTACCTTGAGTTTCATCTGCTTTGTTCCAGGACTGCCATTTCGGGGTGTGACAGAAGAGACGTGTTTAGGAGAGGTGGCAGGCTCAGGGCACACGGCAGGGCTGGAGGGTTTGATCAAAGGGTCTGAGCTACCGGGAGTGGGGCCTGTGGGGCTAAGGCGGGGCCTATCGCTCGGGGTTTTAGCACAGGAAGGTGTGGATGTCTTAAACATAAACATAAATAAAATCAAAATGAAAGTCAGCACATGGAGGATGGAAAAAAAACAGAAAAAAAAGGGTAAAAAAAGCTAAACACAAAGAAGGCAAGTCACAGCTCAAAGCAGCCCTCTGCGCCACCCTTCCAGGAAGAAAGGACAGCAACTCTGTCCCCTTTGGCACCGGGGGCATCACCCATCAGCTACATACAAGCCACACAGCTGACATGGATGGACATAATTAAAGTTGCATTGCACAGAACGTCTAACGAGATGCTGAACACAGGTAGGCGTGCAGGTCCACTCTTCCTCTAGAGACTGGACCTTGCTGTAGCTCTCTCTGACTAGAGAACACAGGTCTAAAGATGCTCCCCACCTTCCTAAGTGCATGGAGACCATCAGAAAAAAGGCAGCAAGATTTCCTCAAGAAAGAATGTTAACATGACATGGGCCAGAGGCTCAGACTCAGGAGAAACACTTGTGCAGGTTCACTGCCACCACCCTCTCTCTCCACTGCGCCAAAACAACCCCTAATACTTCAAGGAGGATTGTGCCAGAGTCAACCAAAAGCTTCTGTCAGATGTCACCAAGGACAGACCGACAGACAGACAGATACACACACACACAAACATTTACCACACACACATGCAAATACACACATACACACACACACACACACACACACACACACACACACACACACGCATGCATGAATACACACATATGCACATGTATATACACACATACTTTCTGATTAAACAAAGACTCAAGTATAATTAACGCTGTCGATGGAATCTTGATCTGGCCAAAACTAACTTCAGAACATTCCACCTAAGGAAATGGGTGTCTGTGTGGCTGGATGTCTTCTGAGAAGGATCTAGCTGGGAGGCTAAAGGCTGACATCATGGTTGCTTCTGGATGCTCTGACTGGGAAGTAAGATCCCAGCGTGGTAAAGGGTGTGAGACCAGACTGATGGAAATAAAAACTGAGAGGCACGCCTTTAACTCCAGCTCTTAGGAGGCAGAGGCAAGTAGATCTCTGAGTTTAAGGCCAGCCTGGTCTACAGAACTAGTTCCAGGACATCCAGGGCTACACAGAGCACCCTTGCCTAAACAAACAAACAAACACCAAAGGGGAGTGGGGAGGAAACAGAACTGAGAAGCCAGTGTGGGTTGTTCTGGAGTCCTGACCAGAGATTCCACTGTGTTTCCTCAATCTCTCAAACTTCCCACTGAAGGGGTCAGGGTCAAATCGGTGTCACCAGCACCAGGAGGAGAGTCCAGGGGACAGACTCTCTGGGGCTGCTTTCACTGGAGGAAGCTAGGGTGGGTACTGCAGCCCCTTGTTTCCTAGCTGGGCAAGACCCCTCTCTCTACGCAGTCTAGATCTGTAACAGGTTTGGCCCCATGCTCTCCCGTGAGTCACTCCAGGGCAGGGACTGTGTAGCGTGTGTACACCTGACCGATGAATACATGCATGCTTGGACAAGAGTGAGGCCAGGACTCCCTGTCCCTCACTCTGGAACTGGATAAGCATCTCGGCTGACCAGCAGCTGTCTCTCCCTCCTGCTTCAAGAAGTGGGGCAGGGGGGCTGGAGCGATGGCTCGGTGGTTAAGAGCACTGACTGCTCTTCTGAAGGTCCTGAGTTCAAATCCCAGAAACATGGTGGCTCAAAACCATCTGTAATGAGATCTGACACCCTCTTCTAGAGTGTCTGAAGACAGCTACAGTGTACTTACATATCACAATAAATAAATCTTAAAAAGGGCTAAGTCCCTGCACGAGGCCCGGCTGCCTGTCTCCTGAGCACTGTGAGGCGAAGCCCGAATGAGCACAGAACAGGCCTTCCTGGGAGTGGTCCTCAACCTCTTGCTACCAGAATCTAGCTAGCATCATCCACATCTGGAGACTCATTGGGAGCTCTGGCACCAGTTACAGGCCATTACAGGCCAGACATCTGGGCAGCATTCATAGGAACTGTCCAGTTGATCCAATCTGGACTGAGGTGTGATATTTCCAGGAAAACAGCACCACACATACAGCTTCAGGGTTTTCTAAGACAAAAAAAGGCATGGAGGGAGAGGATGACAGATGCAAAACAGAAGACAGGCGGGCTTGGGAGGCTGGTCTGTGGCAAGCAGGCTGCTTTATCTCCTGGGGTTGGTTGCAGAAGACTGGCAAAGGCTTACCCTGAACCACACTTTCTAACCCACAAGTTTCCAGAGTTCAGTTAAAGGAGCCTCTGCTAGTCAGAACCCAAGGCAGCCCCCATACAGCTCAGCGGCTCCGGCTGTTCCTCCTTCCCCGCCAGGCGCTGGGCGCCTGCTCAGACGCGTGGATGCTTCCTCTCCTGTTTACCGCCCTGCTCTTCTCTGATTTTTTTGAGACAGGGTTTCTCTGTGTAGCCCTGGCCATCCTGGAACTCACTCTGTAGACCAGGCTGGCCTTGAACTCAGAAATCCGCCTGCCTCTGCCTCCCAGCGTGCTGGGATTACAGGCGTGCGCCACCACCGCCCAGCCCCTGCTCTTCTCTTTGAGCGCTCACCCAGAAGCCTCTCCGCCTTTGTCTGGCGATCACTTCTTTCCTCGCTCACGGCTCTCTGGCTCCCAGTGTACACTGTGTCCATGAAAACACTCTGGGTTTACTGAGCCTAGATCTCTAGTGGTAAGAGTCAGAAGCGCCAACTCCAGACTACGAACACCTTCATTTAAACTAGGGGGGGGGGGGGCGGGAATGGCAGGAAATAGGCAACGGGGAGGAGCTAGGCGCAGCTGACCACCCTTCCCTCCGTGAAGTATCAAGACAGACACACTGACTTTGTAAAAAGCAATGGCCTTTAAGTGACAGTTGTACTCTAGTGACAAACATTCTCCACACAGTATAGTGAGAGCAAACACAGGCAGGAAGCAGAGCCTTTTGGCAAATGAGACCTGCCGGTCAGTAGCTTACCTTGGCTTTGTCATTTCCAGTCCTGTCTTTGCTGACACTGGCCACACGAGCTGGTAAAACACAAGACGAGAGTGCACGTGATGCCCTGTACGTAAGTTCACGGGAACGCCAGGGTTCAGGGGTGGAGGTACGAGTTTCCTTTGGCTGAAACCGGCTGGTTTTCTTAGTCCTCAAATGTTCAAGGTCTCATATCTTTAGTGTCACACAGCACAGGGGGCCATCGCTCAGAGCAGCCTGGTAAGAGGGGAAGCAGGCTGGCCGAGGGTGGGCACATGCAGAGGAATGCGGCAGGTGCTGTTAGTGGTGCAGGTGGGCTGTGGGGAGCTCACTCTCCTCATCGGCAACCCCACTGAATGCTGGGCCATTTAAATGCCCTAAGACCATGGATGGGGAATAGCCCATTCTGGCTCCAGGCTATATGGCTGGATCCTTCGATCAGGGTGGTGGATTTCTCTTACTGCGGCCAGGCTTGGCCTTGCTTTCCTGTGAGATTCCCACTTACCCTCCAGGGCCTCAAGGCCCAATTGGAGAGCCAATTCTATTTTCCTAGCCCAGTGCTAGGAAGGACCCTTGGATCCACCTTCTTGGCCATCCAATGCTGACCATCCCAAACCCCATATCAGAGTAGATAAGCCCAGGGAGGGTATCTTCCTCTTTGCTGTGGAATATAACCCCAGAGCATCTTACTAATAGGGACCTTCCACACCAGCCTTAGCTGCTTTCAAAGGAACCCTTCCTATTCTGAGGCAGCCCTGAGGGCACCTTGCCACTCCAGGACCCTTCCAGGAGCACAAGCTGCTCACAGAAGCCCATCCATGTTAACCCGCAGCTCCCTGCAGGTGGATGAAGATGGGACTTAGAGAGTGACCAGTGCTGACTCTCCAACCCAGAGGTCTCTCCGTTTTACCGTGGAGGAATCACCTGGGGCATAGTATGCAGACTCTGGGTACACCAAGGCTGTGTGTGCAACCAACAGGCACCCGAGACTCTGCAATGCAATAGGAGTTCTTTGCGTTCCTTCCTCTGTCAACCCCGTGTTCTCTGTTTAGGACACACGGCTGTGCCAGCCCATTTCTGACTCAGGGAAAAACCACCATTTCCTCAAGGCTAGGCTGTCACTAACCACAAAAGCTCCAACTGAGACTGTTCCCAGACTCAGGGACAGCAGAACACCTGACTGAGTAATCCCCGGCCCTAGGGTGCAATGCTTCCCTCGCATGCTACTGTGCAGAGTTTCTGCGGTGTTGGCCTTTGTGTCTGTGCCACAGCGGAGCTAATAAACTCTGCTGCTTTTTTGTGTTGGCAGACTCGTTCACTGGAGTACCTGCTTCTCACCATCATCATTGCAAATCAGCCTGCTAGATCAGCATTTCCTGAGTCCCGGTAGGTCTCAACAAGCCCTGTCCAGGGAGATGCTCGCAGGTGGCATGAAATAGATTTGTGGAATCCAGAGGACGCCACCTCCTCAGAGGGTCCCCGAGCACGGCACAGCAAGGGCTCTGACGAGCCTACAACAGTGGAAGTGGTCAAGCTTCGCTAGGGCTGTGGACTTATTTTTCCTTTCTAAATTCGCTGTGCTGTGGAACTATACCCTCCCTGTAGAGAGCCTTAGGGGTGCTGTACCGCCTGGCGGAGTCTAACATTGGCCAAGGACAAGGAAATGGGCTGCTTCGCAGGAATCCAACATTAGGACATGACAAAGAAGTAAGTCTAGGCTGGAATCAGACATAAGAGTGGGACAAAGAAGCAGGCTTCAGTCATGATTATGACTTGAGGCTAGGACACGGAAGTAGGCTCAGACATCCTGATCATCCTTAGAAACAGTGATCACAGGAGTGAGTGATCATGGGACTTTGTGTTTATTTACTTATTTATTTATTTATTTTGTTTTTTTTTTGTTTTTTGTTTTTTTTTTTTTTTTTTTTTTTTGAGACAGGGTTTCTCTGTGTAGTCCTGGCTGTCCTGGAACTCACTCTGTAGACCAGGCTGGCCTCGAACTCAGAAATCCGCCTGCCTCTGCCTCCCAAGTGCTGGGGTTACAGGCGTGCGCCACCGAGCCTGCCTTGACTTTGTGTTGATTGTCTTGCTTGTTCCTTGACTATTTCTTGCTTGATTCTTCATTGTACCACTCGACCTTAATACCTGCATGTAATTAAAGTGGTATAAAAGTGGATTGGAAAAAAACTGCCGTCTCAGAATTGGAAAAAATCTTCAGTCTCAGAATTTACTGAGCCGTGCTGCAGTGTTGTCTCTCTTTTCAATCCTTGCTCCTGTGCTGGAGAACCTGTTGACTGACTGAGCCGGCTTGGTCACCTCCCTGCCCCTTCCCAGACACGCCTACTGACCTCTGGAGGAGAAGAATTCCATAGGTTATTTTGGAAAACGGAGGCACTCATCTGCCCGCCTTCGTCTTGGATTTGGAAACAAGATGCAGGTTTCCCCCTCCCTCTGCCTTAGTTTTTGCTTATGTGGTGTGTGTGGTCTTATGTGGTGGAGTCTGGTCTTGACCCCCTGATCCCTGTCTTCTCCATCCTCAGAACAGTGCTGATTAAAGGCATGTGGCTCAGATTCTTTTTAAAAAATATGATCTTGCTATGTAGCCCCAGCTAGCCTTGAACTCACTATTTAGTCCAGGTTGGCCTCAAATTTGCAGTGCTCCTTTTGTCTTAGCCTCTGGGGTGCTAGGATGGCAGGCTGTGCCACCACCCTGACAGACTCTTTCATTTATGATATATTGGGGTGCTCTCTATAAGTAGGGTCTAATCCATAGTTAAAAGATGATTTTGACTCTGAGCCTAAGAGACATCAGTTTCTGGGTCCTGGAAACAATTCTAAAATACCAACTAGTCTATTCTTACATTTCTTTCTTTCTTTCTTTCTTTCTTTCTTTCTTTCTTTCTTTCTTTCTTTCTTTCTTTCTTTCTTTCTTGTATAAGTAGACAAGAGTGTGTGTGTCTGTGTGTGTGTGACATATATGCCTTCGCATGTGTATGGAAGTCAGAGAACAACCAAGCACTGACTCCCACAGCTGTCCTTTAATCTCTATATGCATGTGGTATGTCCTTGCACCACGTGGGTCTTTGGGATGGAATTTAGATCATTAGGTTTGGTGGTAAGTAGCTTTATCCACGGAACCAGGAACCACCTCAATGGCTCACATGCCAAACACAGAAGGGGTTCCACACAGGGACCCTGAGAGGAGGGTCACTTTGTGGCTGGAAGATATGCTTACTGCTGTAATCAGGGCGGGGGAGAGGTTATTGGGCTGTTCGCAGGTATAGCTGTCACCTTTCAAATGTGACAAGCTGTCTGTTGATGCTGATGAGAGCATCAGAAGTCAGGCAGCTGCACTGTCTCTGCACCAGCAGGACACACTCCAGCCTGTTCTGGAAGACGATGTGGGGACCACAGCAAGGGTGGGTGCCTTTCAGAGCAGACCTAACTGGATTCTGAACTCGGCTCCTTCCATTACTTAATCTGAAGATCTCTCACAAGGCCAGTTTACTGCTCCGAGGCGCATCAGCTTTCCTCATCCGCAAAGTGGGGCTAATCAAGCCTACTCCAGAACGCTGGGAATGTTCTAGATCGTGAATGTCAAAATACATCGCAAGCCCTCAAAAATGAGTGATGCGGTTATCCACTCTATGCAGTATGCCTCCCAATGTCCTGTGGGCTGGTGGTCCCTGGTGGGATACATCTCAAGTGACAGAGAACTAATCAGGGCAGGAAGCACAGGTGCTGGTGGCATGCACAACGGCGAGGGCAAGCGTGAAAGGAACACGTGCTACCAGCAGCTGAGGACAGGGACTGGGAAGGGGGCGGCGGCTCAGGCGTGGCTTTAGTGGTTATCCTGGAATCTCAGGGTGCAGGAGTCAAGGCCAGAAGCTCATGACAGTGTCCGCGGTCTGGAGGGTACCAGGGGAAGAGTGGGGGAGCATAAACCACAGACCTTTGAGTTGAGGAACCCGACTGACTGGCCTTCCTGGCAGGCCGGCTGCAGGTTGCTTGTCAGGAGGCTCCTGAAGGCTAGCCTCTTTGCTGCCCTTTCCCACAGAGGGGCCCTGGGCCTTTTTCTCCTCTCCGGGGGCCCCCGCCACTGCAGCCCCTTCCAAATCCTGGTCCTTCGGCGTGCTGGCTTTGATTTCCACGTGGAACTTGAACTCGGGGGCGGCCTCGTGCCCTTCCTCCATGGGCCCAGAGCCAGGCCCTTCTGGCTGCGAGGCCTGGGTCTCTGTGGAGGCTTTGGAGAAGAGATCAGCAGCAAGTGGGATGGGACCCTCAGTTGGGAACCCAGGCACGCGAGCGGTCTCCCCGGAGACAGAGACAGGGCTAGCCTGAGGGGATGCCCTGCCAGGGACCAGGGAAGCCTGGGAGGGAGGGGAGTCCTGGGACGATTCATCCATGGTGATATCTTCATCCACCTCCTCCTCGCTCCCCAGCCTGTCTTGGCCCCAGTCTTCCTTCTGAGGTGGCCCTTGCGGCAGCAGCTCAGCGGCCGGGTGGCTTCTCTCTAGCTCCTCGGGTCTTGTTTCCGAAGGTTGGCATGTAGCCTCTCTGAGGCCTTGCGGCAGGAGGGGAGCCCCAGACGTGCTAGGCACCTGTTGGCGGGTCCAGTCTGAGATCCCTGAATCAGGGGCCTGGCCTTCACGACGCCCTGGTTCGACAAGCAAACTTTGTGAGAAAATCTCGACCTTCTCTGGTTCTGTGTGGAGATACCCAGCAGAAGGTGACTGTAGAATGGGCAGGCCCTGCTGGGCAGGTTCTGGTCCCTGATCCTGAATAGGGCCAGCTAGTGGAGGAGGGGCTGGGCAGACGGGAGGCTCCAGGGGACACGGAGTGATCGCCAAGCCGGGAGCATCTGACCGTTTATCACCTAGAGGTGGCAGTGAGACCCCAGAAACTTTTGTGCTCAGTCCATACTGGACTTGAACACCGAGCTCCTGCTTAGAAGCCTCTCAGGGATCTCTCTCTGCTGGCTGGGAACTCTCACCTCAGGGTTTGAAGAGGCAGTGGTGGCAAATGGTTATCAAGAGTAAAGAGATTGTTTTAAAGGGTACCGTAGTACTTGCCGTAGGAAAAGACGCCTCGAAGGCACTGGGACTCCCCTCACAGACACAGGCGCCTGTCTCAGACCCAGCTCACTGTTTTTGCTCATTGGGAATAAATGCTCTCTTGGCCTGTCTGCCTCTAGCTTGCTGTAATACCCTCTCTCGGCTTCAGTGTTCTTCTCCGTAAAAGAGAGGCTTGGACTTGGTGACCTCTGAGGTCCCTCTGGTGTTTGGGCCCAGAACCTGCGGGCATCTCTGTGGCTGTCCAGCCTGTGTTCCTGGGCTCAGCTACCATTCACAGAACCCAAGTCTCTAGAAGATTCTGGGCTCCAGATGGCCTTGGCTGGGTTATGACAGTGGCCTGCCTCTCTGTCTCTGTCTGTCTCTCTGAGCAGGTAAAAACCAAAGGGTGCCATAAATCACCCAGCCTCCAGCCCTGCTCTGACAGATTTGAAAAATGCCTGAGCTATGACCGTAGGGAAGGAGCCTTCCTTAAGAGGCCCGCCTCTTGATTACATAAGGGCTGGGAAGGAGAGGGGAGGACATGTATATGCTCACACATGTGTAACTCGACACACATAAGTAATATGTACACTATACCCCTGTGTCTAACCCAGTGGGACTGGGCGTGGCTGACTCACCAAGGGACCCAATTCTGCCCTGACTCCTTTTCTTACAGCAGGTTGAGTTCACAGTTACATTTAATTATGGTCCCGGTATCAAGGCTGCCACATGACAGTGGATCAATGAATGCATTCCACGTACACCAGCTGCTGTGTATGTGTGTGTGGGGGGGGACACCAATTTCTGCTCCTTCTCAGGTAACTATTGAGGCCTTAGGAAGCTAACATGGGTCTGGCACCAAGCTGGCTCACAGGCCAGAGGCCAAGACAGCCATGGACCACAATGCCACCCAAGAAATTGGGACCTCTACTACCTTCAAGAAAATGCTCTCCCCAGGGGCTGGAGAGATGGCTCAGCAGATAAGAGCACTGACTGTTCTTCCAAAGGTCTTGAGTTCAAATCCCAGCAACCACATGGTGGCTCACAACCATCCGTGATGAGATATGACACCCTCTTCTGGAGTGTCTGAAGACAGCTACAGTGTACTCACATATAATAATAAATAAATCTTAAAAAGAAAATGATGGTAAAGTCACATGGTTACTAATATTCAAAACATTTAAAAAAAGAAAGAAAATGCTCCCTAGGCCGGGCAGTGGTGCGCACTTCGGAGGCGGAGGCAGGCGAGTTCGAGGCTAGCCCTGATTTACAGAGAGAAAGTTCCAGGACAGCCAGGGATACACAGAAAAACACTGTCTTGAAAAGACAAACAAACAAACAAACAAACAAAAAATAACCTTTGCCCCTCCAAAAGAAGAAGAGGAGGAGGAGGAAGAGGAAGAAGAGGAGGAAGAGAAAAGAGAAAGAAAGAACGAATGAACAAGAGAAAGAAAGAAAGAAAGAAAGAAAGAAAGAAAGAAAGAAAGAAAGAAAGAAAGGACAAAAAACTCCCTAGCAATTATTTTTGACTGGCGTGTCCTGGAGTCTGACATACTGTAATATCTTCAAAGACTGCAATTCAGTTGAGACAAGGCCCCAAACATACACAGGAAGCATGCACACTATGCATACTTCGCTGTGTGTGCAAACTGATGAGGAACCTAAGCCTAATTAAAACTAAGAAGGAGGAGCAGGGCCGGAGGACAGTCTCTGCGGCTCCCAGGGATCTGTAAAGCACTCAGTAAATCTGAAGCCGGGGCCAGGATGCAGCTCGGTCGTTAGAAAGCTTGCCCCGCACACAAGAAGTTCTGAGTTTGAGTGCAGAACCACAAAACCCGAGTGTGGTGGCACACTAGGTAACCTAACCTCAGCATTCCAAAGAAGGTGGAAGTAGAAGAGTCAAAGGTCAAGGTCATCCTTGGGTACAAATGGAAGCCAGCTTGGGCTAGGAGGGATCTCAAAACAAACCCCTCTTTTTAAATATAGACTCACTGGGAGTGGTGGAGGGGCGCAAGGAAAATAATTCCCAGGTAAACACAGGGCCAGGACCAAATGTCTCCCCAAGTCCTCCTCAGGAATCTAGTGACCAAGTCATCTAAAGGGTGACAAACTCGGCTAGCGGTCAGTGAGGCAGAGCCCTGCACAGGAAGCCAGCACCGCTAAACCAAAGACAAATCCCTTGTCACTTCATCGAGTAAAGGACACCACCTCCCAGCTCCTCTGCCATCCATAGCCTGGCTGCCAAACAGGACACTCTCTAGTTCATTTATCCAGAAAAACCGAAAGAAAACAAAGCCAGCTCATGCTCTTCTCTATGTCAGAGATCTCCATTTCCTAAGACTCTCTAAAGTTAGGGGGGAAATTCTTTTAAAAGAGTGTATCTGTGACACTTAGCCGCAGAAAGCTACTTATCTTGAACATAACAATTTGGTTCCTGAAAGAAAATTAAAATAAGGCATGAAGACTGCAGAGAAGGAAGCTCGAAAGGACAAGTTCAGCGGTGACATGACTGACAGGCCAGGGGGTCCCTTGTGAGAGCATCACCCACAGAGCTCATGCCCAGGCTAGGCAAGACCTGAACCAGGATGGTATTAGAAAACTCTGTGTCTACAGAGCCCGGCTTTGATACAGGCAACTCCCTCGGGTCTCCTGGACTTGTACTTTAGGACCCTGGGCTAAGGCCTCTTTTCAAGGAAGAGTCCACTGAGTGCTCCCATCTCCCTCCTCCCAATCTCTGAGTTTTAGAGTCGATGTGGGCCACTGACCTTGAGTCACGTGCCCAGCCGCTTGGTCCTCCAGGTTCGGGGTGTCTCCGATGCCTGCTTCCTCAGCTGGTCCGAGACAGCAAAGAGAGAGGACAGAAGGGAGGTCATTACTTCTCGTTGCAACCCATGCTCTCCGTACCTGTGTTCCTTGTGTGACACGTGTGCATGTCCTGCAGGGCCAGCTGCAGTGTTTTACTCCTCTGCCATGGTTGCGGCTAGGGACAGTGGTGACAGCATGTGCCTAAACAAAATCCACAGCACCCGCATACCTTCCAGGTGACTGCGACCTAGGAAGAAAGAGCTTTTCCATAGGGGTCTGGGGTCCTGCTGCCTCCCTGGCTCCACAAAGATGCCCGGATGAGTCATAGCGGGAGGACTAGGGTCAGGGAGAGATTGTGCTTGATGGTGTGTACCTAGGATCCACCCCTGTCCTCCCTCTCTGAGCCTCTATTTCCATATTGGAAACCTGAAGGAGGGACTCGGGTATGTCTTGTAGGATGGTGAAGGTCTGGAGACATGAAGGAGATGCTCCAAGCTGCTACGTTTCTTCTCTTTAAACCTTGCTGCACATCACACCTAAAGCCAGCACCACGTGGCTGAAGCGAGGCCAGCAGGGCCAATGGACACCTTTTCGGGGCCTCTAGGTTCTCTTTAAGAAGCCAGCAGTTACCTTAAACAAAGAAGGCTGAGGAAGTTCCCGGCCACAGGAACTGGACCAAGGCAGTAAAGCACTAATCTCAGGAACAAGGGGAAATCAGGACCCAGCAAAGGGAGGACGCACACAGGTTTACAAAGCTAGCCGGCCCATGCTGACCTCAAGGCCTGGAGGCACACCAGAGGCTGCTGCCTTCCGGAAGCACGCACACAGTGCCAGCCGGGCCATGGCCTCGTCTCTAGACGGAGGTGGTCTGTCTCTGCAAGCCAGCAGCACACTCACCACCTAGAGCACAAGGAAAGCGCCAGAGCCACGTCACAGGTAGCCAGGTGGCCGACTGAGGGTGGGGCTGCAGGGAGAATGTAGAAGCTCTCCACCCACTGGGATATCAGCTCAGACACATCAAGGTCTTTTGTGCTGCTTTTCAGGTGACAGTTCCTTGTCAGATAACACAGCCCAGGCCACACAAAGTGTCAACTGCCTAGAAGGCAAAGTCCAAGTGTGGATCTGGTCTGAGCAAGGTTAAGGAAAAGGAAGACAGACTCTGAAAGACAGCAAATCAGTCACAGAGTCCTTAGAAAACATAGAGGCTTCCTGGGACTCCAACGCTCCCCCGGCACTAAGAGAGTCTATTCATCTTCCCATACTAGTCCACTATTGTGATGCCCTGTCCTTGATGTGAGGCAGAAATGGTGGGGGATGGTAAAATGTCTGAGCTTAGCAAGGGGGATGGGGAAATTAAACATCTCAAGGGGCAGGGCAGAAGGCGCTGCAGGAGTTGGTATCTTGACTGGCTTTGAATGTTCCCAGGGGAGGTACAAGGTTCCCTGCTCTCCAGGGAGGCAGCCTCCCAGGGTAGAGAGTCACACAGCACACCCCAGCAGCTTCACTGAGCACCGAGGAGCTGCAACCGTGTGCTCAAGAAGGTCCAAGGTGAGGCCCTAACACCATCAACAGCTGGGAACCTTACCAAACCTAAACCCACCAAGAGGTGGAGCGGCCCTCAAGTCTTGCTATGCAGTACATACCGGCGTTGCCCTCACTGTGTAACTCAGCCGGCCTTGAACTCTTGATCCTTCCAGCTTAATCTACCAAATGCTAGGGTAACGGCCATGTGCTGGCATGCACAGCTCGGCCCCATAGTCTTGAATGTACCATCGAGGGACACTTGGCTTCTGTTCCCTCTGCCTTGGGATCTGCTGAATCAACGGCAGTCAGGGTCCTGCCTGGGAACACAGCAGGATACGGGAAGGGCTGGCTCTTCTATGGTGGCTGATCAAAGGCACACTGTAAGTCTGAGAGCAGCTGTGCGGCCAAGGTTGTCGACATCTTCACCATGGAATTGTGGGCACAGGTCAGAGACGGAACTGGGGCATCTTAAATCATACCTAACGGGCCACTATCGGAATGAGTTATCGTCCACAGAGGTGATGGGGTAGCTGGGTCCCTGAGAGGAGGGATGAGGCATCCTCCACAACCCAATGCAGAGGAATCCATCTTTACGGAAGTAGGAGCTAGGAGCTGGAAGGATTCAAGAAAGGTCTCTGCGGTAGCTAATCTTCACAGTCAACGCGACTAGATCTAGAGTCACCCAGGGGCTGCTGCGGTCCACTGTGGCTCTGTCTGGAGATACAGGCAGACAGGACTAGCTGAAGGGAAGACCTGCCTTGAATGTGGGTGGTACCATCCCGGTTGGGGGTTAGAGCAGTCATGAACAAACACAAGGAAGGAAGGAAAACTCACACCCAATGCTCTACTCCTCTCGGCTCTCTATCTGCCAAGAGGAGCTTCCTCCACTGCAGGAAGCTACCACAATGCACTGTCCAAGGAGGCCACAGGACCTAACAGCTATGAACCCTCTGAGCCCATGAGCCAAAACAAAGCTTTCCTCACTGAGTCATCTCTGTCAGGTGTCTGGACACTCAGGAGATACTCCATGAGAGAAAGGGTAGCCTCTATGCTCCTGCAGAGAGAGCCAAGCAGCGCTGCCTCCTCCTACCCACCTGCCTCCACAGTAGCTCAGAGCAGCGGCTAGTTTAGAACAAGGCTGAGGGCCTGACCATCACCCCTGACTGGCCCTTCCGATGAGCGTTTATAAGCTGTGAGGTTTTCTTCCTCCACATCACACTCAGTTTATAGCCTGGTGGGGAATGCCCTGGGATTCATGTATGCGGAACCAGGCACTCTGCCAAGTAAGTGAGCTACATTCCGGCCTTGGCCGCCTGTTTTGAGACCATGAGGCCTATAAAGCACTTCTGATTACCCAGGAGAGGTGGGGCAGTCTAGAGTTCTCATCCCAGATAGAAGAGAAACTTCTTCAGTGACAAAACTTTGAGGGGCTAGAGAGATGGCTCAGTGGCTAAGAGCACTGACTGCTCTTCCAGAGGTCCTGAGTTCAATTCCCAGCAACCACATGGTGGCTCACAACCATCCGTAATGGGATCTGATGCTCTCTTCTGGTGTGTCTGAAGATGGCTACAGTGTACTCACATCCATACAATAAATCTTAAAAGAAAAAAAGAACTTTGAAAGACTAGCCAGACACAAAAAGAACCTTGTGACCCATAACCTCACCCTGTAAGGTGTCCTATGGCCTTCAAGTAGCCTTCATGCTCAGGCTGAGGCCTGTCCAGGCTTTAAGAACATCTAACCCCATCTGTCTCAGAAGCCATTACGACTAGCCAATCACTCTGCAAAGCAGAAACACATTTTGAAAGCCGGGGTGAGCTGGGTAGTGGTGGCACACTCCTGTAATCCCAGCACTTGGGAGGCAGAGGCAGGCAGATTTCTGAGTTTGAGGCCAGCCTGGTCTACAGAGTGAGTTCCAGGACAGCTGGGGTGGCCCTACCATGGGCATTCTCTGTGGATGTGTGAGGGAAGGCTTGCTTGCTACAGGCTCCTAGGGAGTTGCTCTTCATTGTCAACTTGCTGGAGTTGGAACCACCTAGGAGACACACCTCTGCGCACATGTGGTCTTCCGGGGCATTCACAGAAAGATTTAACTGAGGAGGGACGACCTACCCTGAACATGGGTGTCACTATCCCATGGGCTGGGGTCCTGGGGAAAAAGGAGAACCAGCTGGACACCAGTGTTCACTGCTGTCTGCTTCCTGACGGCAGATGCCGCGTGACCACCACCGAGCCTTCCCTGTCACATACAGTCCATCCCCTCAAACCACGAACCCTAACGGACCCTTCCCCTTCCTTCCTTCCTTCCTTCCTTCCTTCCTTCCTTCCTTCCTTCCTTAGGTTGCCTCAGTCGGACATTTGGTCACCGTACAGAAAAGGATTGACTGGCACAGTTGCCTCAGGAAGGGGTGTTCCCATCTCTGCCACGGAGATCGGGTGTCTCTCAGTAGGTAACGGGCAACTTCATCCTGCTAACTGCTGGAGTTCTTCACGAGCCAGCCCACAGCGCCAGCACAGCACAAAGGGAAGGGTACCAGGGGCTCTGGGCGGTGGTGATTCTTGCCCAGCCCCCACCCCCACCCCAGGATGACTGACTCTTGAAGGACTGAGCACTGGAGCCCAGAGTTCCTTCTGCTGCTTCCGCCGTCTGCCTAATTCCTCAATGTCCGCATGGGTGGGGCAGACTACAAAGACAGAGCTGGAAGGCCGGACAGCCCTACAGACGGATGAGAGGTCACATTTCAGAACAACAGCGTCCATATTAGACCTTCAGAAGGATCCAGTTAGGTGGTCTCTGTAGCATGCTTGGTGCTGCTGGGGGTAAACTGTCCCCTAAAGGTGACCTGCTACTTACTGTAGCTGGAACTGGAGAAAATGTGAGGAAGGCAGAAAACCTTCCCCAGAGAACCCTGTTGAGAACCTTTCTAATAGGCGCACTGACTGAGCTGGGGGCCAGAAGGAATCAGAGGACTCTATAGCCTTGTGGGAAGCAGTTAGAATCCCAGGCAGTCACTGCTAAATAGCCAGGAACCAGAGCCACGTACTTAACTCATCCTGCATCTGACTATGAGGATGACCTGTCCGAGGCAGGTCAGCTGGGCCCTGGCGGCCCTGGGGCTCACCCTCACCTGTGGTTCCTTCTGGGATCTCCGTGTGGGGCTGGGCAGCCGCCTGCTTGTCGGGAGCTCTCTCATCCACTAGGGGCGCAGTCACGTCTGGAAACCACCAGTAGTCACCCTTCTGCTTATGCAGGGGCAGTGCAGGGAGGGGGCCTGCCAGCCACATGCAAGAAAAGCCAGCTCGAAGCGGAGCCACTGTCCTCCTGCCCATCTCCCCAGGAAGCGCACTAACAGTACCCCCTGCCTGGAAAGCCGACAGGGGTCGTGTAAGTTCGACAAGGGACGCAGCCTGACTCCTGCGGAAATCCCGAAAGCAGGTGTGTGCTCCTCACCGCAATGCAGGGGACCGCGGCGGGAACTAGGGCAGTGTGAAGAAGCGGAGAACGAGCCTCGGATTTTTCTGTGGGGCTTAGAGTAAGCCCTCTGTCAGGGCAGCCTTTGTTTCCGTATGTATAGAACAAGAGTGCCATCTCTAGGTGACCTTTAAAACTTCTACCTTCTAGCTCCCTGCCCCCACCCTCCCCACAATTAAAAGGCTAAGAGGTCCTTAAGTGGCAATAACCAGGCTAGATCCAGTTTCCCGGATGAGGCAAGAGATAGGGATCACAGGTCAAGATCTTTTCAAGGCCAGCACGTTAGCTCCTCCCGAACCCTCGGCCTCTCCCGCGAGGCACACCCAGGGAGTGGTCGGTTTCAAGGGATTCCCAGAATTCCACACTGCTAGTCCACAAAGGCTAGTTTCCTTATGATCCTGTCTCGTGCTGATAAAACAGCTTGCGGGGCTCAGCCCGGGCTGCCTCCCTCCCTGAGGGCGAATGAGGCTTGTGGGGGCCCACGCAAGTACAGGTCCAGACTGCGTGAGTGGGTTGTTTCTCCCTGGACAACGGTGACAGAGTTCTGAAAGCCACGTTTGGGAAGCCGGCACCAGCGTTGGCTCCAAGGCTTTCTCAGGGTGGCAGACAGCTTGCAGAACTGTTCTAACAGGATGAGCAGGAAGTGTCTTGCGTCACCAGCTTTCAGAAGGGCAAGGGAAATCTGGCCAGGAGCTTCTCGCCAGGCTAAGGGCCATGCCACCTGCATCCTCCAGGGATGAGCCAACATGCCTAACGATTGGCAGGAGCTCGACGGCCATGTTCTGGATTTATCCAAAGGCAGATGCAGGGGGTGACGGCCTGGCCAAATTCTCGTTCTGTGACAGAACTCCCGAGCCTCGTTCAGGGCTGCAGAAAGGGCTCAGAGTGGAAGCTCCAACCTCCTAGAAAGGCTGGAGAGGCGGAAGGACAGATGTTATGGACGGTTAGCTAAAAGCATTCTCTGTGCCCCTTTTCCTTGATTTCTTCTACCCAGTGGGTTGACAAGTAAGGTGACCAGCATCCCCAGTCTTGAAGCCCACGGTGGCCAAAGACCCAGGTCTGGCCAGGGGATGAAAGTGGAGACTTCCAGGAGGAACTTACAGAAAGCTCTAGATTTAATTCTGGCAACGCATCTGGGTTCCGGGTCCTTGTGGTGACTTTGCTTCACACTGTTTTTGTTTGTTTTTAACTTTTTTGGCTATTTATTTATTTATTTAAAACAATAAATGTCTCTGTGTAGCCCTGGCTGGCCTGGAATCCACTCTGTAGACCAGACTGGCCTCAACATCAGTAGTGATCCACCTGCTTCTGTGTCCCAAGCGCTAGGATTAAAGGCGTGCGCTGCCTCCACCACCACCTGTCTTTCATTCATTATTACGGAACACGTGCATAATATGTCTGTGGGTACATGCCATCACATGTGTGGAAACTTGAAAGGACAACTTTGTGAAGTCGGTTCTCTCCTTCCATCTTTACAAAGGTTCTGGGGAATCGAACTCAGGTCCTCGGGCTTGCATGGTAAACACCTTTATCCTCTGAGCCATCTCACCAGCCATGGTTCTTGTCCCAAGGTCGATAACAGGGTTTGGGAGTGCAGCAGCCGTTCTTCAACAGCAAAGGAACAGTCCAACCCTTGTGATGGCCGCAGGCAAATACAGAAGCGCATATGTGGCATTAGGGAGCTGTGCCCATGTCCGGATATCTTATGATTGCAAGGCAAAAAGACTCCAGTTGGCAGAGCCTTTGGGCTCCAGCAACCAAAGTGGTAGTCTAACTAACCCACCTGGGAAGCAAGAGGGCCGACTGGGGAGCATTTCAGGAAAGACTAGGAGCTTCACGGCAACCCAGACACCACATATGTGGAGTAAACAATTAGACAGGCCAAACACACCCCATGCCCAAAGTCCAGAGCCCAAGACATGAAGATTCCACACCAAAACCCGCTCCTAACGGATGTGCGGGGAGACGTCTGACCTGCCCCCCTCCTCAGCCAAATGAGCATTCTGGGCCTTGAATCCCTGAAAAAAAAGTAAGGTGGAGGCTTCTGAGGGGGGTCATGGAGGGTAGCAGATACAGGCCGGGAACCCTGCTGAGCCGTGTGTGAGCCCCGCTGGGCTACAAGGACCAGCTTCTCCAACACGGAACATCCAGGGAATCAATAGAGGCCCAAGGCGCACGCTGTTGAGCCAGGCATAGAAGCAGGACCCAGTCCCCACTGCCCCGCACAGCACTGAGCAAGCGCATCTCAGCCAGCAGGACAGGAAGCAGAGTGCAGCCGAGGGTAGCACGCATGCGCAGCCGCAGCTGTAGAGTGTAGCGCGGAGTTGGGAGGGGGAGCTCAAAGCAAGGTAGGCTTAGACTGAAGGGAGTGGTGGTAGTAGGGAGGCCCCACCTTCAGCAGTTGGAGTGCTCTTAGCGTCGGAGGTCTCCGACCCAGGTTCCTCCGATCCATCATCGGCGGGGCGCTGTGGGGGAGACTCTGGAACATACACAGTGAGCCCTCAGACCTCAAGAGGAACCTGAGAGTTGTGTCTTATTGAGCTGCAATTTCTTTAGTGTGGGTACTGTAGCCTGATGATCAAACCATGAAGGGACCAGCACCCCCAACACAAACAACCATGTTCCACTCTTGGGGTCTCTCCCCGGATGAGGATGTGGGTAAGACAGGGTTTCTCTGTGTAGACCTGGCTGTCCTGGAACTCACTCTGTAGACCATGCTAGATCCGACCTCACAGAGATCAGTTTGCCTCTGCCTCCTGAGTGCAGGGATTAAAGGCGTGCACTCCCACCACCGGCGTGAAGTTTACCTTTTACTTACCCAAGTTCAATAGAGGCAATGGCCCTTACACTGACAACCTGACAATGGATCTGGAAAGCTGTTCCTGGGTGAGCAGAAAGCCCTCTCTTGTCTTCCCTCCGGCCTCTCAGCCTTTAGGTCACAGATCCTTATCACTCAGTTCAGTGAACTCTTTAATCTCACTTTCATGCCTGTTTTGGCTGAAGGGTTTTCTTTGCTAACCCCACCTAGGCCTTCGTTAGTTAGCATGGCGGTGTGTTAGCAAGGCTCTTTGCCCAGCATGTGAGACCCATCATGGGAGGTGGCCATTGTGATGGTGTTTACCTCATCTTGTGTGGTGGTTTGAATATGCTGGGCCAAGGGAGTGGCTATTAGGAGGTGTGGCCTTGTTGGAGTAGATGTGACCTTGTTGGAGGGCCTGTGACACTGTGGGGATGGGCTTTAAGACCCTCCTCCTAGCTACTTGCAAGACAGTCTGCTGTTTGCCTACAGAACAAGATGTAGAACTCTCAGCAACTCCAGAGCTGTGACTGTGTGGATGATACCACGATTCTCACCATGATGATAATGGACTCAATCTCAGAACCTGTAAGCCAGCCCCAATTAACCTCAGAACCTGTAAGCCAGCCCCAATTAACCCCAGAACCTGTAAGCCAGCCCCAATTAAATGCCAGCCTTTCTAAGAGTTGTCTTGGTCATGGTATCTCTTCACAACAATGGAAACCCTAACTAAGACATCTTGGTTGAAGAGCTTTTAGGGTAGCTCTGTCTATCAATGGGAATGCACTAGGTTCTTTTTCCTTTATTTTTTGTTATGATGCAGATGTTGACTGAGACTCTCTAGAGGCTCCAAGAGCCAGCTGCCCATTGTATCAGAGGGCTTTGTCCAATATCACTTCATGCTCCACAACAGATTAACATCTAAAGTGGGGGTTTGAATGAAAATGGCCCCCATAGGGAGTGGCACAATTAGGAGGTGTGGCCTTTTTTGAGTGGGTGTGGCTTTGTTGGAGGATGTGTGTCACTGTGGGGTGGGCTCTGAGACCTGGGCACCATGTCTGCCGGTGTGCCACCATGCTTCACGATAACAATGGACTAAAAACCTCTGAACTGTCAATCCCAATTAAATGCTGCCTTTTGTAAGAGTTCCTGTAGTCATGGTATCTCTTCATAGAAATAAAACCATAACTAACACACCCCATCAGGTGCAGGCTGAGCATCCACTCTCTGGCAAAGAGAGGCTCCACCTGGAGCCCATTCAATCTGTTGTCCTTGAAAACAGAATTCTGACAGAATTCAGGACAGAGCCATGCCGACTGAGGAGACCACATCTTTCTTAGATAGAAGCCATACACTCATGAGGGCTGGTTTCCTCAACCATGTGAAGAGTGAGAACCATTCTCAGGGAGAGCGTGTGAGGCGGGACACACATTGGTGAGGAGCTATTGGCCACGCTCACCACAGCAATGCCTTCTGTAACACAAGAAATGGCCCTTGGGATGGGTGTGGTGTCTACACTTTTATTTATTTATTCATTTATTTTTGTTTTTTTTTTTTTGATTTGTTTTTTTTTTTTTTTTTTTTTTCGGGACAGGGTTTCTCTGTGTGGCCCTGGCTGTCCTGGAACTCACTCTGTAGAGCAGGCTGGCCTCGAACTCAGAGATCTGCCTGCCTCTGCCTCCCAGAGGGCTGGGATTACAGGTGTGAGCCACCACCACCCGGCTGGTATCTACACTTTTAATGCCAGCACTCAGGAGACAGAGGCTGGCAGATCCACGACTTTGAGGCCAGCTAGGGCTACGTAGTGAGTTCCAGGATAGTTAGGGCTATGTAGACAGACTGCCTTTCAAGCAAACAAACAAACTCCTCTTTGTCCCTGCTGATAACCGAACAAAGCAGGGAGCATGGTCAAGTCTCAGAGCTGCCGGGGACTGTGTCCAGGAGGTCTAGATTAGATGACATAGTGTGGGGTCTCCAGGGAGCTACAGAAAGTCATGTGAAGTCTGGCCAGGGCCATGAGGACTCAATGGGCGGGGAGCACTGGGCATGGTTGGCACTTGCTAGGTGGCAGTGCAGCTGGGGCGTTCAGTGGAGACGAAGGCTGTCCCTTGGGCAACAGTGAGATTCTGGGCTTCTAGGGTAGTGGAGGGGCAGCTGGTGCTATGTACAAAGCAGAGCAGGAAGAAGAAAGGCAAAGAGGAGTCAAGTACATCGAGGGGTGAAACAGCTCCCAGCCTCCCTCAGAGCATGGGCAAAGAAGGGCCCTTTCCATATTTTCTTTTGTTTTGTCACAGTATCTCAGGTATCCTAGGCTGGCCTCAGACTCACTGTGGAGCCCCATCCCCCTCATTTACATTATCCTTGGAGGGAGAGAAGAGGAGGAAATTACACATCAGTGCCTTTTAATTCACGAGCCCTGTGACCACCTCCCCCACTCCACAGGCTTTCTGGCGGCGCCTATTCATAGCCCAGTGTTTAGCATCCACTCAGACACTGGGTATTCAGCGTGTAGTCTCCTGTCACTGTTCAAAACAGTCTTGTGTCACTCACTTATCTGAGCTGTAGTTGGTGCTGTGATACCCCCTGCCAAGTCAGAGCTGTCACTCCACGCCTACTAAACCCTCGGTAGCAAGACTGAATTTGATGAGAATCTCTCAGGTGTCTTTGGCTTCTTTGGGGAGAACAGTTCTAGGTAGGATAGCACACTCTTGCTTCATAGAGTCTTCCAAGGATCAGCAATGTTCTCTCTCTCTCTCTCTCTCTGTGTGTGTGTGTGTGTGTGTGTGTGTCTCTCTCTCTCTGTCTCTCTGTCTCTCTGTCTCTGTCTCTCTATCTCTGTCTCTCTCTGTGTGTATGTGTGTGTGTGTCTCTCTCTCTCTGTGTATGTCTCTGTGTGTGTGTGTGTGTGTGTGTCTCTCTCTCTGTATGTCTCTCTCTCTGCCTGTCTCTCTCTCTGTCTCTCTCTGTCTCTCTCTCTCTCTCTCTCTCTCTCTGTGTCTCCCTGAGCACCCCCACAGCTCCTGCACACATGCACACAGTGAGATGGATAACCAGTGAGTCTGAAGGAGTTTGAAGCCAAATAAACATAGGTAGAAGACTACATTATAGGCTCAGCAGAGGCCGATGCAGTTTTAATTAATTAAACTAAATCTGAGAAGTGCTTTAAAAATTTACATTATTTTTGTTCATACATATGTATGTAAATCTGTGAATGCAATGTAGGTGCAGGGTGTCAGTTTCCCAACAGTGGGGTTAACAGATGGGGTGGGCTGACTGACGTGGGTGCTGGGAACCAAACTCAGGCCCCCTCGAAGAGCAGCAAGTGCTCCTAACCACTGAGCCATCTCTCCAGCCCTGAGACAGCCTGAGACAGGATCTCTCTATGTAGTCCTGGCTGAACTCCAACTCACTCTACAAACCAGGTTGACTTTGAACTTGCAGCAATCCTCCTGCCTCTGCCTCTTGAATACTGGAATTACTGGATAGTGGCAACATGCCGTACCCCACCCAATGCAGTTCATTAACGAGGATATACTCAGAATCCCAGAGTGACATGCATACTCTTGCCTGACCGAGTCGGGATGGCCAGGGTTGTGTAGCTAAGGACGCCTGTCGAGCTGAGAGTGGAGCTCTCCTCCACTTTGCCATGCAATCTGGGGAGGTGAATATTTTTACTCACATTTTTACTTTTCTTAGCCCATTCGAATTAATGAGACATCCCTCTCCTGATGCTCTAGTGACATAAGATAGGAAGGCCCGTTTAAATCTAGGACCTGAACCCCTCTTGCCAGCCCCTGCTGAGGCAGACACAGACTGTGTTCCTCTGTGACTGGCCCATTGTGTATGTCTGCCTACTGACCTTTTAGGCCGTGGTCTGCGTCTCCTTCTTGGTCTTGGAGCACAGTGTAGTCTCCGGCATGGTCTTCCATTGTGTCAAACTCCTGGCGAGGTTCAGCCATACTAGTTCAAAGCCTGGAGGAAAAAAGGCAATGGAGTGGGTGAGTGGGACGCTGAACCCGGCGATCTGACTTCTTAGGGCAGTGGGGTTGGGGACAAGGAGAGCCACCCCGCCCCGAAAGTCACAGTAGGAGAGTCTCAGTTTCCCAACTTCCCATCCAGCAAAACTGATGCCCTGTATCACTGAGTGTTTAGCACCCCCACTAAAGCAGGTGACATTTCTGTCTCCTGTTCTCTGCCATCTCATTAGCTCATATCTGAAACCACAAGATGAGGCCAATGAGGCAGTCCTTCCCTACTCTTTCCACGTCACTGAGAAGTGCCGTTGACTTGTAAGTAGTTCAGTGCTATGGAGGGAAGGGGATTTCAGGGCCTCTCTCCTCAGGAAAGGAGACTGGGAGGAAAAGAGTGGCTGCTTTGTTCTGACTGTGGCCAGGACTCTGGCGCCCAGGGCCCTGGGCACACTGCGCTTGTATCTTTATGGAGGTAGCACCCTGCCTCGCATCTGGATGGGAAGATCTGCCGGCACCTCCCCCTCCAGCCCCACCCAATCAGTAACGAATGGAGTCAGGGCACAGCCGTGTCTGGAGGGGGATGAAGCAGCTGGTTTGGACTCTGCTCACTGCAGGGACAATACCAAAGAGGTACCTTAAGGTGAACTTAGCAGCAATGTGCAGGGTTAATGGGAGTGTAAGAGTACCTGCTGTCATGGGGGGACAGCATGTCTAAAGGCCAGAACTAGATGTGGGTAAAGGAGATGGAAAGGAAGATGTGGGCTTGGGAAGTGTGGCTTAGGAACTGGTAGATTGGATTTCTGAGTTCGAGGCCAGCCTGGTCTGCAGAGTGAGTTCCAGGACAGCCAAGGTTACACAGAGAAACCCTGTCTGGAAAAACCAAACCTAAAAGAAAGAAAGAAAGAAAGAAAGAGAGAGAGAGAGAGAGAGAGAGAGAGAGAGAGAGAGAGAGAGAGAGAGAGAGAGAGAAAGAAAGAAAGAAAGAAAGAAAGAAAGAAAGAAAGAAAGAAAGAAAGAAAGAAACTGGTAGATTGACTTTCAAGACTTTCAAAGTCAGAGTGTAGTTAGGCAGGGTATTAAAATCCACAAGTATACTAAAGGCCCTGGATGGCTAGGCAAAGAGGCATAAGGTAAAGGGACACTATGGGGACAGGACAACGGGCCGTTCTGTTTGCTGAAGATCACTGCTTGAGAGAAGAGGCCCCTTCCCCAAGGCTGCACTTTCCCAGCTGGCCATTCGATTCACTTGCTTCCACTGGGTTTATACTGCCGTGATAAAACACCATGACCAAAAACGGAATCAGAGAAGACAAGGTTGGTTTCATCTTACAACTTCCAGGTCACACATCATGGAGGGAAGTCAGGGCAGGAGCTCAAGGCAGCAACCTCAAGGCCACGGAGGAACATGTCGAACTGGCTTGCTCTTCATGGCTTGCGCAGCCTGCTTTCTCATACAACTCAGGACCACCTGCCCAGAGGCGGCAGTACACACGGTAGGCTAGGCCGGCCCTTGCCAACCAGCAATCAAGAAAACACCCCACAGGGGCTGGAGAGATGGCTCAGGGGTTAAGAGCACTGACTGCTCTTCTGAAGGTCCTGAGTTCAAATCTCAGCAACCACATGGTGGCTCACAACCATCTGTAATGAGATCTGACCTCTTCTGGAGTGTCTGAAGACAGATATAGTACACTTACATATAATAAATAAATACATCTTTAAAAAAAGAAAGAAAGAAAACACCCCACAGACTTGCCTACAGGTACACTGATGGAGGCATTTTATCAATGGACATTCTTCTTCTCAGATAACTTTAGCTTGTGTCAAGTTGGAAAACAAAGCAAAACACAAACAACTAGGAATTTTTAAATTTAATAAGCTCTAGGGAACTTTTTCTACCACCTACTCTGACTTCCATTAAAATTACAATTTTTTCATGAGTCTTTGTTTTTATGGGTTTTTAAAATTTGTTTTATACAAAGCTACTTTTAATATTTTGAGGTGGGCCCCACAGAAATAAAAATCACTGGGGAGAGGTAAGCAACCCCACCCCCACCCCCACCCCAGAGGGAGAGAGGTCCCCTGAGGTAAAGGAACCCTCTGTGGACTCAGAGCAAAGGTTGGGAATGCCATGGGAGCTGGGACCTGTGAGCACTACAGGAAGAAACAGGAGCACGGTGGGACAGGAGAGTTGGGCATGAAACCAGAAGGCTACTTGGGTTCCTCCTGCCCGTATGCCCTTTTCTGCTTCTGCCGCATGGTCTCCTAGTCCTCTGCTTGCGGGAAGAAGCCCTTCTTCACGGTGCTTTCTCTGAACTGAGTCTCTGGGCCTCCTCATGTTTTTCCGGCCAGCAAGCGCTCCCTGTTTACCATGGGTCATGGATACGGCAGCAGCTCCAACCTGCTTCCGTAACATCTTGATTTGTTTTTTCAATAATAATTTTTTTAAAAGATTTAATTATTTAAATCTTTAAAAAATCAATATAATTAAATATAATTAATTATATTTAATTATTATATGTGAGTACACTGTAGATGTCTTCAGACACCAGAAGAGGGCATCAGATCTCTTTTTGGATGGTTGTGAGCCACCACGTGGGTGCTAGGATTTGAACTCAGGACCTTCAGAAGAGTAGTCAGTGCTCTTACCCACTGAAGAGCTATCTCTCCAGCCCCCTGATTTGTTTTTTCAAGACAGGGTTTCTCAGTGTAACAGAGTCCTGCTTTCCTGGAACTCATTTTGTAGACCAGGAGATTTTTTTTCTTTCAATACAGAGGTATTGCACTTTTAAAAATTATTATTAATTTATTGGTGTGTAAGTGTGTAAGTGGAGGTCAAAGATCTATTTTAGGTGTTACTCCTTAGCCAACACCTAAACTCATTCTGTAGATCAGGCTGGCCTCGAACTCACAGAGATCTACCTGCCTCTGCCTCCTGAGTGCTGGGATTAAAGGTATGCGACAGAGCCACCTGGCACGCATTATCTTTTCAATCAATCCATGTGAGTGAGAGTGCACATGCATGTGTGTGTGTGTGTGTGTGTGAACTCCACCTGTGTGTGTTTAGGTGCCTCAGGATATGGCGGAGGTGAGAGGGCAATCTGTGGAGTCTGTCTTCTTTCTCCACTTTATTTGAGACAGGGTCTCTTGCTTTCTTCCAGCTGTGCACAGCTGGCCAGGTTCTCTCAGCCATTTTCAGTCCCCATCTCTCAATGTGCTCCTTGATTACAGACACATGCTCTCATGTCTAGCTTCATGTGGTTTCTGGGGATTTGAACTCAGGTCCTGACACTTGTGCTGCAAGCACTTTATGCACTGAACCATCTCCATGACCCTTTGTTGTACTTTTGAGACCCAGGTGAGCCTCAAGCACTCAGTCCTCCTCGCCAGACATGTCTCTTCTCCAGGATATTCTTTCTTTCTTTCTTTCTTTCTTTCTTTCTTTCTTTCTTTCTTTCTTTCTCTTTCTTTCTTTCTCTCTCTCTCTCTCTCTCTCTCTCTCTCTCTCTCTCTCTCTCTCTTTCTTTCTTTCTTTTTTTGATTTGGTTTTTTTGAGACAGGGTTTCACTGTGTAGCCCTGGCTGTCCTGGAACTCACTCTGTAGACCAGGCTGGCCTCGAACTCAGAAATCCGCCTGCCTCTGCCTCCCAGAGTGCTGGAATTACAGGCGTGTGCCACCACCGCCCAGCGATATTTTTTCTTTTAAAAATTATTTTATGTGCATTGGTGTTTTGCCTGTCTGTATGTCTGTGTGAAAGGGTCAGATCCCTTGAAACTGGAATTACAGATACTTGTGAGCTGCCATGTGGGCAATGGGAGTTGAACCTGAGTCCTCTGGAAGAGCAGCCAGTGTTCTTAACTGCTGAGCCATCTCTCCAGCCCTCCCTTCTCCAGTATATATATGTGTGTGTGTGTGTGTGTGTGTACATGTATGTGTGTTTGTGTATATATATGTATATATATTTAATGTCTTAAGCCAGTCTCAAAAAGACAGATAATATGTTTTCTTTCTTTTTTTTTTTTTACGTTTTTTTTTAAAAAAGGATTTTATTTATTTTATATATATGATGAGTACACTGTAGCTGTTTTCAGACACACCAGAAGAGGGCATCAGATCTCATTACAGATGGTTGTGAGCCACCATGTGGTTGCTATGAATTGAACTCAGGACTTCTGGAAGAGCAGTCAGTGCTCTTAACCACTGAACCATCTCTCTAGCCCCTCTGGTATATTTTTTATACTCTCCAAATAATAATAACAATTTAAAAATCTGTAAATAAATGAGTTTTCGACAAGAATCCCTGCACTGTGACCCTTCTGTATAGTCCCCCATCCAAGCTCCCACCAGGCCTGACCCTGTGTAGATTCTAAGATCAAAGGAGCTCACCCACATTCTGGGTGGTTTAGCCATGGATATCCTGTATCTCAATGTGGAGTTAAGCTTGCTTTCCATGTTGGATTGTCTTCAGCTGTTTCTAGAAGTTTCCATACATTCCAACTCGGGAGCTGGAGAGCCAGGAATCCCTCAAGCATTTGGACGATGTTCTGCAGTTTACCCGTAGATTGGGGATGGTGGTCCAGGGTGTGTCTGACTGCTTAGTTGTCTCATTAACCCCCCCCCCCCCACACACACACACACACATCGCCGTCCAGGCCATGACCCGGCTCCTAATGATCCCTCTGTCCCTGCACACATCCCACCTCTGGTCAGGGCTAGAGGCCCAGACATGCCCCACCCCCAGAAGCAGGATGAATTGCAGGGTCTGTGCAGAAGTGAAATCATCCTTAAAAATACAGGCTACTATTGACTATATAAAATAAATAAGCTGTGCATATCTCAAGGGCCACTATTTTCCTTTGTGGGGGATGGGGAAAACTGTCTAAGTAGGGAAGGTCCCCAGTCCTGGGAATGCAGGTACCCTTAGGATCCTGCTCCTTCTTTATGCCCTGCACGGCTGGTTGGTCAGCTGAGGTTTCAGGACCTAGGAGCCGAGCCTAGCCAGGGATGGAGCTCCACAGTAGAACACTAGCTAGCATGTACAAGGCCCGGTGTCCCATTTTCAGTGTAGGAAAGGCAGAAAGAAGAGAGAAGAGGAAGGAAGGGAGGGTGATGAGAAAAGAAAAGAATGTTCTGGAACATCCTTGGGGGTCCACTGGCGCAAACCCCAGAAAGAACAGATCCCTGGAGAGCAAGAGGGGATGACCCTTTCCCCAGTCCTGTGACACACACTGATGACACAGGAGTGGAAGAGGCTCATGGGACACCTGCCTGGGTTGGTGCCTCAGAGCCCCAAGACCTGGCACCAGGAAGTATTTACCAGACGAGGGGAGTTGTTGACAGTGCGCTCCTCCTCGTAGGTCCCTGGGAGCCCTTGCAGGCTATCCTTTTAGATAAATATCTCCATTGACATTACTATTGTCGCCCTAACAGATGCCATTTCCCAGACAGTTGGGGGCCCAGGGACATGCGGAGGAAGCTCTAGGTCCTTCTGGCCCTGAAGAACAGCGGCGTCTCAGGCTTAAAGCCATCTGCCCTTCTGTCTTCTGCACAGCCCATTTGCCATCTCAGGTGGCCCTCTAAAGTGTCAGGAAGGGGACAAGGGAGCCCTCAGCAACTGGCCACCTTGCCGACCTCTCTGAAACCCTCCTGGGCCCTGCTTGCTCTCTTGAATTGTCTGCTTCTTCCTTTGGCTTCTTTCCATGGTAGAGACTCTGAGCTCACTGTAACCCTTACTGTGGGCAGGGTGAGAATCCGATAGGCAAGCAGCCACAGGGACTTGACAGGCTTGTGAGACAGTTCAGTCTACTGAGGATGTGACGGATGCCCTGGGAGCAAGGTTCTCAGTGGAGCTGGGGTCTGGGGAGTGATTCCTCACCTGGGACTTCAACTTGCAGAAGTCTACAAATACCAATTAGCAGTTCCCTTCAGGCTTCGGAAGGAAGAAAGCCCTGGTCTTTCCTAGCTCCCAGATCTGGAGACGGGATCGCCCCCTGGACTGCAGACTGCCCTTGTCTTGGGGGCGGTTCTTGCCTGAGATGGAGCTACAATAGGCTTCCTTCATCGTCTGGGTCCTGCTCCTGGCAAAATGGTTTAGTAACCAGCACTTGAGTTTCTGGAGAGCTCCTTGGGTAAAAGAGGGAGCTCAACACTCTTAGGTAGTTGCATAATTAAATACAATGGCTTCTAAACTCCAGCCCCTGCAGTTTACAGCATCATCTCTGAAGTACAACCACGCCAGAATTAATAATTAGCACCTGGGGAAACAGGCTCTGAGATGTTGAGTAACCCGCGTAGATAGGGCAAGAGTTCGAACTCAGATCTTTAGCCAATAAAACCCATTTCTAAGCTACTGTGCCACATCACTCTCTGTTTCTCACAAGCCATCATTCCTTTGTAAAAGGCAGTAGGAGGGAAATTCAGGGGAAGCCAGAGGGAGGCTGGTCTGGGCTCTGTGATTCAGCACAGCAGACGCCTGTGGACCCGGACCCGGCAGCTTCCTGGGTGGGGGTGGGGGTGGGGGGGTGGGGCGGGGTGGGTGGACCGCGGTGCTCCAGGCAGCACCAAGTGGGGTTTTCTGCTGCGCTCAGACATCGCTAGGGGGCGACAGACGCCAGACCCAGGTCCACCTCCGGCGCTGTGACTCAGCGGATCTGCCACAGCCAGGTTCTGCTCCTAAGGCAGGAGGGAGCGATCCTCCTCACCAGCCTTGGGTTAAAAACCCAAACTGGTCTCAGATAAGAGGGATGACTGCATTGCTTTGTGAATTTATTGAAACATCACATTTACATCATGTTAATTATGTCCATAAAGTGTTAACTGGGAATAGTTAACACATACCTTTAACCCCAGCAGCACTTGAGAGGCATAGGCAAGCAGATCTCTGGTCGTTCGAGGCCAGCCAAGGTAACCTACCTGCATATATACATACGAACATATATGTGTCTCAACAAACAATCCCATCGCCCCAAAGAAACCCACTAAATCAAAAGTAGATAGCAAGCAGATTTGGTTAAAAACCAAAACAAGTAGAGATAGAGTTTTCAAATTACCTCCCAATGGACATTGTTCTCAAGGGTTATTTTTGACCACACCACTAGCCAGGCCAACTGGAACTACATAGTAAGACCTGGTTTCCAAAAAAATCAAGGGCTGAGCTGGGCTGTGGTGGTTCACACCTTTAGTCCCTGCACTTGGGAGGCAGAGGCAGGTGGGTCTCCTGGGTTTGAGGCCAGCCTGGTCTACAGAGAGTTTCGGGACAGTTGGGGCTATACACAGAGAAACCCTGTCTGGGGGTTTCTCTTCTCTGCTTCTGTTCTGTTCCTCTTGAATCTGTCAGGGTCTGCAGGAGGGAAGCAGGATTCTCTTAAGGGCAGAAACCATGTTACAAGTGGTTCCTGGTATTGGTTTATTTAATTGCTACAACCGCTGGTTTCTGTGCTTGTGTCCACAGGTGGCTTAGAAAGATTAATTTGTCGAAGCTGTATTTTTTTTTTTTCCGAGACAGGGTTTCTCTGTGTAGCCCTGGCTGTCCTGGTACTCACTCTGTAGACCAGGCTGGCCTCGAACTCAGAAATCCGCCTGCCTCTGCCTCCCAAGTGCTGGGATTAAAGGCGTGTGCCACCACTGCCGGGTATTTGTTGAAACTGTAAAGAAAGTCTCCAAGAGAGTCAGGGTTTAAAACCCAGCACTTGGGAGATGGAGGGAATTCCAGGCTAGCCTCAGCTACATGTCAAGTGTGAGGCCAGCCTGGGTTATGTGAGTTAGATGACAGCTAAAGAGTGTGAGCACATTGGCTCGACACAAGGGAATCCCTGGATTCCGCTGAGGACCTTCTCCTTGGACTCTAGATGCAAATGCCTGTGGTCCAGCTCCTGCACTTTTCCACACAAAGGCCGCTGAAGCAGCAGGCAGGCTTGCCACCACTGGAGCCAAGGTGTCAGGAACGCCCTCCTGTCAGGACACAGGAGAGCCAGGGGATCAGGCTTCGACTAAAGACAAGATCGCCCTCCACAGCCTACGTGCATCCCCTCTCCAGGCCAGGTCCTGGCAGCTCGGAAGTCACTCATCCTTTAGGATGTCATCGCTTGTCTCTCTAACAAGGCTGGAGAGGACAGGTGCCCTGCGAGGCTGACCTCTGAGCTCATGGTCATATCACATTGCAGTTCACGACAGAACATTCTGGAATGGAGCAATAACAGACCCAAGTGTCAAGCAGACACTTAATTAATGGCCAAATTAAATGTGAGAAAACTGAGCATCCACAGAGGAGACTCATGCTGCTGAGGAGATGAAATGATCCTGGCTCTCTATCGAGAGAGAACAATCAGCATTTGTGGGAAAAGACGAAGGGATGTCGCTTCAGAGAGGAGGTGGCGCCGCTGTGTGCACACGGATCTCGTGGCTGATGTCAGCTGGCTGCTGTCCGCCAGTTCCAGTGTTTTTGAAATATCTTGCTATATAGCCGAGGCTAGCTTTGAATTCTTAATCTTCTCACCTGACCCTCCCTTCCAGCCATCTCCACCCCTTGCTAGGACTACTCAGGGGATTTTGTTTGCTTGTTTGAACTAAAATGCTTTGTGACTACTGATAAGGCCAAATAGTTTAGCCTTAAAGGCAGGGCACACCAGTGATCCCAGCACTTGGGAGGCGGAGGCAGGCAGATCTCTGAGTTCAAGACAAACATGACCTACATAGTGAGACCCTGTCTCAACTCTCCCTTCCCAAAACATAAAGATAAAGGCTGCAAAGCCCACGTGGCTTTAGTTTTCCTCTACCTTTCCTTTCTGAGATGTTTGGGTGTTTAGTGTAATTGCTGTCACTGAAACGCACCCCAGACCCAAGTAATTTGGGGGCAGGAGCTGTCATGTGACATATCCTAATGGTGGTAGCGGTGGGCTGCTGAGCCTCTGTGGTGGTACATGTCACCACTTAAGTCTATCTGAGTCCTCTGAACTCAGAGGCCCAGATGGATATGAGAAGCTTTAAATCCTCCATTCCATTTTCCCCTGTCTTTTGAGACAAGGTCTCATATGTAGGCCAGGTTGGCCTTGAACTCCTGATCTCCTTGTCTCAATCTCCCAAGTGCTGGGATTACAGGCAAGAGCTACCATACCTGCTTTACGGCCTCCCTCTTTGAAAGCCATGCGTATTTTCCTTTAATAAGAGCAAGTAATTCTATAGCCGGGTATACTTGTGCGCCTCTCTACCCTATCCTTAAATCACCTCACCTTCAGTCTGACACTGGGTGAGGTTTTGTCCTCCACTCTCCACCTGGAGAGGTCAGAGGGCGACCTCAGGTGTCAGTCCTCACCTCCTGCCTTGTGGTTTGTCGGGTCAGCTGCTCTGCCAGCTTATGGAGGGTCCTGTCTCTGCCTCCTGACTCACGGGGATTGCAGACACTCGGTGTGACAGTATCTGGCTTTACACAGGGATTGAATTCAGGTCCTATGCTTGACCTCAAGAGCTAATGCACCCACCGAGCCGCCTCCTCAGCCCACATCTGGCCTTCTGACGGCACCTGGAAGCACGCAGCCTCATCTTCATGGCTTAGGGAGACTCACAGGAGAGCTCAGCCCCCCCCCCCCTTTGCTCCTTTTGAACCAGGTTCCCCTGATGCCAGACCTCAGGATCAGAGACGCCCTCTTTGCATCAAGCCTCTCTGCACTAGGATGCCAACCTCTTCCCACCTCTTCCCAGAATGCAGCGGGTTCAGCTTATGGACTCTTCAACTTTGTGGCTTTGGGATCTGAATCACCCCGAGGGAGATTTTTGGTTCACATCTCTCCTCAGACCCGTCTAGACAGAATACTAGTGTGGAGTTGAAAGACAGGTTTAACTAGGCCGTGGTGGTGCACGCCTGTAATCCCAGCACTTTGGAAGGCAGAGGCAGGCAGATTTCTGAGTTCGAGGCCAGCCTGGTCTACAGAGTGAGTTCCAGGACAGCCAGGGCTATACAGAGAAACCCTGTCTCGAAAAAACCAAATCCAAACAAAACAAAACAAACAAACAAACAAACAAACAAAGACAGGTTTAGTCTGCTGGGAAACTCACCAGAGGGGAGACATTGAGGCCACCTGCCCAATCCAAACTGCAGGGTCTTTTTGTGTAACAGGGCAGAGTTACTGCAGTCATACAGGATGGCTGTGAGTGTCACTAAAATATTGCATGTGGATGGTGGAACATTAGTTAGTGGCTGCACTGTGGTAGCCTGAAAGTCCTGTCACCACGACACATGGACACCCAATAAGGAGACTTCAAAAAAAAAATAGAGAAGATAAGGATTGTTCAGAAGAGAGGCATTCAGGGCTAACCTGAACTCTGCTTAGACAGAGGTGAGAGAAGGCATCCAGGGACAGGGGGGGTCCCCTCTGGAGTGGGGGACCTCTGGGGTGGTTTCAGCAGAGGTGGAGTAAGGACAACTCCAGGGGATGGTTGGGGTGCTGGCCCCTCGATCTTAGTGCAGTCCTTGGGTGAACACAGGGAAGATGAGTAAGATCTAGGGGATGAACTGATTCTGGAACTTTCCACCAGAGAGTCTCAGCTTGCTGGGGACTTGCCCACAAGCAGTGGGGGAGGCAGGAGTTTGAAAGACCACACGAAACAAAGGCCACAACTGGCTCTGGTTTCGAAGACATTTCATTAGGTGGGGACTACAAGGAAGTCGGGGGAGGAAGAGGAGAACTGGGGGGAGGGAAGGTGGCAATTTTTTAGATGTCTTCATCCCTATTTTTTGAGTCTGAGGATGTGTCCTGAGGGGTGTGGGGGAGGGGCCAGCGTTAGGAGCCATGGCTAAGGAGCAGGTTGTCTCTCCGTAATGACTGACCTGAACTTGGTGCTGTCTTGGATGGACAGAAAATAAACAGTGCTCCCAAACACACGGAAGAAATGACAGCGTGGGTCAAGGACAATGAGGTTTGACTCCTCTCTTCGGTGGAGGGGTGGGGCAGGGTATCACTATGTAGCCCAGGTTGGCTTTGAACACTTGATCTTCTTCCTGAGCTTCTCAAATGCTCAGAGTACAGATGTGTGTCATTATATCTGCTTGCGCCCCCTGTCCCCTGCTATGTGGTGGCAGCAGGAACGGCAGTCACCAGTTACGACAGGGCAGGGCATGGTCTGGCTTGGCTGCCTGGACCCCTCATTACTGTGACCCTGTGTGACCCTGCTGTGTGACCCTGGGTCAGTCACTCAATCTCTTTAAGCCTCAGATGTCTAGGGGATGTGGGGGTTAAACATTAATAAAAAGCAACATACGGGCCATCTCTAGTAACTATCATTAAAGCCTTATGGGTGCATCCAAACTTTTTTGAGATAGTTAGTTGTATTTTCAGACCAAACAAATGCCCCAACTCATCTCAGTTCCTCACATGGAATAGGTTTGCTTCAGGCTGTGTTATAATAATACTCTACCCGAAGCTGTCCTTGCAGACGCCTCTGGAGTTTTATAGAATTGGGAGCCTTCAAGGGGAGAAATACCCATTAGCAAAATAATTGCCAGCTCTCTCTAAAGGCTCTTGTTTGAAAATACCCAGGGCACGTGGTGCCCCTTGGCCCTCCCAATGCAGCCTCTGGCCAGGCAGGGCAGATGGTGGACCCAGTGAGATCATCCCCTGGTCTCGTGACATCCCGGGGACCATGCCAAAACCCTGTCCTGGCACACCCTTCGTGAAGCCAACTGCTTTGTAGGAGGGGTGAGGGGCCCACAAAGGCCCCTTCAAGAGCAAAGAGCAACAGTAGTAATTATTCATGAATATCACTTTCATAGAGAACATGTCTGTGAGTGTAGACAAAACCCCCCAGGCTGCAGGAAGAACAGGCATTTCTTCAAAAGTATGGCAGGGAGATGTCCCCTTGGGAGACACCCCTTGTAGACACCCCTCAGGAGACACCCCCTCAGGAGACGCCCCCTCAGGAGACACCCTTGGGAGTACTTGTTTTCCTCACTGTAGTGTTTTCAAACATCTGCCATGTTGACAGCTGATAGAGCAATAAGGCACACTCTCATTTGGGCAAAACAAAATACGCTCGCACCAGATCCAGCCCACTGAGGACGGACTGGCACTGCAGACCTGGACCACTTAGAGTGGACTCAGCAGAAAGCTAGGTCAGGGAGAGGCAGGAGAAGGAGGCCCGGGCACACATGTAGGTTCTGCACCTCAAGAACGCACTGCTGAAGCGGCAGCCCTGCTGGATGCCAAGCGTCCACCGTGCAGCAGAAAGAGCCAAAGAAGGCCTGCAGAGGAATTATGTCCAGAAACAGGGGGGCTGCTGGGAAGGGGGGAAGCGGGATCCAGGGAGAGATGGGGGAAGGAGGGAATGAGAAAGAAGTCCAAAGAACTTAGGAAATGAAATTCTACTTGGATAATTGAAAATGACAAAACACTTCACTGGGGTAGAAGAGAGAGAGAGAGGGAGAGCACATTAGAGTGTGCACATACATGCACGCATATGTGTTTGTGTGTGTGCACGAGCACATATGTACATGAGTATGTGTATGTGTGCATATGCACACAAGCGTGTGTATGTTGGTGTATGTGTGCACATATGTGTGCATGTGTACTGTATATGTGGCTATACTGTGTGCACATGTATATATCAAGAGGGAAGACGGTCAGTGGGAACTATAACCATGCTACATGACGCCTCTGGGTTTTTGAGTGTTCCAGGAGTCACCAGCAAAACCATACACAGGTGGGTGTGGTGGGTCCATGCTTATAATATTGGCACTTGGAAAACTGAGGCAGAATTATATGTTCAAGGCTAGCCTGGGCTAAACAGCAAGATCCTATTTCAAAAAAACAAAGAAGAGGAAAAAAGAAGAGGAACAGGAGGTTGTTTTCAAAAGTTTCATAAGGGCCGGGTGTGGCAGCTCATGACTAATCCCAGCAATGAGGTGGAACAGACACAGACAGGTCTGTGAGTTCGAGGCCAGCCTGGTCCCTGTTCTACATAGTGAATTTCGGGCCAGCCAGAGTAACACAGTGAGACTGTCTAAAAGCAAATCACCAACTTAAGAACAAAACACCCGAAATCAAAAGTTGCATAAGAGACATGAAATTAAATTTCTTTTCTTTGGATGTGTCTAAAAGTAGAGATGTCCTTTGAGCCTGGGCAGAAGCTAGGATTCTCAGTTGGCCAGTAGAGCCTGTGACCAGTTAGCCTCAGCTTCCCTGTCTCCAGTCTCCCAGTAGCATCCTCAGGATCCACAGGGTAAACAACCCTTCATCCCAAGGAATGGCTTGTACACAGGGGTCCCTGCGCCAATCTGGCTTGGGCTTAAACCGTATCACTAAGGAAATTTTAAACTGCATTAAACTGTCAAGGTGGCTTGCCCGTTGTTTGTACAATCTCAGGATTGTTAGCGGAGGTGGGAATCCCAAAAGACAGGGCAGTGGTGGAATATGAGCTACTTCCCACCAGGGAGCAGAGGCACAGGACAAAGGCCCTGCCAGAGGGCGCCCTCTAGGGCAGGTGGGCCACGAGAGTTGCAGGTCAACCATCCCTGCACGGAGAGGGGCAGGCCACGTGCTGGGTTAACCCATTAAAGCAGCATGGTCAAGAACAGGAAAGGACAGGTCATGGACAAGGAGACAAGATGGCTGCCAGGGAAGGGGTTGGGGCAAAGGGTGGGTTTTGGAGGAGTCTGGCCCTTCAAGGCTGGGAGTGTAGAAGAAGCTAGGGACGCCAGAAGCAGATCTAGGAATCTCTTTGGAAGAATTCCATAGTTGGTCTCCCAGGTCCTGTCTCCTTCCCTGGAGGACTGTGCTAGAATCTAGCAATCTGGAGACATCGACAGGAATCAATGACTTTCTTGTCTTCCACTTGACACTGGTCAGGCAGTTATCAGCGTCACACCATGCTCCTGGTTTCCCACTGGTGGTGCGCATCTTGAGGGTAGAGACTCCTGAATGAATTATTTAGAACTACTGGAAACTTCTCAATACGGTGCATGGGGCAGACACCTCTTGAATGAGCGGGAGAGTGGCAGAGGTCAGAGTGCTCTCCAAACTCTCCTCCCGTGCCTCGCTTCCTGGCCCTGCATGTGCTAAGACACAAGCTTTACTGAGGTGGGAGAGAGAGGCAGACGGGTGGCAAAGAGTGATGGGAAAGAGAATATATAGGAAGGACCCAGATCAGAGAGGTGTGAGGCCCAAAGAATGATGAAAGTCTGCACCCGCTCCAGGGGACAGCTCCCTAAGGCCCACAGGAACCAGAGACTGTGCTGGGCCTCCTAACAAAGAGCATCACTCCCAAATTTGGGTCCTGAGACTGTTGGGGAAGCCAAAAGTCCTGTGAATCCAAATGCCTTTGCCACCTCTGGGTTCCAAAGGACAGGAGTGGTGAGCACTGGAGCCCCCTACAGGACCACACCGAACACTGCTCCAGGAGGCCAAGAACACATCAGGTTGCATAAGGAAGCCTTGAAGAGGCCAGGCCTAGTGAGCAGAAGGAGAAGGGGAAGAGAATGGTGGAGGGAAGGACAGAGCAGAGGCAGGCTACCCAGGGGAGTCTGCCAGGCTGCTGGGAGGAGGAGAAGGCCTCTAAGCACGGCCTCAGCTGCTGACCTTCTGCTGGAGGTCACCGTGAGGCTGGGATGCAGACTCGGGGAGACAGCCAAGTGCTTGCTAGTGCTTTTCCCAGTCATTAGCCCACAAGGGTTAAACTCAAAGGAGAAAAGCTGGAGATGGCCTCAGGGCCGGGGTCTGCCTTCTCTGTGTGAAGGAGAGCAGATGTCACTGTGGTGAGCTTACACAAGATGTGGGAAGTGGCCCAGTCAGTGAGTGGCAAAGGGAAAATAAGTTGGCTTTTCCTCTTGGGCTGTACCAAGTCTGTTTTGTTTTTTGTTTTTGTTTTTTGTTTTTAGTTTTTGTTTTTTTTTTTTTTTGAGACAGGGTTTCTCTGTGTAGCCCTGGCTGTCCTGGAACTCACTCTATAGACCAGGCTGGCCTCGAACTCAGAAATCTGCCTGCCTCTGCCTCCTAAGTGCTGGGATCAAAGGCGTGCACCACCACCACCCGGCGGGCTGTGCCAAGTCTGGGCCAGAAGCTTTCTATGTTTCTGAGAAGTGTGTGCTGTAGTCTCATGGTTGCCAGGGAGCTGCCTGGAGCTGGAGACAGAAAGGGATGCTGGGATCTGACCTGGGTCCTCTAGAAGAGCAGACAACACTAACTGCTAGGCCATCTCTCCTTCGCACACACACACACACACTCGCACACACACACACACCATTTCTCCAAGACTGAGGACATAGCTCAGTGTGTATAGTGCCTATTATAAGATGTACAGATCTCTGGGCTGGACCCCAAAACTGCACAAACTGGATCTGATGGCGTAGACCTGTATTCCAGAGTTTGGAGAGGCGGGGGTGGTGTGTGTGTGTCAAGTTTGAGGTCCTTACTGACTTTATAGCTAATCTGAAGTCAACCTTGGATATTGAAGTCAACCTTGGATACAGGAACTGAGAGAGAGAGAGAGAGAGAGAGAGAGAGAGAAAGAGAAAGAGAGAGAGAGAGAGAGAGAGAGAGAGAGAGAAAGGAAGAAAGAAAGCAAAGAATGTGCTGTTTAAAATTTAAAAGTGAATAAAAATAAAGCAAAGCTGTTCCATGGAGTATGGTTTAGTGCTTGCTAAATGAAGCAGAGAGAGGTTCTATGGTGGTTCGTGCCTATAACCCCAACACAGGTTGCTGAGGCAGGGGATTGGCTGCAAGTTCCAGGCCAGGGCTATGGAGTCAGACCCTGTATCAAAAATACAAACAAGCTGGGCATGGTATATCTTTAATCCTGTCAACCAGGAGGCAGAGGTAGGCAGATCTCTGTGAGTTCCAGGCTGGCAACCTGTGCTACAGAGTGAGTTCCAGGACAGCTAGGACTATACAGAGAAACCCTGTCTTGAAAAAACAAACAAACAAACAAACAAACAAACAAACACACAAATGTCAAAATAAAACAAAGCTTTACACTATCAGGTTGCAATGGTGAGATCAAAACTTAGGAATACATGGATAAACACTTTTGTTGTTCTTTGCAGTGGTGGGGATTGAACTCCAGGCCTCAGATATGCTAGGCAAGTGTTCTAACAGTTATATCCCCAGACCCCATCCCTTTATGACAAATCTTGCTATGCAGTCCAGGTAGGTCTTAAACTCACGGCAATCCTCTTGTTTCAGCGTCCTACGCACCGGAATGACAGGCACGTATGTGTACGCATGTCACCATGGTGAGCTCCTTCTCCTTGTCTGCATTATTTTGCAGGGAGGTGAGCTGTTGAGACAGGGCTGGTTTATAGCCCTGACTGACATGGACCTCATTACGTAGATCAGGTTGGCCTCAAACTTTTTGCTGAGCCTTCCGCCTCTCCCTCCCATGCTCTGGGATTAAAGGCAAGCATCACCACATCTTGACTAACATTTACTTACAATTTTTATGTATTGTATTTAATTTTGTTTGGAGACAGGGTCTTACTCTGTAGCTCTGGGCTGGCCTGGAACTCATAATGTAGACCAGACTGGCCTTGAACTCACAGAGATCCACCTGTCCTTGCCCCATGAGTCTGAGAGTAAAGGGATACATCATGCTCAGCCATTTACTTTGATTTTCAAAAACAAAACAAAAACAAAAACAAAAACAAAAAAAACCAAAACCAAAACCAAAACAAAACCTGTTGGCACAGTGAAATACATAAGAGTTTATTAAAGTAATGTTCATTCTCTGGCCATTGTTACAAACACCTGATACTATGATTATTTTTGAAAATAATATAGAGAAGTGGGCTATTAAAGCAAAGTTTAGCTCTGGGCATCTACTGACTAGAGATGTGACTATTCTGTAGGATTGTGAGTTAAAAGGTAACCCTCCTTCAGTACCCAGAAGCTCTCGGTTTGCAATGGTCCCCAGGAGGATGAAGAGACATGCTCCTAGCTCATCAGATACCTGCTTATTGCCAACGCCCAATCCTCTAGACACTGCCTCACACAGCAGCCACAGACAGAGAATTCTAGAAGGCCACACTCAGCAGTGTGAGAGCTGGTCATGGCTTCCCAGGATCAGGATATGAAACCCAAGCAGGGCCGTGGAGGGTGATACTCCTGGCAGGCTTTAGCCATCCCTCAGCCCCGGAAACAGAAGCAGCAGCCAGCGCGTGGTCCCCGTAGCCGTGACCTACTTCCCTGGTCTCTTGGCAGGGACCAGACAGCTGTGACAAAGCAGAAATAGGTGCATTTGGAATTACCGTGGGCTCGTTGCTAAACAATAGTTACCACATTCTGGGGATGAAAGTCATAGATAGAACATCTAATCCTGGAAATCAAACAGTTATTGGGGGTGGAAGGTATTAAAATACAGGCTGTGGCAGACAGATCTAGGTTTAAATTCTAACTCTTTTTTTTTTCTTCTTATTTTGTTTTTTTTGAGACCAATTTTCTCTGTGTAGCCCTGGCTGTCCTGGAACTCTGCAACTCACATTGTAGATCTATTTGCCTGCCTCTGCCTCTCGAGTGCTGGGACTAAAGGCCTTAGCCACCATGGCCAGCTTACTGGTTTTTTGTTTTTTTTTAAATAAATATAATTTTATTGTAACGAACTCAAGATTTAACAAAATCATGAAACTGAATTCAAATTGTTTTTTTTTAAAAAAACAAATAAAATTTTATCGTAATGAACTCATAAATAAAAACATCATCAAGGGGCTGGTGAGATGGCTCAGCAGTTAAGAGTACTGACTGCTCTTCTGAAGGTCCTGAATTCAAATCCCAGCAACTACATGGTGGTTCACAACCATCCATAATAAAATCTGAAGCCTTCTTCTGGAGCATCTGAAGACAGCTACAGTGTACTCACATATAATAAATAAATAAATCTTTAGCCAGGTGTGGGGGCACACGCCTGTAATCCCAGCACTTGAGAGGCAGACACAGGCAGATTTCTGAGTTTGAGGCCAGCCTGGTCTGCAGAGTGAGTTCCAGGACAGCCAGGGCTACACAGAGAAACCCTGACTCAAACAAAACAAAACAAAACAAAACAAAACAAAACAAAACAAAACAAAACAAAACAAAATAAAAATAACCCCCCCCAAAAAAACCACCATGAAGCTGCATTCAAATTCTAGTTTTTAATGTGCTGGTCATGTGATCTTGTGACATGTACTGGATGAAACCAAGTCTAAGACCCTTGTATATATGTAGGCATGTATGTATGCATCCATCCATCCACCCATCCATCTACCCATCCATCCATCCATCTATCTATCTATCTATCTATCTATCTATGTATCTATCTATCTATCTATCTATCTATCTATCTATCTATCCATCCATCCATCTATCCATCCATTTATCTATCTATCTATCTATCTATCTATCTATCTATCTATCTATCTATCTATCTATCCATCCATCCATCCATCCATTTATCTATCTCTCTGTATATCTACCTATCTACCTACCTACCTACCTACCAATCTGCTGTATCTATTTATCTATTCATGTATGTGTGCGTGCACATGCCATGGCACAAGCATGTGAGGGTCAGGGGTCCCTTCTGTCCCTCCACCATGTGGGCTCTGGACTTGAACTCAAGTTGTCAGCTTGGTGGCAAGTTTCTTTGTCCCCTGAGCCATCTCACCACCCCCTCTTTTAGTCCTTAGCAACAAGACAAATTCTGCAGGCGTGAAAACCCCTCCTTGGAGTACCAGACCCCATTCGGAATGGACTTAGCTTGGTAGAGGTGGGCACGTCATGGTCAGCTGTCTGGGAGCCTGTGCTTCAGGGATCTGGTGACAGCAAACAATGACCAGGCAATCTATACTTGAGAATTAGGGGAATGGATTGCAGGTGGGGAAACAAATCAGGAAAGAGGGGAGGTTTAAGTAGGATTAGAAAACAATGAGGTTTTGGTTTTGCTTTGGGGCGTGGGTAACATTTAGCAAGCTCTTTCTGGATTTTCCTAAGTAGGTCAAAAGCCTGGACAGGTTGGGAGAAAAGTTCCCTGGGGAAGTGAAATTCATGTTGCGACCCAAAGGATGTGGACGAGTTCTCAGGGAAAGTGAGGCAGGGGGAAGGGACTGTGTAGGTAGAGGGGCTAGAACAGGAAACTACAGGGCAGCGAACTACTGATGTCTTAAGGAGTCCACGGAGGATGCCAGCCTGGAAGATGATACAGCAGGCAGTGCCGGATGCAGAGGCACCGCACCGTGGGCTTGCCGGCTACTGAGCCTCTACCTGGCTCTGCTGATATCCACAGGGGGATTCGGGAGAAAGGCAAAGCCCAGGTTCCCATGGATTCTTGTGAAGAGGGTGACCATGTTGGAAACGCCAAGGACACCTCAGCGAACATCCATTTGGTGCTGGGCCCTGTGGTGCAGGCAGGCCTGTAATCCCAGCTACTTCAGAGGCTGAGGCAGGAGGATCAAAAGTTTAAGGCCTCCCTGGGCTATATAAGGAGTCCAAGAATAGCTTGGGGGAATTTACCGAGACCTTGTCTTAAAATTCAAATAATAAAAAGGACTAGAGGTGTGGCTCAGTGGTAGAGTGCCTGCCTGGCTTATGGAAGGCCCTGGTTCAAGACAAAGACAGAAAGCAAAAGCAAAACAAAACAAAACAACCACACACACAAGAATCCTAAATCAGATCATCTGGGAACAGAAGAGGGCTGAGGATGAATGAGGGAGACTCTGGCTTCACTTTGTCATAAAGATGAAGGTTGTTTACTTAACTTATTCTTTAGTTATTAACACCTTTGGGATTTTAATTATGTGTATGTGTGCATGCACACACATGTCCCATGGCACATGTGTGGAGGTCATAGGGCACCTTTCAGAAGTGGGTTCTCTCAGTCCACCATGGGTTCTGAGGATGAAACTTAGGTCATTATGTTTGGGTTTGCATTTGTGTGGTAATAACACTGGACCATCTCGCCAGCCCAAGGACAGTTATTTAGTTTACTATATACTGGCAGGGTAGCCATGGGGGGGCATAGAAATAGAAAAGGGGAAAGGAACCTAAGCAAGGGCTGTGAGGCCGGGTGGGGAGAGGCGGTGAAAGGCAATGGGTAGAATCTGAGGCTGGGCCACTGTAGGGCAGGGGGGAGCCGGCTGCTGTGAGGCACGCACTTCAGCCGGTGTACTTGCCTGAGTCGGCACTTCTCAGCCACAGACCAGGACCTCCCACCCCACAGGTCAGTGGAGCGAAACATCTGTGCCCTGGAAGAGTGGACATTGGACAGCTACAGCCCAAGAGTTCCCACCCCCAATACATAAGGATCACCAAACACTCATGAATTAAACTGACAAATTATTATGTGGACTCAAAGTATATTTCCATTGTAGCAAAAGGGCAGAGGGCTGGCTGGTACTCCTTCCCCCGAGGATCCATTTTGGAAAGTTTCAAACGTATAGGAGAATTGCTTAAATACAATACAATAAACACCACAGGCTCAAGATCCAGCCTTATCTACTGCTAAAAGGGCCATACTTCAGCTGTCTCTGTTTAGGTATATATTTATATAATGCTATCCATATAGCAAAGTGCATATGTGCATGCATGAATATTCATATTCACATTTTCCCCCTGAAGTATGTGAGGATCAGCTGCTTCTATGTCTCTAAGAAACTTCCTGGGGGAGGGGTAGCGATGTTCAGTCTGAGAAGGGGACCTGGCATAGAGAAGATGTAGACAAGTTTCCCTTCAAAGAATGAATCTACTTCCTACAGAGCCTTTAAGCCAGTCACATGATACTACGGCCAGGCATGGTGGTGCATGCCTTTAATCTCAGCACTTGGCAAGTAGTGGATCTCTGTGAGTTTAAGGCCAGCCTGGTCTACAGAGTGAGTTCCAGATAGCCAAGGCTACATAGAGAGACTCTGTCTCAAAAACAGAAAAACAAACAAACAAAACCCCAAATACTTTTTTTTGTGTGTGTATGTATGTATGTATGTATGTGCCTGTGTATGCACATGCGTGTACAGGCCAGAAGAGGGCAGTATTTTCTATCATTCTCAGCCTGTTCCTTTGTGGCAGGGTCTCTCCCTGACCTTGGCACCCACATTTTCTAGGCTAGGCTGGAAGCTAGCAAAGCCCCTTACATCCTCCTATCCCCGTTTTCCCAAGAGCTGGGGTAATGGCACACTTGGGATGTCCAGTTTGTTACTTGAGTGCTGGGATCCGACATCCAGTCTTTGTGATTGTGCACTAAGTGTCCTTCACTGCCCAGCCATCTCTCCATGAAGTCTCTGAAATCTAAAACGTCTTGATGCTCCAAAAATTCAGATTTCTGAGCATTTTGGATTTAGGGCTTTGAGATCAGGGATATTTAACTAGTATATCTAAACAAATGCTCCCAAACCTACCACAACATCCCCCTTCAATCTAAAACACTCCTAGTTTCAAGCATCTCCGGCAATCTTTGGGCATGGGCTCAAGTTGGGTGGGTCCATTGTCCAGCCACATTCTTCACGGATTGGTTGGCATTTTGTTTGTCTTGAGACAGGGTCTCACGATGTGGCACTCATTGGGTTTGAACGTAAATCCTCTTGCCTTAGCTATTGGGGTTACAGACACAGTGACTGGCAGGTGTGTTGTTCTCTAAAAGACCTTTTCAACCTATTTAATATAGGAGACATGATCTTATTCTTATGCAGGCTGACCCAAACTCTTGGGGTCAAGTGATCCTCTTGCCTTAGCTTTTGGAATAGTTGGCCCTACAGAGATGCACCATTGGACAGTCCTAACTCTAGTTTTAAACTCCATACTTAAGAAGTAACACGTGCCTACATCATGAAGTATAGAGGTAGAACTGCTTGCTACCAATGGAGACATCCAGGTTCATCTTCCCACCCATTTCCTTTTGCCTCTGTTTGCTTGCTTGCTTCTTTGATTGTTCGTTTGTTGAGAGAGGCTCTTACCATGTAGCCTAAGCTGGACTTGAACCTGCATTGCCCTTCCTGCCTCAGTCTCCCATATGCTGAGATTTCAGATGTAACCACCACACTCAGCCTTTCATATACATTTTGAAACAATTTAGATTGCACTGGAGGGCTGGAGAGATGGCTCAGCATTAAGAGATCTTATAGCTCTTGCAGAGGATCTGGGTTTGGTTTCTAGTATCCATATAGTGGCTAATAACCATTTGCAATCCAGTTCCAAGAGATCTGCTGCCCTCTTCTGTCTTATGTGGGCACTAAGCACACATGTGGTGCACATACATATGTGCAGGCAAATGCTCAAACATAAAAATAAAACTAAGTACATCGTCAAAAATCTCCATGGCTGACAAGATGGCTCAGCGGTTAAGAGCACTGACTGCTCTTGCCAAGGTCCTGAGTTCAATTCTCAGCAACCGCAGAGGTCTGAAGACAGTGACTCATATACAATAAATAAACAAATAAATAAATACATAAATACATAAATAAAATCTTTAAATAAAAAGATTCCACAGACACAATTTTCTAATGGCTGTGTACTACAATATATATTTATTCCTAGAGCAGGGGTTTGGGGACTGCATATCAGACATCCTACTTATCATATATTTACATTATGATTCATGACAGTAGCAAAAAGTATTTTATGGTTGGGGGTCACTACCACATGAGGAACTGTATTAAAGGGTCACAGCATTAGGAAGGTTGAGAACTACTGAGCTAGAGGGTGGAATTGCAACTTGTCTGACATTTTCTACTGGTTTTGTTGTTGCTGTTGTTTGTTTGTTTGTGGGTTGTTTTTTTTTTTTTTTTTTTTTTTTTGGTTTTTCGAGACATGGTTTCTCTGTGTAGCCTTGGCTGTCCTGGAACTCACTCTGTAGACCAGGCTGGCCTCGAACTCAGAGATTCACCTGCCTCTGCCTCCCAAGTGCTGGGATCAAAGGCGTGCGCCACCACCGCCCGGCAACATTTTCTACTGCCCATCGCCCGGCGACATTTTCTACTGCTCACAACAGCTTGTCAAGCATCTTCAGCTGTAAACCATTGTTTGTTCCCCATTTGCTGAGACAGGAATTTTCTACGGAGCCCAGGTTGGCCTATAACTCGGGACCTTCCTGCTTGAGCCTACAGAGTGCGGGGACGGCAGGCATGGGCCACCCTGCCTGCTCTAATAGTAACCCTTTTCCCTCACTAAGGACAGATTTCTGGAAGTGGTTTTGGGCATCAGAGAGCAGTGGCCTCTTTAAAGGCTCTCTGTGCATCCTGCCCTAACTCCTCCCTTACAATGCCCTCTTCCCTGCACTGTATAGGTCTGCTTGAGCAAATGCTACCTCTGAAGCAGAGACAGCCTGAGATGACTGAGCGGAAGCCGTCATCCTGGTGCACAGAACCCACAGCAATGTCTCTTCTTATGGAGACCTGTGGGGAAGAGGTTCAGAGACTACTGACCCCACTCTGCCTGGCTCTCAAACACTCAAGAAGTGCATATTGTCACCATCCTGTCTGACACAGGCGGCAGGAGGAAAGAGGTGAGGTGAGGCAGGCAGCGAAGTTGGGGAGAGCTCAAGAAACAAACCTGCCTCCACCCACGCTCAGGCATCAAGACAAGTCTCAACCCCAGTTAGCTCCCAATACAGCTGCAGAGAGGCCACGGGAGTGAGAATCCCGAGGGGATGCTGTGCTTCTGATGACAGGCAGCATTGCTCCTCTGCCAGGAGCTGGCTCCAGTTTGAGAGGAGCAGCAGTGTCCTGTGTCTGTGGTTTGCAGGTCGAAGCCCTACCGTTCCACTGGGATGGTGTCCTGGCATCATTATGTTATGGTTTCTATATGCTCAGCCCAGGGAGTGGCACTATTAGAAGGTATGGCCTTGTTGAAGTGGGTGTGGCCTTGTTGGAGTGGGTGTGGCCTTGTTGGAGTGGGTGTGGCCTTATGGGCCTGGGCTTTAAGACCCTCATCCTAGCTGCCTGGAAGCCAGTATCCTGCTTGCAGCCTTTAGATGAAGATGTAGAACTCTCAACTCCTCCTGCACCATGCCTGCCTGGATGCTGTGCCATGCTTCCTGAGCCTTGATGATACTGGACTAAATCGCTGAACCTGTAAGCCAGCCCCAATTAAATGCTGGCTTTTATAAGAGTTGCCTTGGTCATGGTTTCTGTTCACAGCAGTAAAACCCTGACTAAGACAGAAATTGGTACCAGCATAGTGGGAGTATTCCTGTGACAACATGACCATGTTTTGGGGAGGACTGTGGAAGGACTTTGGAACTTTGAGCTAGAAGAGCCATTGGGATGTTAAGAGCTCTGTAGGATGTTCTGTGGGAGGCTTGGAAGATAATGTTAGGAACAGTGCAGATGTTCTTAACATTAAGTTGGAGTTGGAGTTCTTAATATTAAGTTAAGATGGAGGCCTGGCTTGTGAAATTTCACAGGAAAGATTAAAGACTCTTATCAGGGCCATTGCTATTTTGATTGTGAAGATTCTGTGGTTTTGGTCAGTTGGGGCTGAAGAATCAGCTGTGATTAACCAGATACTACTAAAATGAAACCTTTGCATTACTGGGACTATTGATGCTGGTTAGCTGGAGCTAAGAAATTAGTGGTAATTAAGAAGAGACCAGCACCATTGAAGTGAAATCTTCTCGGAAGTGTTTTCTGAGAGCACAGAGGCTGTGTTCCAGAGATAGCCAAGGTTTTACCTTATGCTGCAGTTGGACTTGGTAATGTGTAAGTCACCCAGGTGGTACTGGTTTTGAAGGCATGATGGGATCATGAAGAGCAGCTGAGGCTCGGCACTGTGAGAGGCCATGGAAAGCCATTGGTGAAGGTGAAGTCTCAGTAGAAGTTGATGGTCCAGGACTGAAGGGGTCATGCCAAGGAGTTGAGACTTGGCACCATGAAGAGAGCCTATGAGAGGCTATTGGTGAAGCCTAGTGTTATTGGTGGAGACAGCAGTGTTTTTAGATGCCAGTACCATGAGATGACCACCAAGAACAGCAGCAGTAGTGGAGTACAGGCATCTGGAGCCTAGAAGACAAGGTGTGTGCTACAAAGGGAAGAGCTGGAGAAGTGACCCAAGCCCTTGGAGAAGCCCAGAAGGTTGTGAGTGGATCCCAGACATTGGACGGTAGAATTTGATTTTGCTTTTGATTGTGACTGAGCCCTGATATTTTTCCCTCTTGAAGGAAGAAAGTATTTTAGTGGAAGCCACAATTAAGAGGCTTTGAATTGTAAAAAAAAAGACTTTGAATTTTAAAAGAGATTGGATATTTTAAAGGGACTAAAAATTTAATATGTAAGAATTTGTAAAGACTGTGGAACTTTTAAAGTTATTTAGATCTTGGGGGTGAATAAGAAAGTAAGAGTTGAGGTTTAATAGTGATGTGTTTGTGTGTCAAGTTGATAAGGGGTCAATTGTACTAGCTGGTTGTGTGTGTCAACAAAACCAAACTGGAGTTATCACAGAGAAAGGAGGAAATGCTTCCATGAGGTCCAGCTGTAAGGCATTTTCTCAATTAGTGATCAAGGGTGATTTCAGGTGGTGCCATCCCTGGGCTGGTAGTCCTGGGTTCTATAAGAGAGCAGGCTGAGCAAGCCAGGGGAAGCAAGCCAGTAAGAAACATCCCTCCATGGCCTCTGCATCAGCTCCTGCTTCCAACCCTGCTTGAGTTCCTGTCCTGACTTCCATTGGTGATGAACAGCAGTGTGGAAATGTAAGCTGAATAAACCCTTTCCTCCCCAACTTGACATGTTGTGCAGGAATAGAGACTCTGACTAAGACACTTCAGGAGACCATGGGGCTGGGAGCAGCTCTACTGGTTGAGATGGGTGAGCTGGCCTAAGGATCGTTCTGGGGACCGGAAGCTGTGCCTGTGTAATAGAAATGAATGCTTTGGTTCCTTAAAGAGCCCAGGAGCTGATGTCCTGGGTCACATGACAGGCTGTCCTTCTAGGAGGAGGAGGAAGAGGAGGAAGAAGAGGAAGCGAGCTGCCACCTACTATTGTAAACGCTCTGTGATACCCTTAGCTTCCCCTCCAGGCTGCTCAGCCTCTCCAAGGAAAGAAGTCCTGCCCTGTAGGTTGAGAGCTGGGCCTCTTGGCTCTCAAAGCCTGTGTACAAGGAGAGAATGCTAAGCAACCACTGGACTCTGGCTAAGTTGGGTTTGTTTGAGGACACGCTCATATTGGCTGTCAGGGCCTCAGGCCAGGAATGGAGTTCGTGGACAAGGACAATTGCTTCTGGAACGTCCCTACTACTGGCTCTATACCAGGCTTTCCACAGGTAAGGGACACCCTAAAGGAACACTCTATCCTGATGGAAACCCAGGTGGAGTGTCACATGTCTAAAGTCCCTGCACTTGGGAGATGGAGGCAGGAGTTCAAGGTTAGCCCTGTCTACATGAGATCCGGTCTCAAACCAAAACCTCTATGAGATGGCCCATTGCTTAAGAACACTTGTTATGGGATGGTGAGATGGCTCAGCGGTTAAGAGCACTGACTACTCTTCTGGAGGTCCTGAATTCAAATCCCAGAAACCACATGGTGGCTCACAACCATCTGTAATGAGATCTGATGCCCTCTTCTGGGGTGTCTGAAGACAGTCACGGTGTACTTACATATAATAAATAAATCTTTAAAAAAGGAAAAGGAACATTTGTTATTCTTGCAGTCCCACTTTGTGGCAAACCAGTGTGATGCTTCCAGGTGCTGGACAGCGCTGAGGGTCAGGCAGACCTCAGCTGCACACTAGTCAGTGTCTAGAACCCTTCTATCGCCTGCTACTCTCAGCATGGCCCTACAGATGTGCCTCAGTGTCTTGTGGACTCCATATGTGTCCTCTGTAGCCTGAAGATGACTGGCTTGTGTGGTGTGTTTGTGCGATTCCAATGCACAGGAAGGCACCCACACGGCCACCCTATTCCCACCGGATGGCCACAGTCTGGCATCCTTGGAGGACTGGGAAAGTTCAAAGGGTAATGCTAGGTCACTACTAAGTGAGTGCTGGGTTGGGAAACCAGACAGAGAGTCCAGAGCAAGCTGGGGAGGAGAGCTCTCTGGAAGCAACACAGGAAAAAGGCCAAGCAGCCCCTGCAGTGCCCAGTGAGGATGCTATGAGCTAAAGGCCCATGGGAAAGCTATCAAGCCACTTTAGAACTGGATTTCCTTCAGGAGAAAACCAGAAAGCATCTGCAAACATGCTGGTACAAACTCATTATGCGGAGGGAATGAGCTGAACCAGGAATGTGCCATCTGTCCCAGGCTCAGCGGCCACCCCTACATCTCCAAATAGAAATTCCAAAAATGGGCCCAAGACCTGGGACCTGTACCACATGGGTGACCAGCCCCGCGGTCGGAGCCTGAAGGAGCCTGGGAGGAGCACCATTCTTGGCACCTGTGTTGGATGCCTACGGCCCATCTGGAAGGTTCCCTCGGCTGAGGCTGCCAGGTGCTTGGCTAGCCTGGCAAGGCTGGTAACAGCATGCACTTGCTATAGACTTTGAGAACACTGAGGTACTGCATCACCTCAGCCCCTTTAACTCAGCTGAGGGTTAAACCCCACCAAGCCCAGGAATGGGGCAGGTGTGGAGTCCAAAGAAGGAGGGGTGGGTGGTGTGGGCAGGCAGGGATTCAGAAGGCGTCCTACTCACCATGATGCTCACCTGCTCATCTTGCCTGAGAAAGGACTGCGCAGGGGCAGGGCGCGCGTCTGCACCCAGGAAGGAAGGGAGATGGAGACAGGCGGCATCCATTTCCTCCCCTTCCAAACGGGAAGTGCCACCGGCCCTGGAGCAGCTTCACAATGAAGTCATCTATGTGACAGCACCAAGAGGAAAAAATAGCAGTGGAGCTATTTTTGATATAAAAAGGATCTGGGATTATAAAACAGATAGCTTCATCCATGGAGCCACATGACGAACAGTTCCCTAGTGGGTAGTGTAGACTGTCCCCATCTACGTTAAGGCGAGGACTTAAACACACTAACCTACTGCTCCTTGTTCAACTATCCCATCTTCACCTCTACACTTTGGTTCCTGGGTTCAACTACATGTCTGTAAGCATGTTTTACACAGACACATGTACACCCATGTGTGTTATGCTTCTAAGTTATTTTGTTGTTGTTTTGAGACTCTCTCTCCTTTGTAGTCCTAGTTATCCTGGAAATCACTATATAGACCAGGCTGGCCTCAGAGTCACAGAGATCCACCTACCTCTGCCTCCCAACTGCTGGGATTAAAGATGTGTGCAACCACGCCCCGCTACTGCTCAGCTATTCTATTCCCATAACTTAACTGGAAGGTTCTTCTGTGTAGGCAGTGACGTGTTTAGGCTTGCTGTCAGGGGCCTGGTGCAACAGCGTCCCGGTTTCTCTGTGACATAAGATGGTTAGTGCATACTAGAACTTCTTCCCGGGCATGACACCCAGGTCACCACCATTGCGGGGAGGGATGTGTGTTTAAAAGAACAGTCTTTGTAGCAGGCCTTAAACTGTTTTGAGGGAGTTGAGACAGGGTCTCTTTTTGTTTCTTGGGTTTTTCCTGAATTTACAATCCTTAGCCTCACAAGTCTAGAACTACTGGTGTGACCCACCAATCAATCAATCCAGCTAAGAAACTTCCAACAGATCCTCTCTTTGATGTGATCTGGTGCATCCTCTGTGTATATATTTATCTTTTTAACAGCACAGTGCATACACTGGGGGGGGGGGGGAAGAATGGAGAGTAGGAAGAGTGGAAATGGCCTCCCCTGTGTCCCACTCACAACTGTCCCCCACAGAGGCTGCCGTTGAAACTGAGTTCCATCTCCATTTATCTTTTTAAGTTCTGTTTCTCTCTTTAAGTTCCAGTTCTCTTGAGTTTTGTCTTTCCTACTGAGTTCTGTCTCTCCTTCTGAGGTCCGTGTCTCCTGAGTTCTATCTCTCCTGAATTCTGTGTCTCCTAAGTTCAGTCTCTCCTGAGTTCTGGCTCTCCTGAGTGTGGCTTTATAGACTGCACGTGCCTTTCTTTACTAAGTAATGGTGCCAGCCATGCCTACCTTGCTCTCCAAGGAACCATGCGTTGAACCCTGCATCTACAACAGTATGCAGGGACACACTGTCTTTCTTTAAGGACTACTCTCTTAGGCAGTTCCTCTCCGACTGTCACATGATAGATGATGATTCCCCACATGTAACCTTTGCTCACACAGGAAAGATGAATTCTCAAGAGTGTGAGGTTCGGTCAAAGGCTTCGGCCTGGTTGACAAGCTGCAGTCACTGCCAGACCATTCTGGACCTCGGCAAACTAAATAGCTTTTCATGCTCATTTTCCTTTCCTGCTCCCCACTCTCGTCTTTCTCCCATGAAGTACATTTTCTCTTTTATAAGCCCTTGGTATTGGAGGGCAATCCTGGGGCCTTGGAACTATGGCCTATTCTGGATGGGTCTAGAATTGTGGATCCTCTGAGTGTGGGGAGCAGCCCAGGTGTGAAGACAAAGATAGAACGGAACCTTTCCTAAGTTGTGCTCACCTGGATGCTGGCTTGGAGGGAGTCCTCCTCCTCATACAAGAAACTTGGCTGTCAGTCTTTAACAGTGGCCTCCAGTCCAGTGCTTTTCAGTGAGTGGTGTGACAGGAAATGATGGAAGCATTTTGATCCACTTTCCTTGAAGGTTATTCTGGGAATCTGGACCTTCTGGCGTCTTCTGGCCCCGTTGCTATGCTCTCATTCAGTAGGGCTCCACCACCCATGACTGAAAGGCTAGGGATCCCCACAGGCTGTGAACTTCCCAGGGGCAGCTCAGGTGACAGAGGCACAGTGCAGAGGCTAGGTATGTTGGCACAAGCCTGTAAGCTCAATTCTTGAGAAGCTAAGGCAGGAAGATTGCCACGTGTTTGAGGCCAGCTGGGATACAGATTAAGACCCGCCTGAGTTACAGAGTGATACTATGTCTCAAAATCAATCAATCAATCAATCAATCAGTCAATCAGTTAATCAATCAATCAAGGTGTCAGTGGGACTGTATTCCCCCCCAGGGCTGAGAGCAAAGGCTGCCCTTGCCTCTTCAGTGCTACCAGCTACCTTAGCTAGTGGGCACATCACACTGAATTTGCCCCTGGCACCACACTGCATGCCCCACTGTACTTGGTGCAGCTCCCCACCCCCAGGGATTGAACCTAGGACCTCACGCATGCCAGGCAAGTGCCCTGCCACTGAGCCACAGCTTGCCTCCCCCGGTTTCTGTTCTAAGAGCACCAGGGTAATCCAGCATTCCCTCTTCATCACAGGACCCTTAATATAATCACAGCTGCAAAGACTCTTTTAGCAAATAAGGTCACAGGCTCTTAGGATTAGGACCAAATACCTTTAGGGGACATTCTGTGGCCTCTTACTCCTATGAGATTTTTTTTTTTGGCTGTCCAAATTCAACTGGACATCATGTGTGTTTTTTCATAGATTGTAGTTTTATTTATGTGTATGTGTGTGAGAAGGTAGGGGTGCGGGGCCCATAGAGGTCAAAAGAGCCTCTAGAGCCTCTTGGAATCCCCTGGAGGTGATGTTACAGGCTATGGGAGTTGGGCACTGAACTCGGATCCTCTGGAATAACAGGAAGATCTCTTAACCAGTGAGTCATCTCTCTAGCTCTTGGACACCCTGGGTTCCATTTTGCCAATTTCAGCTGTTTAAAAAAATATTTATTTATTTATTTATTTATTTAATATACAGGTGTCTTGCCTGCATGTTCCTGTGTGTACCATGTGTATGCCCCCTGCCCTTGGAGGTGAGCAGAAGGCATTGTATTCTCTGAGACACAGGCAGTGGTAAGCCATTGTGTGGATGCTGGGAATGAAACCCAGGTCCTTTGGAAGAGCATCCAGTGCTCCTAAATGCTGAGCCATCTCTCCAGCCCAAATTTGACAACTCTAACACCTCTCTCTGGAAATGAAACTCTAGGAGTCAGATGGAATTCCGGTCACCCATGCTGCAGACCCGACCCTGTTCACAGACACTGCAGTGGGATTTGTGGCTCATGATGATATTCCAGGGTCCAGGGGAACTTAAAGGCACCTGACGTAACTTCTAAAAAGACAACTGAAGCCAAGTCCAGTGTACAGAGCAAGTTCTAGGACAGCCGCACCTACACAGAGAAACCCAGTCTTGAAAAACAAACAAAAAAATTGGTTGTAACACACACACACACACACACACACACACACAGAGTGCACATATTTCTATTGTTAGCATGCCAAACCCAAATGCAGAACAGTAACTCCTCTCCAGAAGGTAGAGATGAGTGCATAGGTCTCTGCACATTCCCCTGCGCACCGCCCTAATTCATGCTACATTCAGTCAGGAATCCGTTGTCTATTTATTCATCCACTCAACGGTGCCTAGCACTCATTCTGTGCCCTGCAGAATGCCAGAGGCTGGGGGCACATGGGGGAAAACTCCCTTCAACATACTGGGTGAACTAAGGAGCCTGGTCCCCAGGGCGGTTTAAAACAGTGGAATGAGATGCCATCACTGGAATTACACACAATCGGTACAGCAATGGGAAAGGGGAGAAATCAATTTGATTTGAAATAGACAAACACTCATTAGTTTACCGATTATTTTCATGTTCTTTTTCCTATTTTTAGACTTTAGTTTCAGGGGGAAAAATAACTTGCACCTGAAGATGAGTTACTTAACTGGCTTTGTTAACCTGATGATGTGGTTCCTTCCTCTTCCCCTGTCTTGTGGATCTCTGGAGATGTGCATGGGTGAGCGTGGGTCTTGGCCTCAGCTTCCTTGGACCACCCCAGCCCCAGCAGTCACGTGCTTCCCAGGGCAGCCCTTGGAGCCCCGCAGGCTCCGCCCACTCCTCAACAGCTCCATGGGGCTGCCTGGACGGTGGGATTTTTCTCACTTATCCCCCATTATAACAGTATGGGAACACTGCACCTACAAATTACACCTACGCCCAAACACATCTTATGTTATGAAATGGTTCCTGCCTGCCTGCCTGCCTGGCTGGCTGGATCGATCAGGTCTGTGAGTTTGTACCATACGATAAGTAAAGAAACAGTTTGCTTTCTCCTTTAAAGTAAAAACTAAAACTGTGCTACATAAGATGTGGCTCTTTCCTCTTTGGGTGTCTTCTCCGGAGCCCCGCAGGCTCGGCCCACTCCTTGTGAGCCTCGCTTTTGTTTTTGAGACAGGTTCTCTCTAGGTTGCTCTGGCTAGCTTTGAACTCAGAGAGCTCTGCTTGCCTCTGCCTCCTGAGCGCTGGGATTAAAGGCGTGCACCACCGTGCCCGACTCCTGTGCCTGCTTTAGGGGACCCATGTCACTCACTGATCTCAAACACCCACAACTTGAAACGACTCATCTTCTCTAAATTCATCCAAATTACACCAATTCTAGCAAATCCAGAAAGGTTTTTCTCAAGTGCTTTTTGGAAGTTTGGGACCCACTGGGGAGCAGGGTTTGTCCTACTCGCAAGTGGGACCTCACTGTTGGAGTTGCCGTGAAGACCTTTGACAAGTTTGTGGGTTATCTAGTGGACCACGGAGACAGACGCCCTTGCACCTGCTGCCACACACACTTGGGCTGTCACAGACACTGACTCTCAGCTCCACAGGACTCACTAAGTGGGACTGTCCGCTTTTGGTTGGTACCTTTTTTAAAATTTTTATTTATTTGATGTATATGAGTGCTCTATCTGCATGTGCACCTGCATGCCAGAAGAGGGCATCAGATCCCATTCCTCACCATGTGGTTGCTGGGAATTGAACTCAGGACCTTTGAAAGAGAGGGACCACAGAGTCTCCTTCTGCCCCATCAACCCACCCTTTTTCCCAGCAGCAAAGGATGCCTTTGTGTCATCCGGGGAAACTGCCCCCTTTAACTAACTCTCCCCCATGAAGACCCTGGCTGGCTCTTCCCTGAGTTTATTTACATGCTCACCTCCGAGCCTCTGATCATTGGGAACCTCCTAGCACTGTGGTGGGTGTGAATGTTTTCTCGTGCTTCCTGTGAGCTGGAAGATTTTAAGAGAGTGGAGTTTGTTCAGGGTGGACCTGTCCGTGATGCTAAATCTGGTTTTTGCCGTCATGGGCCCCATGAAGCAGCAGCCTGGTTTAGAGGCTTGCTTTCAGGTTAAAATAATTTCTTCAGGCTCATGTTACAAGTGAGCCATTCATGCGGGCCTGCTTCCCAGAATCTTACCGCTACAGACAGGTCCTCTGGCTCCCCAGGGGGCTGGCAGAGAGCATGGAGCCCTGTGGACGAGGCCCCAAGGGCTTTGACATGGAGTACACCTGGGTTCAAGACACCATCTGCCAAAGCCCCCAAATTTCTTTGCTCCTCTGCAAAATGACCCAGCCTTGTGGGAAAATGAGGACAAAGGCACAGTTTTTTGTTTGTTTGTTTGTTTGTTTTGGTTTTTTGAGACAGAGTTTCTCTGTGTAGCCCTGGCTGTCCTGGAACTCACTCTGTAGACCAGGCTGGCCTCGAACTCAGAAATCTGCCTGCCTCTGCCTCCCAAGTGCTGGGACTAAAGGTGTGCGCCACCACTGCAAAATAAATGCAACTAGTAATTGCCGTGTTCTGTGAGTCTTCGTACTGATAAGTGGATCTGGATCACTGGAGAGACTGGTTGATTGACTGGTTTGAAGTAGAACAGACAGCAATCAAGTATCTCACAGAAAATGTGATTTTTATTTTTAGGTGTTCGGAGCAGTGGGACTGTGGACCAGCAGGGAAAGGCTCGTCTTCTTTAAACAGGTCAGGCTCCCCCAGCACAGCCTGCACAGTCTACAAACACACAGCCGAGTTCACCCAGAGTGTGCCAGCAGGCACATCCTGTAATCCAGTACCTAGGAGGCTGAGACAGGAGGTTTGCCTTGAGTTTAACGTCCACTTGGACTATCCAATGAGATTCAGGCCAGTCTAGGCTCCAAAACAAAAACCCAAACAAACCCACAACATTCTGAGCCAGCTCTGAGTGCTAGTTGGGTGACTGCACATGCCCCAGGGGAGCGGGGTGCCCTGCAATGCACAGTCTCTACTCCCAGAGGACGATAACCCCGGGGGACACAGGAATTATACACAAAGCAAGGCAAGAGGGCAGCAGCCAGACATAAGCTACTCCAGGGGGGATGCATGGGAGAGGAAGTGTGTGTGTGTGGCTCCTCTCCTGGATCTAGGGTGCATGGGTGGGACAGCTCAGAGGGGACAGAGACTGCAGAGTCTATACTGGTGAGGAGGGTACCACCTGCCCAGTGCCATGGAGGATGGGGAAAGTAAGTGGGTGCCAACCAGGAAGGGGATATGGCAGCTGGCTGGCAGCAGGAAGTACGGAATCCAGGGTCTGCGTGGGGCATGAGGGCAGGCTTGGCTTAGCAGGTGACAGAACATGACCAGGATTTGTGGGCAGACACGGGCATGGCAGACAGCATGGTGTTCTGGGGAGCGTTTGGCAATGGCACACAAACTGCAGTGGGCATCACTTTAGAACTCACTCTAGGGATTGTAACTGTTTCTATAATGATGCCAGGGCGAGGACTAAACTCATTTTGGAGTCAGCAAAAGTAGAGCTGGAGAGACAAAGCTGGGTGGGCTCCAGGGTGTGGAGGGACTGCTTAAGACTGCAGATCACCACTCAGGGGACAGGAGGATGGAAGGTTTCACAGCCCAAGTGGGAAGGACCAGACGGTAAGCGTCTAGGGGCAGTGAAGCCCACTGAGGTACAGCCAATGCCCCTGGCAGGATGGGGTTACACACTGGACCTATGGATTTCCCACCAGCTCCGTTCTTCAGAAACCTTCCATTCAGGCAGCAGATGCAGCTTTGAGATAGAACACATGAAGCTCTGAGTTCAATCCCCAGTGCTGGGGGCGGGGGGTGGGGGGTGGGGTGGGGTGGGGTGAGGGGGGGGGGACGAGGACAGAGAAAACTTCCAGTCACAGGGCTAAGCCAATGACCTTCAGCCCAGCTGCGGCTCAATTAAAGTCACGCAGTTAATGAGCCACAAAAGTGTCATGGTCTCAGAGTCGAGATCTGGCTCTAATTCGCTCTCTCCTTGGTGGATTTCTGTCAGATGCTACCGTGGACTGACAGGGAGAATCCACCCTGGGAAAATTTAGAATGTAAGGCTCTGTGTCAAGTTTGTACCAATTAGGAAGACTCAGAAAATCCCATAAAAATTGGGCACGCTGCCAGGAAATTCCATTCAAGGGTCACAACTTGGGACCAAGAGGAAGTCCCAGCTCCTTTCCGGAGAGGTCTAGAAATCACTTGAGGTCACCCCACCCACTGTTCTGCACCCTGACTTGGGGGGTCTCCTCTCTAAATTGGTGACAGACTGGACTGTGGCTGCCTGTTCATCCTTCTGGGCATGGGCCCGGCTGACCTAGTGTTCACCACAGAGGACCAGCTGCCTACGGCTGGCTAGAAACAGGAACAAGGTGACAGCAGCTGTGACATTTCAGGCTGCACTCAGCCCACTAGGGACCTCTGATCAGGGAGCTGTAGCGGTTCCCAGGGGACAGCCCCTCCCTGGGCACTGACTTCTGAGCTACCCCAAGGATTTCTCATGAACTGTTTCATTCCAGTTCTGTGGCTAGCCAGCGGAATCGAGGCTGAGGTCTTACTGCCTGCTCCATTCCAAGGGGAGACAGTATCATTCACATTTTGCAGATGAAGGACAGAGGTCCAGGAATTCTCCATCTTTGCCAAAAATCTCTTATTAGCCAGAGGGAAACTGGCATTTAAATTCAGGATGCAGCAGTAGGTGATGACCAAGGCCACACTGCAAGCAGCTCCCTGGCGCCTGCAGTTCAGTCTTGTCAGTGACAAATGATGGGTTAAGTCTTGGTTTTTTGGTTTTTTGGATTTGGTTTTTTCGAGACAGGGTTTCTCTGTGTAGCCCTGGCTGTCCTGAAACTCACTCTGTGGACCAGGATGGCCTCGAACTCAGAAATCCAAATCTGCCTTGGCCTCCCAGAGTGCTGGGATTACAGGCGTGGCTATGATGGATTAAGTCTTAAAACTTATTCTCAGCCTTGGTCCTGACTGTCAATTTACAGTCCCAAATCCTGCTTATCAAAAGAAATGTTAGAAATTCTCTATCTTAATCATTAAGCGCTGGCTTGTGATTGTTTATAATATTTTATGATACCAAAAGGCAAGGTATGTATTTGAATGTACTCAGCGCTTATTAACACTCTGCAGGGAACAGTGTAGCCTTGACTAGCCTTTTCTCAGGCACAGCTGCGAGGGAGGGAGGAGGGAAGGAGAAGGGAGGAGGGACGGAGGGAGGAGGGAGGGACAGACTTTGGAGCCAGGAGGAGGAGCTTACCCCAGCACTGAGCCACCTGGGAGGCATATCATTCCCAAGAGGCTTATTGGAGGAGAATATTCAACCAGCTTAAAGAAGGTCCTGGGGAGAGTGTGAAGATCTTTCCATGTTTAAGCGGATTTAGGGATTTTTATTTTCTTTTTCAAAGTCCATCCTCCTGAACGGGCTATGTAGGGGCGGGGCAGAGCCTGAACCAGAGCAGTCACAGCAGACTGAGGCCATGTAGTATTTCCTGTGTTCTCCTGGAAAAAGACTAGGCAGGAAGTAGGCTGGCGACACCTCCAAAAGCTGTCTTCGTCTTCCAGGCAATGGGCAGCTCTGGGAGAGACCTGCTCCTATTAGTCCACACTGTGGTTTTTCATCAGGCCCTAGAGGCATCTGCTGGTTACTCTGTCTCACATTGCTAACTTTTCCTCTGACAATTAACATAAATGTACTTAAATTCTGATGCACTGCCACTATCAAAGTTAAAAAGTGACCAGGTTTTCAGCAAGCTCAACATAAAAATCTCAGACATACAGTAGTCAATATTCACAGTTATGGCTATGTAACCAAAGACAGTTTTTAAGTCGAAGCCTTCTCTTAGGACTGGTCTCAGATTATTGTTCATCAGCAAACCACTTTTGTGAGGTAAGGCCATTGGGGAAGGATAAGATAAGACAAAAATAATTTGGGGAACATTTGTTCCTGAGCCTCAGCGGGGTGGCTCAGTGGCTAAAGTGCCTGCCACACATACATGGACAGCGAAGTTCCGATCCCTAGTGCCCACATAAAAACCAGCATTGAGGCTGATGTCTGTAACACTAATACTGGATGGGCTGGGGTGTGTGACAGACAGACACATACCCAGACACACACACACACACACACATGCACACACACAGATACTCAGACACACAGACACAGACAGACAGACAGACAGATGTGCGCGAGCATACACACACACACACACACACACACACACACACACCCCTCCTGAATTGCCATGTAAATGAACGGCAGGGCTAGATTTGACAGAGAACAATTTTGAGAGTTTTTGTTAGTTTGTTTTGCTTCGTTTGTTTCTGTTTGGTAAGCCTCCTTCAATTTTACATATACTTTGAAGCCTTCTGATGGAAGAGCTGTCCTGGAGAAGGCAGCCTTCTGTGAGTCTTCCCAGCATTCCCTGCTTATCATCTTATGCTGGCTGCAGACTGTGTGACAGGCTGTTATGGACACAGAGGTTTTCTAACACCCTTGGTGTCCTGGGGAGGAAGACATCAAGATCAAAGTACATCCCTGGATCTTCTGTGTCACAGCTGTGGTGTAGGTACCAGGACAGTATCATCCACTCTTCCTAGGAAAACCACACCAAGCCACAGACTGGAAGGAGGAGGAGGATCAGGGACCAGAGATCACGGATGTCCCTCTTCTCCTTGATGCCAGGGAGTGGAAGGGCCACAGGGGAAGTACCATCATCAGTGACTACAGATCCACTTCTTGTGGATTTCAAACTTTCTATTGTTAGACCTTGAATAAAACTTTTTTTCCTAAGAGGAGTTTAAAGTTGTGTCTGATGTGTATTCTGGGGGCCTTATAGATAGGCAAAAGATGGTCAGGCAGAAGTATGCCTGCCTTTAATGTCACACAAAAGGGTAGGTGCTTCTTCAGGAGAAATGAAAGACCTCCTCAAGGCTGGGATCCACAGGGCCTGTCTGCAGCCAGGGCAACCTCCTGCCACAACCCAGCTCCTGCTCAGGGTCCTCTGGGCTTGTTCTGAAGCCTTCTCTGTGTATCCTATTTGCTATACTAATCAGGTAACTAGAACCATCACCAGGCTATTATATCTCGCTGTAACAGTTACATTTCTTATATAAATACAAGCTAGAGGCTGGGGGGAGTCTTGAAAGCACGAGGAGCCACACTGCCTCTCCTGGCTTGTATGTGGGGGCTGGGGGGTCTGAACTCAGGTCTTCATGGTCATGTGCAAGCACTTTACCTCCCAAGTCCCCCCCCCCCCCCCAGCCCTAGGGACTCAACCCTAATGATGCTCATCTGTGACAGCAGCACTGTGAGTTCACACAGGGATGGGGATCCCATGCATCAGCCAGTCTAGTCAGTGGCTTAGCTCTGGATTCGACGAGAGATGTTGCCTCAAAAATTAATAGGGGGCTGGAGAGATGGCTCAGTGGTTAAGAGCACTGGCTGCTCTTCCAGAGGACCTATGTTTGATTTCCAGTAGCAACATGGCAGCTCACAAACACCTCTAAGTCCAGTCCTAGAGGACCTAGCAGCCTCTTCTGGCCTCTGTGGGCACCAGGCATATACATGGTGTACACTCACAGGTAAATCAAACACCCATGCACATAAGAAAAAATAAAATAATATTAAAATAAAATTTTAATAAATAAACCAATAAGGTAGATGGCAATGTATGGACAACCTGGTGTTTTGTCTTCTGGCCTCTACCTGATGTACACATGCACATATTATACATACACCACAGGAGCATGCACATATGTGCACACACAAATAAGACTTTTTCCTCCCAAAGGTATAAGTAAGTCCAGTGGGATGGCCAAACAAGTACAATGCTTGTTCTCAAACCTGATGACCTGAGTTTGTGTTCTGGGACCCAGACGTTGGACGGAGAGAACAGACCCTCACAAATTATTCTATAAACTCTGCATGTGAACTATGGCACACACACACACACACACACACACACACACACTAAGTGTTGAGGTTTGGTCTGTAGCTATGTATTGTAATTCTAAATACTGGCCCTGGTTGCCCCCTAGGGAGGAGGAGAATCTCACATAGACCCAAGTGATGCTATGTAGCCTTGCCTCACAAGTTATCCCCGACTGGTGAAGAAAGATGCCTACAGTCTGTAGCTGGGCAGAAGAGAGAGAGGTGGGGTTTTGGTTCCCAGGCTGGGGGTCTGAGGCATAGAGAGAAAGAAGGTGGAAAGAGGAAAAGATGCCATGGGGTAGGAGAGTCAGGAAAACATGGCCACAAGGGCTGGCCAATCGGAGTTAAGAGCAGCCCAGATGGAACACGGCCGGTCAGAACTCAGGGCTATGGCTAGGGAAGTAGACATGAATAGTTTAGGTGGATACCTCCAGCTGTAGTACTGACTGATTAAGGCTTATTATAAACATAAAAGTTTTATGTCATTTATCTGGGAACTGAATGATCTAAGGTGAGGTAGAAACTCCTGATTGAGATTAAGTAATTAATACAACAGTAAATAAATTATATGTATATATATATATACATATATACATATATGTGTGTGTATATATACATATATGTGTACATATATGTACTGTATACATATATATATACAGTACAGTGCTTGTTCCCAAACCTGATGGCCTGAGTTTGTTCTGGGACCCAGACATTGGAAGGAGAGAACAGACCCTCACAAATTATTCTGTGAACTTCACATGTAAACTATGGCATGCATGCACACACACACATACACACATATACACACACATTAAAGAAAGTATTGAGGTTTGGTCTTTAAAATATATATATATATATGTATATGTGTGTATATACATGTATATGTATATATAATATATGCATATATGTTTATAGGTATATAAAATACATATGTATATATGTATTTTAAAGGCTCAAGGGGCTGGAAAGATGGATAAGTGGTTAAGACCTGAGTCTTCTTCAAGAAGACTCAGGTCTGGTCCCCAGCACTCACATCCATGCCTCATAAGCACCTGTAACTCCAGCTCCAAGAAGTCAGACCTGATGCTCTTTTGGCCTCTTAGGGCACCCTTACATACTCGCCTGTGCACACATGTGCACCTGCATACAAGAACAAATAAATAAATAAAGCTGAAAACAATTCCTAAAAATGATTAAACCCTGCTCTGTGATGACCTGGGCCTTGGTTCCACCAAGCTTGCTACGTTGGATCACACACTGCTCTGTTTATTGGGCGCTTAAAATTCCCAGGCTTCATTTCTCAGGAGTGTGGATTACTTAACATTAGTCTCTCTTGACACTGTCAGCCACGAAGGCCACTCACCGGGCTGCCGACTTCTGCAGAATGGGAGCCACTTTGCAATCTCACCGCAGGCACTGCCTTCCGATACTGTCATTACATTCTCAGTCACCAGCAGTCACTTTGATTCAATGGCCCTAACACTGAGCCAGGTCACCCTTTCCATGATGGAGGGAGGGAGGGAGGGAGGGAAGGGCGGAGGGAGGGGGAGCCAGCGGGTGTGTAGGGAAGCATTTGCAGTCTAATCCTGGCATGATGCAGGTTTCAGGAAGGAAGCAGGAAGAAGCAGGACAACAGATAAGTCTCCGTGCTTGCTGCGCAAGAGTTCCCTGTGTACGCTTAAAACATGGGTGTGTGTGATCTTGGAGATCCACTTCCGCCCCAACAACAATGCCTGGTTCCAGAGGATCTGGGCTTGGTTCCTACTTGGTGTGATTTATCTGCTGCAGTGTATTCCAACACCAGGGACCCAAAATGCTTCCATATGTTATCACAAGTGTCCATCTAAAGGATACTGGGTAATGATGCCATTTACTGACCAGTCACACGCCAGGACATGGTGAGTACCACATTTCCTCATTTAAACTTCTAGGCAGCCTTCTGGGTAGGCTCTGTTACACCCTAGGCCACAGATGAATATATTAAAAATAAAAAAGCCTACCAATTAGTTAAGCCTCACCATAGGGAAGGGAAGCTGGGACTGGCACCCAAGGACTCTAAACCCCCTCTGTGCTGGGCACCTGTTCTCTAGGCACTTACAACACTTCCCCAGTTACTCAGGTAAGAGACACATTTCCTGGGGTTTTCTATTGCGTAGCTCAGTGAAGACACCCACACACATAAAATAATTTTTTTTTGGTTTTTGAATTTGGTTTTTTTCGAGACAGGGTTTCTCTGCATAGCCCTGGCTGTCCTGGAACTCACTCTGTACACCAGGTTGGCCTCGAACTCAGAAATTTGCCTGCCTCTGCCTCCCAGAGTGCTGGGATTACAGGCATGCGCCACCACCACCCGGCTTAAAATAAAATTTTAATAAACAAACAAATAAATACATAAATAAAAAAGTGGACGGCAATGTATAGACAACCTGATGCTTTGTTTTCTGGCCTCCGCCTGACATATATCATGTATTTTAAAGGTCCAAGGGACTGGAGAGATGGATAAGTGGTTAGGACCATGTACTGCTCTTGAAGAAGACTCAGGTCTGGTCCTCACACCCATGGCTCATAACCACCTGTAACTTTACTTCCAGGAGGTCAGATCTGGTGCTCCTTTTTGACCCCTGAGGGCACCCTTACGTACTCACCTATACACACGTGTGCATGTACATACACGAATAAATTAATTAAAGAAAACTGAAAACGATTCCTAAAAACGATTAAAAATTGCTCTAGTATGACCTTGGCCTTGGCTCCTAGTGAGGAGGCTTCTTTAGCTGGCACATGAGCACAGGGTAAAAGGTTAAGATACCAGCTTGCAAGTCCCTTGAGGCTTTGTTTTTACAGAAGCCCAATCTATCCACACACCTAGAGAACAATCTGAGATGCCACAGCCGGCTGGGGTGACCTCAACACTGCCTCCCATGCCCCATGCTCCCTGGGAGTCCTAGAGGCAGAAGTCTAGCAAGTGGAGGAGACAGGGAAGGAATTATTGGCCGGCAACTGCTTTGGCAAGGTGACAGTAGTGAAGCAAGTGTGACGGTATGTGTGTCCCCCCATCCCTGGCGCTGGCGGGCTAGGAGGGAGGCCTGCCCACCTCGGCTGCCTCTCCTCTCTCACGGACAGTAGTGGTGAGCCCATGGCTGAAGCAATCTCAGTGGCACTGTGGCACAGAAATAATGCAAATGTACTTTGGAGTCTGGCCAGGCAGTAAGCACAGCCTCCAGGGCCCACGGTGCCCACAGAGACTTGGGATGCTTTCGATGAGGGCTTCTTGTGCTCACAACTCCACGTACGTCCACGATTCCGGGGCTGGGTGCCAATGCTCAAGCTATGGGGGGGACAGAATCTAAGACAGAACCTGACACCCCCTAAACCTCAGTGATTTCACCCCAGCCACAGCTGAATCCAACTGATCTTCCAATCTGACTCCCTCTCCCTCCCCCTGTGTGTGGTATATACATATTTGTATGTAGGTTGACATTTGATGTCTTCCTGTACAACTTTATACTTTATTTTTAGAGACAAAGTTTCTCAGTGACCCAGAGGTTGTGAATTTGGCTAAGCCTCCTGGATAGTGAGTTTCAGGGACCCACCTGTTTCCACCTCCCTGCCCAGCACTGGTTTAATAGATGTATACAGCAGGACTCAGCTTTTCTGTAAATGCTAGAGATCTAAACTCAGGAAGGTCCTCATGCTGGGGGACAGGCATTTTAACAACTGACCCATTTTCCCTGCCCTTGATCCCCCAATCTAAATTAACAGTTGTGTTTGAGCCAGCTAAACCTGGCTGGCCCTTCACACAACAGATGAGTGGAGAATCCATCAGTCAGGTGGGGGTTAAGGTTTCTGGGAAAGATTTGCTCTCTGTTTCATAAGCAGAGTACCAAGGTAGAGGGAAATCCTTTGTTCCAGATGTTCAAATCAGGCACCAAGGACTCAAATCCACACCTCTGTAACTTATTCCAGTTGCTGATCCAGTCAGACTCTTGCAAAAGAACTGGGTTCCCAGTTCCTGACTAGGTTCCCAGGCTAGCCCACAAAGCTCTATTAAATCTCATGGGGTTTAGCTGTGTGTCCTGTGCTGTGTATCCTTAGTTGGTTATGACACCTCTCTGGGCTTTGGTTTCCCTATGTGTCAGAGGGTAACAGGTCCTGATATTCAGTGAGATTCTTGTGAGGACTATATGAGGTCATCTCCAGCAGTTCGCAGCACTCCTAGAGGACAATCATTAGATATAATTGAGATAAAAGTGCCAGAGAAACACTGGCTTTTCTGTGCCAGTGCTGGTGACATTTGGCAACTGTCCTGCAATATTTAACAGCATTTGCAGCCTTTACCCACAAGATGCCCCCAGAATACCCCACTTTCCAGACATTTCAGCAACCCCACTGAGGACCATGATTTCCAGAAAAAGACTACCAAGTCTTATGAGACCCAAGCCTTATGAGGCCCCATTTAGGGGCCAGGGACTTCCCCCCCTCTCGCCTGGCCAGGTACCCTAACTCCTGTGTGCTGAGTAATCAGATGAGTGTCTCTACAGCGGCTCTCCATCTGAGTTGCCTGCAGCAGGAACATGGCCACCCCCCACCGGTGGGTTGGTGGAGTGTGATAGCCCTCTCTGGGCTCTTCATCCCCCAACAAGGGGCCGGTGAGCCACCTGCGGGTGCTGTGCGGCCTGAGGCCCACAAGACAGCTGTGTGGGCACCGACTGGACACATGGACAAAACAGACTGGATTTGTCCCCCAGCTTCCCAGATGCTGTGACCTTAAATTTGCACCCCTCTCTACGTTCTCTTGAATGCCTTCCTTACCTGTGTGTCTCCATTTTATCCATTTATTTGTCAAACAATGATGGGCCAGACACCCATTCTATATCTAGCCTTACATTAGGTATTTAAAAACATTCTTTTGAAGTGATTCTTTTTCAAAAGGGGGCCAAGGAAGAGCTTAAATGAATAAATATAGAAAAAGACACAGTGGGAAAGGTTCATATATCCAATTGAAAAAAAATGCATGTTCATACACACAGCCAGGAAATCACAAAAGCCTTATACATGCTCAAGGGAGACGGAATGAAACAAGCCCTTAACATCTCCAACAAATGAACTGCACATGCTGATGTTTAAAAGGGAGGAGGAAAGGTCAGTCTACACAAAGGCCACCCCAGTCCAGTCACATCCCCAGGCCCATTGAGCCCTCCAAGGACAAGTAAGCTAGAGGGCCTGCTTAGCACGAGGGCTCATTTTCCCAACAGGAACAAGTCTGACCTTACCTCAATCAAACCAAGTTCTCTTCTTGCAATTCCTGGGCACTATCTGTTTCCTTTGTTCCTCTCTGGGGAACAGAGCCTGACACTAGAAGCCACTTAAAAGCCACACCCTTCCACCAACGTGCAATTGTGCAGACAGGGTCTGTGCAGGGGCGGAGAGGAACACCGTGGGCTGTCATTCATCTTAAACAAAACAAAACAAAACAACAACAAAAAAAAAAAAACCAAAAAAAAAAAAAAAAAAAAAACAAAAACCCAGCCAGTCAAGCTAAGGAATATCCAAATCACCCAAAGGTGAACCCTGAAGCCAAGCCAGGTTACTATCTATCTATACACATCTGCCAGTGAGGCAAACAGTGCAGAATAGATCAGCAGTCATTACAGCCAGCCTGGCAGCTGGGCGCGGGATGAGCACACATCTGGATAGCCATTTGTTTAGAGAGGCTTTGCAAATGGCTAGTGGGCAAGTATTCTTATGTGGCAAACACAAGGAGTACCATCAAACCCAGGATACAAATCTCAGAATTGTAATAAGCTACGATGGCTCCATACTTCTTTTTCTGCTGAGATCCGACAGTTGAAGGGGCGGGGTAGGGACCGTGAAAAATTTGGGCAGTCCTGTGGAGCCCAGGGGACTTGGCTTGGTTAGTTTGTCCCTGACCCTGTCATCCACCCAATGCTAACCAGCCGGAAAAAAAGACTTGGGATTACAATTTCTTGAACACCAGAGGGTGACTAGGGCTTCTTGGACCTAAAAGGGATCACACAACCGCGGAGGGTGGTGGGTGAGATCTGGGCTCTTGAGCCCTTTCGGATGAGCCCAGACTGGCTCAGCGCTCCACAGCCGGGCTTCAGCACAAACTTCTAGCTTTTGAGGTGATTGAAGCTGGCTTGTTAAAGCAAGGCAGAAATGGAGCCTTTCAAACTCTGCAGAAGGATCTTGCAGCAGCCCGGACGATCTTTCCTTAACAATTCGGGCCTTGGCCAGCGCAGCACAAGTACCTCACTCGACCTTCAACACAGTGCAAAATGGAAGCGAGTTCGAAGACGCGTGGTCTGATCTTTGTTTCTGCACTGGGAGAAATGTTCTCCCTCTCCCGCTAATTTCCCACCTACAGAACTGTGGGCTTCCCATTTCCGCGCCCACCCCCAAGAGCCTGGCTTCTTCCAAATTAAGAATCCTGCTCCCAGCAGCCCTTCGTGTGGCGAGGGATGGGTAGTATTTGAACCTATCTTACAGATGCTCATGAAATTTCTGCCAGGCGGGCCCAGCCGCGACGCCACAGCCTCAGGCCGCATTTTGACCGGGAGAGGGCGTTCCACCTCCCTTCCAGCCCAGACATTCTCGGAAACGCACATCAATTGGAGCAGCCAACGTGGGCAGTTCAGCCCTTAAGAAGCTCGTCGATCGCAAAACTGCTCGCCCGCACCAGTATTCAGCGGTAGAATTATCCAGAATATCTCAAAGACTGAGCTTACTGTACGGTGGGGAGGCTGGGACCTGTTAGCTTTCTATCCCTCTCTGGTTTCAAGGACTGTTGTAAATGTGGACTTTTAAATAAAAGTCTCTCATTTAAATAATATTAATAAAATAATATAAGTCAATGCGCTTATAATAAAGTACATTAGAGGTATCTTTCTGGATGGCTATGGTTGCCAGTGCCAAGAGAACGGAGATGAGGGGTTCCTTCCTCGCGGCTTTCGGCACTATCAGACTACCCCAGGGTCCTGAATCTCCACGGAGTAAGGGGCGGGGGCAACGCCCAGAGGTTCCTCCTCTGGCTGGTGTGGTTCCTATGGCAACCCTTAACCCCCTCTCCGCGGGTTGGGAGGGATGGGTGTGGCCGCAGAATCCCAGGGGGGGATCTCATACCCTTTCCTCACACTCTCCCACCGGGAGGTTCAACAGGGTTCAAAGGTGGTGGTGCGGGGGAGGGGTAAGGGTAGGGACGGGGAGTCGAGCTTGCCGAATCTCCCCAGGTTAGCTGGCTCCCCTGGCAGTAAAACACTAGTGGGGTGTGGGCCTCAGGACGGCCTGGGTGTAGGGAGGGATGTGCTTCCTCTTAGGACTCCTGCACACCAGAGTCTATCTCGAATCCCACCCATGTGGCTCTGGGCCGAATCGGGGAGAGGGCTGCACAGGGTCACGTCCGTTCCATGCGTGCCCCCGCAAATCTGTAGATCCAACAAAGGCTCTGAAATGAGTGGCGGTGAAAGGATGGAGTTGCTCCGAGCGCGTAGGCAAATAACCTCGTCGAATGAAAGCTCCCCGCCTTCCCCCGCCCACCCCCCCCCAAAAACAGGGCTGGGAGCGCAGATTCTAAATCACACGATGAACAAAGCAGCGAGCTCCCCTAGACGACCTCAGGTGAACGCCCGAGTGCGCAGGGCTGCAGACGCAAAACGCCAAGGTTTCCGTGTTCATCACCCTATGCTTCTTAACATGGGTCCAAGCCCGGTCCTCCAAAACCCGGCCACAGCTCTTGGCATGCTACGATAGAGACGTGACTTGCCGCAAAAAGATGGCACCTCGCGTTCAGAGAGGGAAAAAACCCGGAGGAGGGGTGGCAGCAGGAGGAGACACATCCTACTCCCCCCTCCTCGCCCACCCAGGTCCACACCCACTGCCGCAGTGAGGGGCGAGCCCTGTACGCCAGTCCGCGCCTCCGGCAGAGAGCGCACATGCCGGGAGCCCGGCGCAGAACGCAGAGAAAGAAACGCGCCCCGAAATGCACCTGCAGCCCTCGCGTGGGTCTGTGCCTGGCCGCGACGCTGCGCGCCCTTGAGCGGGGAGCCGCTGCCAACCAGCCCGCTGACACCGCGAGGCCAGGTGACCCCTGCCTCTTCGAGCTCCCACACTGGGAGCCGCGCACTACCTTCTCTCGGGCACGGCGCTGCCCCTGTCACTGTACCAAGCGCGCGCAGGGGGAAGGGCGGCTAAAGTGACAGCGCCTGGACCCCTCCCCATCCTCCCGATTCCTCCCAGCCCCCAAATGTCCCCTGCCGGCTTCTGAAGGAGGAAAAGGGGAGGGGGCGGGCCACCGCCTTAAATCAGGGCCAGTGAAGGAAGGCCGTGTCAGAATCCCTATCAGGGAGGTGGAGGAGAGGCATGAAGGCAGTCATCTTTTCTAGAACCCGACTCAAAGCTTCCTTAGGGCTGATGGCAATCAGGGGCAAAGAAATCAGATTTCAGGTTCGGTTTCAGGGGTCGTCGTTGGACCCCCATCTACACACAGACCCACGCCCATTGCGGCAAAAGGCTGAGCTCCAGATTACAGAACAACCCCTTCCCTAGTTCACCGTCATCCGCGCCCCACCCTGCGGGCACAGCCCCCCTCATTTGCGCAGAGCTGATGGTGGGGACCCCAGCACTCATAGATACACGCATTCGCCCGCGTGCGTGCATCTCTTGCACGCGTTCCTTCTCAGCTCCCCAGCGCCGAGGGCGCAGAGAGACCCCCGCCTTTGCGCCTGACTGATGCCCAGCTCCCTAAATCCATCTCTGGGGCGAGGGGCGGCAGGAGGATGGCGCACAGGGCCAGAAGGGGACTGGATTTCAGAGCTGCAGCGCTTACCTGATAATCGACAGAAGGCGAGGACAGCGGAGGAGAAGGTGGTTGTGGCGGCGGCGGCGGCGGCGGCGGCAGAAGGTGGGCGGTGGCGGCGGCGGCGCTGCTGCTGGTGCTGGAGCTGGTGGGTGGCGGAGACTGCGAGTGCGCGCGGCCGAGAGAGCGCGTTCCCGAGGCCGGCGGGCAGCGCAGGCGCGAGCCACGGGAGCGCGAACCTCCCCAGGGGAGGGGCGGGCAGTGAGGCCTGTGCGGGCACCTCCCCTTCAAGCCGCTAGGGGGCGCGCGCGAGCGCCCCACGGCCCTCCCCCTCCCCGCACCGCCCGGCTCGCCCCTCTCGGCGCTTCCCTTCCTGGGTCCCGCCACGCCTCGGGCCGCGGTGCTGACCGCCGCGCGCACGCGCGTTCCGCGGCGCACGCGCACCCCGGCCTCCCGGAGCTGCAGCCTTTGTCTAGTCCAGGGGTCTCCTCCCTGGGTCCCCGCGGGGTCCAGCCAGAGCGTCCGCTTTTCAGTTCACCTTCGCTGGCTCTCCAGGCGGTGCACCATGGACCCTAAGTGCTCCAGGCTGCTCGAGTCTCCCAAAATGTGGCCCTCCAGCTAGAGCGCCCTTTCCCAGGGGCAGCTGTTTGCTTTCTTTCCACCTTTTTTGGTTAATGGCCAAAGTGAATGGTTTCCTTGAGAAATCCTCTTGAAACAGATTAAGTTGATCGTAATACACTTTACAGTTTGCGTGGAAAATTTTTTTTTTTAAATCAAGGAGCATTCAAACCCATTAGGTATCTTAACTGTGACCCTAGGGAAGAAAAATCTTAAAATAGGTAAGTTCTAATGATGCTTACCACACTGCAAGGCAGTTTCACAGAGTTATTTTTATCTCGTTTATTGAAACACCTTTGTACAGCTCGAGAGCTGAATTTTTAAGGTGCCTGCTGGAGATGGCCACCTGCTGGATGTCAGGCTTCTGGTTGAAACCGGCCTTCAGTTCTCTTTCCAGCCATCTAAGCGTGGGCTGTGGCTCTAGCTTCATTTCTTACCTCCCCAAAGCTCAATTCCCTTGAACAGCTGGAGCCTGTTCAAATGCAAGGAAGAGTGGCAAGCACCTACCGCTTGCCAGAGAGTCGAAGAAAACTTGTCTTGAAGCTTTAATTTGCATGCCCCCCCCTTTTTTTTATTTTTCAAGGCAGGTTCTCACTATGTTGCCCTGGCTGTTTTAGGGCTCACAGTGAGCCGCCTGCCTGCCTCCGCCTCTGGAGTGCTGAGATTAAAGGGGTGCACTGCTATCCCAGCTGTTGTTTTACAAACTCCAATGTGGGCTCACATCTGTAACCCCAGCATTCTGGTAGGCTGGGACATGAGTTCAAAAGCAGCCTGGACTACTTAGTAGAATCCAAGCCAGCCTGGATTGGATTACAGGGTGAAGGTGGGTCTCCAAACAAACGAACCAACCAACAAACCAACCCCTAGACTGGACAGGCGGCTCAGCACTTCACTTGCAGAGGACCAGGCTTCCCAGCACCCACATCATAGCTCACAATGGTAACTCCACATCCCGGAGGTCCCACACCCTTTTCAGAACCTCAGGGCACCAGGCAAGCCTAAGGCACATTATACATAAACACACATAAGGAGAACACTCAAAATATAGAATTTTGAACTAATGTGCGAGGGGCTTTGGGTTCAATTTCTAGCACCACAAACTTTTTTTCCATATGAGCTTAATTACTGAATTATTCTGGAATGATGCAAATGGGGCTAATTTCTTCTTTACTTTTCTTTCTTTTTTAAAAAATTAATAAATTTATTTATTTATTATATGTAAGTACACTGTAGCTGTCTTCAGACACCCCAGAAGAGGGCATTAGATCTCTTTAGAGATGGTTGTGAGCCACCTTGTGGTTGCTGGGATTTGAACTCAGGACCTTCAGAAGAGCAATCGGTGCTCTTAACCGCTGGGCCATCTCTCCAACCCTCTTTTTTTTACTTTTCTTTTAAAAAATTACTTATTTATTGTGTGTATACAAGACCCACCAGAAAAGGGCATGGGATCCCATTATAGATGGTTGCGAGCCACCATGAGGTTGCTGAGAATTGAACTCAGGACCTCTGCAAAAGTAGTCAATGCTCTTAACTGCTGAGCTTCTCCAGCCACAGGGACTAATCTTTTAGCCCCAGGTCCTGAAGTTCCAGATCTGGCTTTGCTATTCTTCCAAGAACCACCACCCTGCTTCACGACTCCTACCTCTGGACATCTAGAAGTTTAGCAGTCTTCCTGCTCCCAGTTCCCCCTCCCTCAGGCCAGCTATACTCCTGGTCAGATCAGTTTTCAGACATAATCCTTTCAATCGTGGCAGTCTTGTGCTCAGCTTTCAACAGGTGCGCTTAGACTCTCTGGCGGCATCCGGTCCTCCCGCCTTGATGAGAACTCCCGCCATTCTGCTTTTGTGGATCCTCAACTCTGTGACTGAAGCTACCGAGACCACTCCACTCCATCTCCTTTCCACCTCGTACTCTGGGGGCTTCCCTTTGTCTACAAGGTCCTTGCTCTCAGTCCTGCCCACGAACACCCTGCCTAGGCTTCAAACTCAAGCTTAGATTTTCACCAAAGCCTTCTCTGCTCACCCCAAGTAGAACAGATATTTCTGGCCTGTATAAGGAGCTTAGCCAAATTATTTCAGAGGAGAGGAGAGAAGAGTTAGTATCTATCTTTCAGGATTGGCACTTTATTATTGTCTCTAATAACTGCCTTTTCCCTGTGTTGGTATCGAACACCCTTGCTGGATACCAGTTATGTGATGCACACATGTCCAAACAGAAACTTAAGGCATTGCAAGTTTGTTTCTTTGACTCTCCTTTTCACTACCAGGAAGACATTCTGCCTGGTGCTGCTCCTGCAGCCCAGATTCGGGGGTAAAAGGCCTAAAGAAGAGCAGTCAGTGCTCTTAACCACTGAGCCATCTCTCCAGCCCCACTTTTTATTTTTCTTTTAAAAAATAACTTCTTTGCCGGGCGGTGGTGACACACACCCGTAATCCCAGCACTCTGGGAGGCAGAGGCAGGCGGATTTCTGAGTTCGAGGCCAGCCTGGTCTACAGAGTGAGTTCCAGGACAGCCAGGGCTACACAGAGAAACCCTGTCTCAAAAAAACCAAATCCAAAAAACCAAAAAAAAAAAAAAATTACTTCTTTAAAAGTACATACACTATAAACAAAATATTAAAATTCGTTGCAGGAGCCATCAAGACTTTGGGAGCCAATTGTTAGCCTGACAAAGCTGACTATGGCAATTTAATAAGTGTGTGTGTGTGTGTGTCTTATACAGTAACAAATTGCACTCGCTAAATGATAAATTGTATTTATGTCATCATTTTCAAGGTCAATGCTTTTGTTACACCTTACCTTCTTAATATATGTCATTAGTAATCATCAAAGTGACACTCCTGCACATTTAAGTTCATCCTTATGAACTCCTAATATAGAGTATGATTGAGAACTGTCAAGGACCTAATGGCCCTGCAGTCCCCTGATACCGAATGGTCACGTTTGCCTACACTAAATGGTGGTAATGAATGCTAGAGAGAGTCTTAAGCAAATCTGTCCTTTAAATGTATGCGATGTGGAGTTGAGTGTTCATTCCGGATAATTTGATCACTGTGGGTAGCTAATGGCTCACTAATGCAGGCCCAGAAAATGTATCCCCTCTCATCCCTCTGCCCCTCCCTCTTGCTGAAATAGGAAGCTCATGGCCTCTTGGGTCCAGCACAAGCCCGCACAGAGGACCATAGAAGGCAGATTGGCACAAGGGAATGGCAACTGACAGAGGTAGCAGGCTGTAGGTCCGATTTTAGCTATCATGGTGAGGTTAGACCAATTCATTACCTTCTTCTGGCTTCAAGTCCTTCATTGAAGAGTCTCCGATGGAGTTAGAGTCTAGATCGATAGAGTCTGGAAGGTCTGCCACCAATGTATTTACAAAATAAACTGATGCATTGGAGCAAATGGATCCTAACTGTAATGGTTTTTAACCAGATTGCAGTAGCACAGGTTGGGGTACGTAAGCTCTCTTTCCCTGGGGGGATTTTTGGGACCAGGGTCCTTCCATTTTGTGGCACTGCCATTTCTTAGGTCCTTGTTCTTTTGGGGGGATGAGGCTAGATTACCACTTAGGGGTCCATCTGCAGGAAGGGGAGGAGTATGTGGGGGAGGAGCAAGGGGAGGGGCATGTGGAGGAGGAGCAAGGGGAGGAGCATGTGGAGGAGGAGCAAGGGGAGGAGCATGTGGAGGAGGTGCTCTTTGTTCCCCAGCTGGGCAGGCTTCCTTTACTCAGTCATCTCCAACTGAAAGAGCAGTAAAGGTAGGGGAGATGTGGGGTCTGAAAGAAGAGGAACACCAGGCTCTGTCTTGTATATTCTATGCTAGGGTCTAAAAGGACCCTGAGAAAATGAAAACAGACCTTGACCTCTGTTACGGGGCTGTATGTGTGCGATGAATATGTTGGAAGACCATGGGCAGGAGGGTGGAAAGTTACTAAAGCCGAGTTTCTAAAGCAGTTACTAAGAAAGGTGGTGCCGATGCTTCTATATCAGAGGGTGGTCCACCCATTCTACACCATGGAATCATTTGGTATCTCAGAAAACCCCTTTCCAGAAGAATAGTTTTAAATGCATAAGTAAAATATGTACAATTACAGGCCAGAGAGCTAGAGCGGTGGTTGAGTGCTTGCTGTCCCTACAGAGGACCCAGGTTTGGTTCCCAGCACCCATGCTAGGTGACTCACAACTGCTTGTAGCTCTAATTCCAGGGGATCTGGTGCTCTCTGGCCTCCACAAGCATCTGCACGCATGTAGTCCACACAAACTCACGTAAGCACACATACGCGTACACATAAATAAAAGAAATAAACACTCAGGCGTGTGAACAGTTACAAAGCAGACATGTTTATGTATGGTTATCAGAACATTAAATCACTGTGCTACACTCTGTGGTGGACATGGAGCTATCCCTTCAGGGAGGACATGCTCCGGTGTTGGAGAGCTCTCCTTTGACAGGCTCCGAGCTGTTCAGATCTCCAGGGATGGCCTCGGCCACGAAAGTCCCCTGCTTCAAGTGGACACGGTGGTGCATGCCTGTAATTCCAATACTCGTGAAGTAGAGACAAGGAATCAGAACCTCAAGATCAACCCAGGCTATTGAGTAAGTTTGGGGCCAGCCTGGACTACATGTACCCTATCTCAAAAATGAACAAATAAATGAATAAAACAAAACAATAAATAAATAAAAACTCCCCTGTCCTAGGAAACCCTATATTCAATGACTGATAATGTGAGTGAACAAATGGGTCCTTTGGATCCTGTAACAAACACTCATTACGGAGCATTTTGGCGCTAGCGTAAGCTCTGCCAGGCTGCTTCCTGGTGAGTGGAGGCTCAGCTTTTTCTATCTCCAGCTCGGGTGCGTATTGATGGACAGAGCATTCTAACAAAACATCCTGTATCCCAGACTCACTGCTGCTGAGGACCCTCAACCCAGGGCCATTGGTGTCAGGAATGGTCCAAGAAAGTAAAAGGTAAGATGGTTAGTTGTTAGAGTTAGTCAGTGAGGACCCTGGTACCTGTGGTCGTTTGAACACAGCAGTATAGTTGTTAATGTCACAGGGCACGGTGTGTGGTATATTTGGTGTGGCATGTCAGGTGTCTGGAACACTGACGGGCTCCACACTGGGTGGAGTTGGCTCAGGTCAGCTGAGTAGCACTAAGGGCCAAGCCTCCCAGCAAGGTTGTCAACGGCAAGGTCAGAGCCCTTCTTCAAAAAGGAAGGCATCGTAGGTGGTGCTCCTGGAACCCTTGGATTTCCAGATTCCTTCGACAGCTCTGAGCCTGCAGGAGTGCCCTTGTCCATCTATTTGGGAAGAAAATGCAGACCTCCTCTAGGCTAACATGTAACTTCAAGCAGCGGAATGTCTTGTGAGAGTTCCCCACACTTTCTCCTGGCATAAATACAAACTAAATAAAAACAAGCATGAAGTCCCGGCATACATCAGTCAGGTATGATAATCTAATGAGTAATGGAAGGGAACATGCCCTAAAGGATCTGCAAGACATAACCGGTATGCACCAGCACAAGGGACATGGGGTGCTAAACTTCTTTTTATTATTTTTAATTATATGTGTGTCTGTGTGGGGGTCTGGGTATATGCCTGCAGGTGCCTGCAGAGGCCAGAGGAATTGAGTCCTTCTGGAGCTGTAGTTACAGGTGATTGGGAGCTACCTTGTGTGGGTGCAACACACACTCTTAACTCCTCAGTCATCTCTCCAGCCCCAGAACACGTTCCTATAGAGTCATGTCCACTGACGGCCGTGGGCATGATAGGACCCAGAACGACAGAGGGCAGATGTGGCTCTTTGCTGTGTAAGCACAAGGTTAATATTACTTGGTTTGTTGCAACCCGTGTTTATTTCCAGCAAACCACGTTGCTGGCAACCCTCACCCATTGAGACTACAGCTTCTCTATGTTTCTGAGAATCGTACTTCTATATATAAATATACAAGGAAACCGGGCCTGGTGATACATGCCTGGAATACCAGCTCTTGGGAGGAAGAGTCAGGAAGATCAAAAGTTCACGGTTATACTAGGCCCCCATAGTGAGTCCAAAGCCAATGTAGCTACATGAGACCATATATTTACAAAAAGTAAATACGCAAAGGATAATTAGTACTATCTTTATTAAAGGGTACATGTTATGACCTTTATTTTGTCTCCATCTAGATAGTGGCTCTGACTCATTAGATAGACATGGAACCTCGTCCTACAGTTGACTGACAGGAGTCCCTGGGGTCCTGTGATGGCTTAAATAGGTATGGCCCCCATAGAGTCATGTGTTTGAATGCATGGCCCCTGGGGAGCAGCACTATTAGGAGGTGTGGCCTTATTGGAGTAGGCGTGGCCTTGTTAGAGGAAGTGTGTCACTGTGGAGGCAGGCTTTGAGCTTTGAGGTAGCTTCTGCTCAGGCTGCATCCAGTGTGACACGGTCTCTCTTTGCTTGGGATCAAGATATAGAACTCTCAGCTCCTTCTCCAGCACCATGTCTGCCTGTGTACTACCATGCTTCCCACTATGACAATAATGGACTAAACTTCTGAAACTGTAAGCCAGCCCCAATTAAATGTTGTCCTTAATAAGAGTTGCCCTGGTCATGGTGTCGGTTCACAGCAGTAAAACCCTAACTAAGACAAGTCTATAAGCCTGATTCCCATGGTTCCCATGTAAAAAATTGAGATCGATATACTCAAAAGTTGAGCATCTGTACCACGTCCCTGGTTAACACACACACACACACACACACACAGTTGGAAAGTCCCTACTCTTCTGCACTCTATGACAGCCTACTAAGAGAGAAGCAAATGGGACAGCTGAGGAGATCGATGCTCCCCTCAGGGTTGTGGAGGAGGCAGGAGTGGGGTTCCCTTCAGAGCTCCGTCCAATCACCACTCTGCCTCACAAAGCACAGGATCTAAGATGACACAGCAGCAGCAGCCTGAGAGCCCGGCAGGCCAGAGGCGCTGTCTTTGCTGGGAGAGATTAATAGTTTCAGATACATGTTGTGTAGCTGCTGGGAATCTATCCCATCCTCTCCCTGTCGGAAAGGAAGATCTCAAACGTTTGCAACCCGACTGTGCTAAATTTTCCAGACTGTGCTAGAATTTAGTCTGTAGAACTTTTCCCCCGATTATTATTACTTAACTTAAAATCTTTGTAATCCTTGCTGGCTTAGAATTCACGATGTACAACAGGCTGGCCTCAGATTATAACAACTCTCCTGCCTCTGCTTCCTAAATTCTGCGATTGCAGGTGCACACCACTCCGGTCAGGCTGGGTGTCTTGCTGTTCATCTTCAATCCCTTCACCACCTGTTCAGTGCTAATGGCGCCAGGCTCAGTGAGCGACTCATCCTAGCGGTGAGGCTTTGTTAAGCAATGCTCTGAAGTGAGCTTGAGAAGGCAGAGGCTTTCCCTGTTGGTTCTGGTGTGGCCAGCGCTTGCTTCTTCTTACAGGATGCCAGGGGTGCTCTAAGCCCAGCTGCACACCCAGTGCCTGGTGTCTACCTCACTGTGCCTTTCCTGATGAGGGCATGCGCACTGGGCTTGGCACTGCCGACAATCCAGCTTCCGAGCTGTCTGCTTCTGTGGTGCCCTCGCCCTGCCTGCTTTGGCTTGCCTGGAGCGGTATCTCTAGGGACTTTCTCTACCCAGATACTGCCACCCCAGGGTTCACTCTGCCCTAATGTAGGCGGGCTCTTGAGAGTGACCTTGGACATCTGATCCTCCTGCCTCCACCTTCCAAGTGCTATCATAACAGGCGTGAGCTACACAGCAATAATGGTTAAAACATGATGTCAAAAACTGAGCCTGGGGCCTTGTGATCGCTAAGCAGGCATCTCCCAGCTAAGTTATACCTCCAACCTGAGAAGAGTCTCTGTGTGCTGTGCATGTGTTTTTTTGTTGTCGTGTGTGTGTGTGCGCGCGCGCGCGCACCTATACATTTATGTGTGTAGAGATGTCAAGTCCTCAATTGCTTTTCTGCCTCATAGGTCTCTCACTGAAACTTGAGCTCGCCAATTGGCTAACTGGCTTCGAGGATCCACCCAACCTTCTGCCTCCCGCTAGGCGCTGAGGTTCCAGGATTCTCCAGCACATCTGCATTTTATATTTTGGTGCTAGGGAGCTGAGCTCAAGTCTCGGTGCCGGCATGGCAAGTACTTTACCAACCGAGCCGTCTCTCCAGCCCAAAGATTCTTTTTAACTGAAGTCTTAAGGGTCAAATTACTTTGTGGTTTCTGTTTCCTGTTTGAGCCTGATGCAAAGGGATCTGTGTCATCTGCACATTCTTCAGAACTTTACTCGGGCACACTATCCAATGACACTGTTCTCAATGTGCTGTACGAAGGTGGGTCTGATGAGGTATGCCTATAATCCGACCTCAGGACCCGGAGACAGGAGGAACACTTGTTCAAGGTCAGTCGGGGCTTACATAGTGAGAGCCAGGTTTGCCAGGGTCACAGAGCAAGACTCGGGTCTCAACAAAACAACAACAGAAAGGGCACACAAAAAATGTGTCAGATGAGAGGAAAAAAAAAACACATTAAAAGTGTCAGTAAGTTACACAAATTCCAGATGAAGGTGGATAAATCAAAGCATCGCATGTCAAAGTGATTCGCATGCAGGCATAGGACCTGAATTTGGATTTTCTGTAAAACGCCAGTAACTTAGGGTTTTCTTTCCCTTCCTTTTTTTTTTTAAAAGATTTATTTATTTTATTATATGTAAGTACACTGTAGCTGACTTCAGACACACCAGAAGAGGTCGTCAGATCTTATTCTGGATGGTTGTGAGTCACCATGTGGTTGCTGGGATTTGAACTCAGGACCTTTGGAAGAGCAGTCAGTACTCTTAACCGCTGAGCCATCTCTCTAGCCCTAGTTAGGATTTTTCTTGTTGTGAAGAGACACCATTGCCAAGGCAACTCTTTTTTTTTTTTTTTAATTTTATTCCTTTGATGTGGATTGGTGTTTGGCCTATATGTATGTGTGAGGGTGTCAGATCCTGAAGTTACAGCTGTGAGCTGCCATGTGGGTGCTGGGGATTGAACCTGGGTCCTCTGGAAGAGTAGCTAGTGCCCTTACACGGATCCATCTCTCCAGCCCCTCACCCCCAACCACAGCAACTCTTATAAAGGAAAACATTTAACTAGGGCTAGCTTACAGTTTCAGAGATTTCGTCCATTATCCTCAGGGTGGGAAGCATGGCCTTGTGCAGGCAGGCAGGCAGCAGCTAGAGGAGCCCAGAGTTCTACGTCTTGATCTAAAGGCAGGAGACTGTGAGCCACACTGGGCATAGCTTGAGCATAGGAGACCTCAAGGCCCGCCCCCAAAGTGACACACTTCCTCCAACAAGGCAACACTTCCGCATAGTGCCACTTCCCATGGACCAAACATTCAAACTCATGAGTCTATGGTGGCCATTCCTATTCAAACCACCCCAGCCAGATACTGCATGGTGCACTTATGATTCCAGCACTGGGGAGGCAGAGGCAGAAGGATCCCCGAGATTTGCTGGTCAGTTAGTCTTGCTGAATCCGTGAGCTTTAGGTTCAATGAGAGACTCTGCCTCAAAAAATAAGGTTTAGAATGAAAAAGGGAGACCCACCAATATTGACCTCTGGCTTCTATACACATGTATGTAGACACACACACACACACACACACACACACACACACACACACGACAAACCAGTAATAATTTTAGGGGTCTGGTTTGAGCATATACTCCAAAGACAGTGCAATTACTAAATTTTTTTTAAAGATTTATTTATTTATTGTATGTATATGAGTACACTGTAGCTGTACAGATGGTTGTGAGCCATCATGTGGTTGCTGAGAATTGAACTTTGGACCTCTGCTTGCTCCAGCCCAAAGATTTATTGATTGTTATATGTAAGTACACTGTAGCTGTCTTCAGACACACCAGAAAAGGGTGTCGGGTCTCATTACTGATGTTTGTGAGCCACCATGTGGTTGCTGGGATTTGAACTCAGGACCTTCAGAAGAGCAGTCAGTACTCTTAACCTCTGAGCCATCTCTCCAGTCCTGAAATTACTAAATCTTAAAGACCATCCTTGATCTCAAAAAAGTGAAAAGCTTTTAGAGTGCTGGTATGATACTCCAAATGAAAGGTAAAATTGTGTGTGTGTGTGTGTGTGTATGTGTGTGTGTGTGAGAGAGAGAGAGAGAGAGAATGTGTATGTGAGCATGTGTGTGTGTGTGTGTGTGTGAGGGAGAGAAGATGTGTGTGTGTGTGAGAGAAAGAAAATGTGTGTGAGTGTGTGTGAGAGAGAATGTGTGTGTATGTATGCGTGTGTATAAAAGAGAGAGAATGTATGTGTAAGCATATGTGTGTGTATAAGAGAAAGAATGTGTGTGTAAGTGTGTGTGTGTGTATGTGTGTGTGTGTGTGAGAGAGAGAGAGAGAGAGAATGTGTATGTGAGCATGTGTGTGTGTGTGTAAGGGAGAGAAGATGTGTGTGTGTGTGTGAGAGAGAAAATGTGTGTGTGAGTGTGTGTGAGAGAGAATGTGTGTGTATGTATGCGTGTGTATAAAAGAGAGAATATGTGTGTAAGCATATGTGTGTGTATAAGAGAAAGAATGTGTGTGTAAGTGTGTGTGTAAGTGTGTGTGTGTGTATGTGTGAGAGAGAGAGAGAGAGAGAGAGAGAATGTGTATGTGAGCATGTGTGTGTGTGTGTGTGTGTAAGGGAGAGAAGATGTGTGTGTGTGAGAGAGAAAATGTGTGTGTGAGTGTGTATGAGAGAGAATGTGTGTGTATGTATGCGTGTGTATAAAAGAGAGAATATGTGTGTAAGCATATGTGTGTGTATAAGAGAAAGTGTACAGAGCCATATTGGGGCAGTCTTGCACTTGGTCAGAGTTTGACTTTGGTCAAGGTTAAATTCTCCCAGTTAGCCAGGATTCTGCTCCACTTAGGGTGGAGCGCACGTAGTAAAGGTTAAGTTCATTGTTCCTCCTGGTATAGGGATTCCTGAATTAAACAGGTGACCCACCCAGCTGCCGGAGCAGTCAAGACGAAGACCTCCAAGAGAAGCTAGACAACTTCCACCGGAACTCAGCCTGGAGTCTGGGGGGAGGGTTTGCCCAAACTGTTAAAAGGTCCGGCGCCATTAAAGTTTACGGCTTTGATCAGTGAACATTGACTTAGCCGTACTTTTCGCCGCTCTTCCCTATGACCCCAAAATTCTCTCAACAGGTAACCCAGTTTACATGTAGCTGCTGGCGGCTACAAGAAAGAATGTGTGTGTAAGTGTGTGTGTGTGTGTGTGTGTGTGTGTGTGTGTGCGTGCACATGCACGTGCCCATGGGCATATGTGCAGAGGCAAGAACAGGCTGTCAGGTGGCTTCCTATGTCTCTTTCCACTGTTCTGCCTTGAGAGAAGGTCTCTCACTGAAGCACAGCTTGCTGTTTTGGGAAGGCTGGCCGCTGTTGAGCTCTCAGAAGCCACCTGTCTGCTGCACACACACATGCTTGGGTGCAGACAAACCCAACCATGCTAGGCTTTTTATGTCAATGCTGGGGGTTCAAACTCAGGTCCTTGGGTTTGCAGAGAAAGCATTCTTACTGAGACATCCCCTTGTCTCCCAAAGTGAAATTCCAGTGTATAAAATTATTTTTAAAAATACTGTATAAAATTCCCTCAAGCTCTCCATATGTGGTGCTTATAAAACATGAATGAATTTTGAGTTTCAGCTTGGCTCCCATTCCTAAGACATCTTATTATCATGACTGTACAAATATTCCCAAATCCAAAGTAACCTGAAATTGATACATTCTGGTGTCAAGAATTTTGGATAAAGAACACACAGTTTATATTTCCCATTGCTAAAGGGAGAAGGACATGTAGGAGTACTCTCTAGAGATTGGAGACAGCACATTCCATATCTGGGGATGCTGTTTTGATCAATACCCAATCCACATAAAAGGCTGTCAGGGTTGAGCAGAACTCCAAGAAGGAAGGACTCTGCAGCAAGAACATCAACTGTTCAATTTTATGTTGTCAGTATCATGGTGTCTGTGAGACTAGAAGTAGCCACCATGACAGGGTATTGTGTGGTGCTTGTACTGTGACCCAGAGTGAGAGTCACTATATCAGTGCCAGTCTTTGATGTCTCAGAGCAAGACTGTGTCCCCTGCAGCAGGGCACATATATCTTTTGGAGAAACAACTGGCATGCTGTTGAGCGCTGGTAAAAGCACAGTGCCTGACTGTGGAATAGCAAATGACCTACCTATACCTCATTAGCTGGGGTTTGTCGGACCAGCCAAATCACAAGGATGGGTGGACTGAGGCTCAGTCGTTGATAGATGTGGGTGTTGCATTGGAGCTGGGTGCAGAGCAGGAGCAGAGGGCGCAGGCCATCGCGTGTGACACTTCTTGGATCCCTCCTTTCTACCCAGCAGAGCCTCACCGCATTCCTGCCCCTTGCACATACCGGTGGCTACATCAGAATCCCATTCATCTAGCTGAAGGAAGTTCTGCATATGGGGTGAGTTGATTCAGTATATGGGCATTACTGGATAAGAAATAGACTCTAGGTTAACTAAAGAGCATCATATTGGGAGATAGTGACAAGGGCATCTCTTCCCAAGGTTCCTGGCTCAACCATTTTGCATAGGCAGTGCAGCTGAAGGGTAGTTAGCTCAGTGGGTGCTTCCTGCTGAGCCTGACTAGCCCAGTTCTATACTCAGGACCTATATAGTGGAAGGAGAGAAATGACTCCCAAAAGTTGTTCTTTGACCTTCACACATGTGTCTTGGCACACACAAACACACACACATACACACACACACACATGCAAGTCAATGTAATATTTTTTATATGGGGTTTAAGGTTAGAAGATGTACAAACTCAAAGCCTGAGCAGTTGATCACAGATCACGGACTGGTGGCAAGGAGCACTTTGAGGCCCGTTGAGGTCAGAAGTGTGTAGCATGCTGTGGGCTGGGTCTTGACTGAATAAAAAGGAGAAAGTGACCTGAGTTCGAACATTCCTCCCTCTCTGTTTCCTGGCTTTGATGTAGTGGGATTCTCTGCCTTAGGTCCCATGCCTTCTGTGTCCATGATACATTGTAAATGCTCCAGCCGTATCCATGATATAATGTAAACTCTCCAGCCTGTTCCCTTAGACTTCCCTCACGTTTGCCTTCTACAAGGTGTTTTGTCACAAGATAAGCTACTAGTGCCCCTGGCTCCTTTCTTTATTAATGTGTGTGTTGTTGAGTCAGGTGTTAGCTGAGGTCACCCTGTACTGTACCCGTAACCTTCAGTGTTCTGAGAAAAGCCAACAGAGCCCAGGCTGACCTCAAACTCTTCAGCCTCCTGCCTCTCAAGTGCTGGGGTTGCAGGAATATGTCGTCAAGCCCAGCACCTGGATGCTTCTTGGTCCACCCTTGCCCAGCTGACACTGTTGAAGGACAGGCATCATCAATCGAACCTGAGAAGGTAGAGACTTTAATAAATTACTACAAGTGTATATCTTACAGTAGAGAAGATGCCTCATCTTATAGTTGCAGAAGCTACAGTGGGTCCCGTGGACCTCCCCCTGGCAGGTCTAGAGGACGCTCTGCTTCTGTGGCCTTCCAGCTCTGGAACAGCCCGAGTTCAAGGCATGTGGCCTCTAGCCAGAATGGCACCAGTCCGGTGTCTGCTTCTGTAGTGATGTCTCCTCACTAGACACTCCAGTCTCCCTCTCCTACTTGTCTAGACCCCGTGACTACATCAGTCCATCCACACGACACGGAAAAACACCCCATCCCCCACTTTAAGCTTGATATTATTTTGTTATTGTTTTCTCTAACACAGAATCTCACAATAGCCAAGGCTGGCTTCCAACTCACAATCCTCCTACCCCAGCCCCCCAAATGCTGGGATTACAGGTGTGCACAACCATGCTTGAGCACACATGACAGTCTTGCTATCATTTTTTTTTTTTTTTACCAAATGTACATATAACTATGGATAGTGGTTATATTTCGACAAGTTTGGCTGAAATGTAATATTTTAATAATGAATGTAGCATTAACAGTACATGTGACTACCATTATAATAAACAATGACAATTACATTACTTTATTACAGAGGGCCTTGTGACCAACTAAATACCAGGAAACCTTGGAGAAGAGCCCAGAAGCTTCGAAGAAGCCATCTCACTTGCTAATTCCAATTACAAATAAGCAGTCTTTTTCTTTGAATGTTTCCTGAAAACACATCTCAAAAAGGCACCTTTCCTGAGACTGATGACAGCTTTCAAAACCTGCATTCCTTTTTTTCTGGTTTTTGCGTTCAGAGGCCCACATTCAGGGAGTGTTTAGACAGTCTGTGCATTTGATCTGCCTGATTGCTAGCGGGAGCTGTGACAAGAGGCCTGACAGCCCTCCCTCAAAGCTAGCTGGGGAGATCCCAGCGGTTGAGAATGCATGGGCGCAAACACACAGCAGCGGCTCAAGAGGCAAAAAGGTCAGGTTCTCTGGGGGTGAGTCTCTTCCTTCTGAGTAAATTGTAATATGATGCCACACCTTTATTCCCCACCGTCAGGAGGCAGAGACAGGTTGATCCCTGAGTTGGAGGCCAGCCTGGTCTACAAGAGAAACCAAAACCACAAAGGAAACAGTTTAAAAGCAAAAGCAAATAAATAAATAAATAAATAAATAAATCATCCACTCATGCGCTCATTTGTAAATATCTCGACGCACAAAGCATGGTGGGTTTGGACTATTATTGTTGTTGTTGTTGTTTACTTGTCACTGATCATGGGATGGACTGAAGGTCCTTGGCCACTTTGACATTTCTGGAATCATTCCCCTCTTTCCCTTAAGTGACCCACAGATGCTGGTCTCCCCAACGCTGTTTACAGCACTGTAATTTCCATCCAGGAGTCGAGGGTGATCCTGGGTAAACGAGTCACCCTGCTGACCTACTTGGCTTTACCTTGATGCTGAATATCCCTGCCTGGGGGAAAGTTCTGCCATTTCTACAAAGGGAGAGCCCCAAACTCAGAACTTACTGAGGATGAGCAGAAATCATCTCTCTTTAGGACTTGCAAAGCCCCTCTCTTTGGAAGAAGTCATCAGAATTCTAAAATGTATCAACACCTAAGAGTCTGCAAGTCTCATGATCTGAAGGCTGTGGTTTGCGTTATTTTACAAGCTATTCTCTATTGGGATAAAAAGCTTTTGCTTACTGCTATTTAAGACAGGCTTTTGCTGGGCAGTGGTGGCCTTTAATCCCAGCACTTGGGAGGCAGAGGCAGGCAGATTTCTGAGTTCGAGGCCAGCCTGGTCTACAAAGTGAGTTCCAGAACAGCCAGGGCTACACAGAGAAACTCTGTCTCAAAAAAACAAAACAAAACAAAAAAAAAAATGGGGGTGGGTGGGTGGAGAGATGGCTCAGCTGTTAAGAGCTGCTCTTTGGAAGGTCCTGAGTTCAAACCCAGCAACCACATGGTAGCTCATAACCATCCATAATGAGATCTGATGCCCTCTTCTGGTGCATCTGAAAATAGCTACAGTGTACGTAATATAATAAATAAATAAATCTTAAAACAAACAAACAAACAAACAAACAAACAAACAAAAGACAGACTTTCAGGTATCTCAGGCTAGCCTGGAATTTACCAAGTGGGCAAGGATGCCCTTGAACTCCTGACTTTCCTGCCTCCTCCTCCTTGCAAATGCTAGTTCTATAGGTCTGCACCACGGCAGCACCTCCTTTCTCAGGAACAATCCCTGACTGTAATTTTTTCCTAGAGAAGGCAGGATGCTAATGCATCATCCTCCCGTAAACATGGTCCTGTCTCTGCAGTTCAGTGAGTGTAGCAGTGATTCGGCCCTCTAGCTGTTCAGTGCAATGACACGGTGCTCTGTCAACCTCATCTTAAAAAAATCTAAAATTAGCTGACAAGGGAGGGTTTCAACTGGATACTGTTAGACATGGGCAGAGTGAGAAGACCTCAGCTGGGCAGAGTGGCACATGCCTGTAACCCCAAGCACCTGGGAGGTACAAGTAGGAGAATGGCAAATTCAAGGCTAGCCTGGGCTACATAAAAGATCCTGTCTCAAAGTATCAGCATCCATTAGAGGTAAGGGCTGGGGGAGAGCAGGCTGATCCTGGTGGCTTTAGGCTTATGTGACACTGTTCCGTGCAGTACTAAGATTGTGGTACACACTCTGACTGTTAGTTCCCAACTTGATGGATTTATGTGTGCATATATGTGTGGTGTGTGCATGCGTGTGGAGGCCAGAGATGAAATAGGTGTCATTCCTTAGGAACTGTCCATCTTGGGTTTTGAGATTAGAGTTTAGGACCTGGGCTTTGATGATTAAGTTACACTGACTGGTCAATGTTTTTGACTACAGGAAAAATGTGACCAGGTCTGGTGTATATCTGCTGCTGTGATGCCCCCACCAAGATGCACTGTACTTTACACCATGAGCTGGAATGAACCCTTTCTTAAGTTTCTTTGTCTGGTATTTTGTTATAGCCATGGAAAAGAAAACCCAGACTAACACACAGGTTGTGACACATTTATCCAGATCCTCAGTGTACACCACAAAGAGAAAGCCCCAGTGTGGACTGTGGGCTTTGGCTGATAATGTCATTTGGAGAGTGTGATGTGTGTACCTCTCTATTCAGGCTGTGCACAGTGGACAAGATGGCCATGCATAGCTGGGACCTATGAGATCTCTCTCCTTGCTGCTCGATTCTGCTGTAGATTTAAAATTGCTCTAAAAACCAATACGGTCTAATTTTAAAATTAAAAGGCAAACGTTAGGAGTGCAGAGTGCTTACCTAGTTTCATGGAGCTGATGTGTATGTCCAGCACTCAGGAGGTAGAGGCAGGAGGATTAGAAGTTCACAGTCATTCTGGGCTACATAGGAAGTTTGAGGTTGGGCCTGGGCTACATGAGATCCTGTCTCAAATTAAATTTAAACAACATTTGTATGAAAAAAAAAAACCCAAAAGTTAATTAGGGGTCAGATACTGTCCGGGCAGTGTGAAATGGTTGGATTCAAACCATCCTGAGTAGCTTGAAAAATCAACTTCTAGCCTCACAGTGTACTCCGCTGTGACAAACCCCCGGTGTGTTCAGGAGTCAGATAGGAGATTTTGCCTCCAGGAGATTGGCTTCTGTTTCATCCAAGTCTGTGGGAGAAACTCTGTGGCTTAAAACAGTAAATGAAGCCTACCGAGGCATCATGCAGTGTTTCAAATCCATCACCGCCCTGGGAGAGCCCTGGGCATCAGCTGTTCCAGTCGTTTCTCTCTCCCTGTGCACGGAAATGTTTGTAGCAGCATTCTGCCAGACGGCTCTCACAGCTCATGTCTGGGCAGATGTTGGGGGTGGGGGAGGGGCCGCAGTTGTGACAGCTAATGTCAGCTTCTTCCACCTGGGGGTGTGGAGCAATGGAGCTGACAGCTGGGGCAGTAGAGAGAAGCCCCTGGGCTTCCAGGTGCACCGCAGGGGGCTGATTCTGTTAACCCAGTCCGGTTTGCCTTGCATAGAGAATGAATAGCAAGTCGCCATGATTGATATCCGTGGCCTAATGCAGGATCTGGAATGCGGCTTTATAATGTGATTTCCTTTAGCTCTAGCCTTCAATTCACGGGCATCTCTAGATTCCTTCTTGCCTCTCTTCCATCTTCCTGGAAACTCTAGGTATGTCCAGCTTCCAGCCTGTGGACTGAATGCCCCCTCCGCCCATGGTAGCTATGCATGCAATATAACATTCATAAATTTACTGAAAATGTTAGATTTTTCTTGCACATGTTTTTAAACACATCGATAAGAACATTGCATTGAAATGTCACAAACTTAGACATTTCTGAAGTGAGCTATGCTAGGGGTCATAGATAGTACTTGGTATCTAAAGGCTCCTGTTTAGTTTTTTTTTTTTTTCAATATAGTCAATTAGAAAAGATTTGTTTTGCAGGGCGGTAGTGGCGAACGCCTGTAATCCCAGCACTCTGGGAGGCAGAGGCAGGTGGATTTCTGAGTTTAAGGCCAGCCTGGTCTACAGAGTGAGTTCCAGGACTATACAGAGAAATCCTGTCTCGAAAAAAACAAATCCAAAAAAACCAAAAAAAAAAAAAAAAAAGGATTTGTTTTATTTTTAATTATGCATATATGGGTACATGTGAGTGCAGTTGCCCTTGGAGGCCAGAAGAGGGCATCATATCTCCCGGAATTGGAGTAGTAGGTAGTTGTGAGCCCACCAATATGGCCACAGGGAATTTAGCTCAGGTCTTCTGCAAGCGCAGTATATGGTTTTAACTGCTAAACCAGCTATCGTGTCTCAGTAGGTTTTGTTTGTTTGTTTGGGTTTTATTTAATGATGGGGCTTCACACAGATGTAGCCAAGGATGACCTTGAACTCAGCGATCCTCCACTTCTTCTTCCAGGGAGCTGGATTTATAGATGTAACTCTCTCAGGGTCAAATGTCACTGCCTACATGCCATTGGGGATGATGATGGGACCCAGGGCCTCATGCATGGTCAGGCAAGCACTCTATTCCCTCAGCCAAGTGAAACTCCTGTGTTAACTCTAAAACAGCGCTTGCAGGGAGAATTCAGAAATGAGGGAGCTGGTAGGATTCCCGAATAATCCATGCTGGGGTGCACCACAGCCTGGGAACCCAGAAAACTCTCAATGTAGCTGGAAAGAAACCACCACATAGAAGCCAACAAGTACAGTCTGTCCTCATCCAGGGACATCGTGGAGGAGGTGAGGGGCCACTCTCCACTGTTTTCCAAAAGGCCTGAGTTGTTTAGATGGGAGCAGCTTTTCATTAAACTCCCCAAACTCCCCCTCAAGGCCGCTGTCAAGCGTTATTGGATTCTGAAACGAGGCAGGTGGATCTGAGTGCTGAGGGTGAGGCCTTCTCTTCCTTCTCTTTTCCTGATCACAGCTGAACTCTCAAAAAATCAACACACGTGCATGCATGCGTTTGTGTGTGCACACGCACACGTGTTGATTCTGTTGTAACCAAAACTCACCTCAAAGCCACCATCGGCATCTCAGCTGTGTCTCTAACGCTCTGAGAATTCAGCCGCCATCATTATTAGACACAAATATTCTTTTCCCTGTGTATGTTGCCACCACTTCATCCTCACTTCCCCTTGCCTTAGTTGCATTCTAGGCAAACACTCTACCAAGTGAGCTAGCTATAGTTTCAGTCCCCCTCCTTCCTGAGACAAGATCTTACTTGGTAGCTCAGGCTAGTCTCAAACTCACTATGTGACCCAGACCCCTTGAACTCAAGAACTTTCTACTTTAGCTCCTGAAGAGTAGAAACACACACACACACACACACACACACACACACACACACACACACTATTGTGTCTGCCTCTGGTGGCTTTTTACTTAGGTTCCACATTGCAGTTCACCACTGAGAGAAATCAAGTCAGGAACTCAAGCAGGGCAGGAACCTGGAGGCAGGAGCATGAAGGACCATTGCTTATCAGGTCACTCCTCTTGGCTTGCTCAACCTGATTTCTTACACCATCAAAGACCACTTGCCCAAGGGTGGTACTTCCCTCAGGGATCTGGGCCCACCTGCATCAATTTTTAATCAAGAAAATGCACTTCAGTCTTGCCTTTTAGGAGGGCATTTTCTCAATTGTGAGTTCCTCTTCCTAAATGACTCTGGCTTGGCTGGGCGTGGTGGCACACGCCTGTAATCCCAGCACTTGGGAGGCAGAGGCAGGAGGATTTCTGAGTTTGAGGCCAGCCTGGTCTACAGAGTGAGTTCCAGGACAGCCAGGACCACACAGAGAAACCCTGTCTCAAATAACAAAAAACAAAAAACAAAACAAAAAAAATGACTCTGGCTTATTTCAAGTTGATGTAAAACTAACCATGACACTATCTTTCTCCACCTACCATGGCCACCAGCTTCCCCACTCTAGGGTTACCCCATCCCTCGTATTGCCTAGGCTCAACAGACAAGAGTGCCTATCTGAGGGAGGCATCAAAGGACCTGGGTTTGATTCTCTAACTCTTCCTAAATGGGTGCTTGGCCATAAAGGCCTTCTGTCCCAGCAGGAAGATTAGGAACTCAAGGTCACCTCAGCCTAAGCTAGCTCTTGGTCCACCTGAGCTATAGGACACCTTGCCTCAAATCCATTGGAATGGAAAAGTTAAGTAGAAAAAAAAGTTAAAGTGGTATCTTCGTGTGTGTGTGTGTGTGTGTGTGTGTATTTCTGGGTGGGGAAAGAACTAGAATGGGTTCAAAGTGAAAAAAATTCCAGAAGCTTTGAATTGATTTCCAAAATTGTCCCATTGAATCCTGCCAATTTACAGATAGGGAAACTGAGGTCCAAAGAGAAAGGCCCAGGATTTATTCAGTGGTGGTAGTATATTTTAAACTCATGTAGGGATAACCTCTTGCGTACTGTGTAAAAGCATCACCTGTCAATAAACATCTGGTGGCCAATAAGCTGAGGGAGGATTAGAAGGTAGGACGTCCAGCAGGGAAACAGAGGAACCCTGGGAGATAGTCAGGCACAGGAGGATTCACAGCCAGGACTTGGAGGAAGTCAGACATATGAAACATATGAAACCAGCCATGTAGCCATGTGGCCCACATAGAGTAGAAGTATAAACGGATTAGTTGAGTTACAAACTAGTTAGGGAACAGCCTAGCTTAAGGCCTCAGCATTATTTCATAAATAAATAAGCCTCCGTGTCATTCGGGAACTGGGGTGGACATAGTAAAAACCCAAATGGTCACAAACTGAGGCGTCAACCTTCTCAGGCCTGGTTCCTTCTTCTGTCTAGCTGAACTTGGCTTCTGTAAACTAGAAGGCTCTAGCCAAATGGTAGAGGCTGTTTGTCTCTAGGATATCTGGCAATGCCTGCAGATACGTTAGCTGTCCTGATAGGAAGTGTAAAGGCCACAGGTGACCAGGGATCAGAGGTATGACATCATTCACTTTGGCGAGTCCCTGCTGTGACTTGTCTCATGGTAATTGTCGCGTGGCTTCTCTGATGGGCATCATTCTGTACGCAGAATGAACTAGAAGGCAGACATTTTGCTTGTTGTCATCTGGGGTCTGGTGGTGGTTTAATTAAGAATGGCTTCCATCAGCTCTTATATATGAATGTTTAGTCACCAGGGAATGGCACTGTTTGAAAGGATTAGAAGGATTAGGGGGTGTGGCCTTGTTTTGTTGGAGGAGGTGAGCTTTGAGGTACCAGGAGCAGTCTCTGTCCCCCTGCATTCGTATCAGCTCTCAGCTACACTGATCCAGCACCTGCCTGCAAGCTACCATGCTTACCACCATGCTGATAATGGACTAACCTCTGAAACCATAAGCAAGCCTGCTGTGAGATGTTTCCTTTTCTAAGACTGCTTTTGTCATGGCGTCTCTTAACAGCAACAGAACAATGACTAAGATGGAATTGGTTTTGTTTTGCTTGTTCCGTCCCCCCAGTGTGAACTTTGTGCTATTTCAATGCTGGGTCAGTTTGGATATGAAGTGTCCCCCACTCACCTAGCTGTGGGGCTATTTTGGAAACTTCTGGAAACTTTAGGAGGTAGAATCTTCTTGGAGAAAGTAGGGTCACTGGGGATGGATCTTTGGAAATATATTGTCTGTGGTCCTTCCTGGTCATGCCCTCTGCTTCCTGTTCACCAAGGAGTAAGGGACAATGCCAGGCATGCACTCCTGCTGCTGAGTGATCTAGTCAAGTGCTCTCCTTCAGAGTCTCGCTCATAATTGGTGCGTAGGTTTCTGAGTACTTCTGCACAATCTCTCCCTGTGGGATACCAAACTCTGGGAAAGCAGACCCTCAATAGCTCTCACCTTGAGAGTTCACTGACCTTGCAGTTTACAACTGAACCACCCCCTTCTTCACATAAGGCTGATCAACTGGTTCTCATCCTGGCTGAACACCTGGGGTTGTCTAGGCAGAACCAGCATTCCAGAAAAGCTGCTGGAAGCCACAGCAGCTTCCGTCCCGGATGACCTTTCCTCCTTCTGTGCTTTTAGCATCCCCCTCAGCCCCTCCCTACTTCCTCTTAAGGAGTGTTCAAAACCAGGCGTTTTGCTTTTCATTAAAGAGGCTTTGACAAGACACCCCCTTTTGCTTGGCCTCGCTCCCTTTTCCCGCCCGTTTCTCTCTTTCAGGCTTGGGTTCCCCTCGGCTCCCCGAATAACTAGGTCCCGCGGGTCGGTACACTCCCCAGACACTGTTCCCTGGCCCAGAGTTAAGATGAGATTCCTATATGCTGAAGCCAAGGCAGGACAGCAGCCTGCTCTCCTCCCCGGAGAACAAACCCAGGCATGGAGCCCTCTTTCCGTGGATCTACCTCCGGTTTTGGGTGGTGTTGCGTGACTACTGCAGACTAGAGGGTTGTAAGGAGAAGTGGCATCCCCAGATGGAGTCACTTGATTGCTGCCCCAGGGCCTCCAGGGTTCTCTCCATCTCCTGAGGTGATTGTGGAAGCTCCAGACCTTCTGCTGATCCTCAGAGGCCATGATGTTTGAGGACAGTGTAGGGCAATGCCCTTGGGATTGGGTTTGTTGGTTACTACACTGTGAATTTGCTTATTTTAAAGATTTATTTATTACATGTGAGTACACTGTAGCTGTCTTCAGACACACACCAGAAGAGGGCATCAAATCTCATTACGGATGGTTGTGAGGCACCATGTGGTTGCTGGGATTTGAACTCACGACCTTCGGAAGAGCAGTAGGTGCTCTTAACCGCTGAGCCATCTCTCCAGCCCTTTTCTGACACAGATATCAACTCACATTCAAAAAGGACACCGATTCAAACCAGCAGGAGGAGTCAGTTCAAAATGTTTGTTTTATCTATCATCTGTCTACCTGCCTACCATTTCTGATTTTTGACACAGAGTCTCACTGTGTAGTCCTGGCTGTCCTGGAATTCAATCTGTTGACCAGGCTGGTCTTGAGTTCACAGAGATCTCCCTGTCTCTGCTTCTGGGTTTAAAGGTGTGCACCACCACGCCCAGCTCAAAGGCAGAAGGTTTTCAAAAACAATGCATAGAGTTCATTAACAATGCTAGAAAACAAAACAAAGCAAAAAACCATAACTTGTGTGTTATATTTTGGTTGTTTACAGATTCAGGACAGTCACACAGAACATGGGCACAGGGAGTACCCTTCTCTCTCTGCCGCAAGATGTGGTGCCCTGGCTCCACAGCTCACAGACAGGCTTTTGTGTCCAACAATAATAGAATCTCAGGCCTGCATGCTTTGTTGGTTTATCCACAATGATGTCTTTCTTTTGCTGGTGGCATTGGGATATGGAATTAAGATTATGAACAGAGTAAAAAGAAAAGATCACACTAGATGATGACAGGCACCAGGGTGTTCTTTTTAAAGACAGCGAGGGTGAGCACCCACTAGATAAACCAGGTGGAGGTGGTCAGCCAGGTTTTCAAGAACCGCTTTAGTCCTGACTTCTCCAGGGATATGACATGTTTTGCTTCAGCATCAGGACCCCAACGTGCCTGAAGATAGCACAAAATTCATTTCCACCAAAGATCGGTCACATGCAATGGTGATGGCTTTTACATGAAAACACAAAAGACAAAAATTATATGTTTATAGAGTTACAGAAATATCTTTGACTTTAAGCCTTCAAAAGTCTGGCACAACTTTTACGATGATGGTGATGATGATGACTATTATGTGTGTGTGTGTGCCTACACACACACACGTGTGTGTGTGTGTGTGTGTGTGTGTGTGTGTGTGTGTGTGTGCTCAGGTATACACACACCACAGCACATACATGGAGTTCAGAGGACAATTCATGTCTATTCTCACTTCCCACTTGTTTGAGATCTGGTCTCTTGTTCACAGCTATGCTCACCGGGGTGGCTTGCAAACTCCCTGGTACTCTCCTGTCTCTATGACCCATCGCTATAGGAATTTTAGGTGTACTATCCCGGTTGGCTACATGTGGCTCCTGGGGATTCAAACTTATGTCTCTCATATTTTTGCGACAAGCACTTTACCTACTAAGTCATCTCCCCTGTGTCTATACCTGTGTCCAGTTTGGAAAGAAAGTGTTTGGGGAAGAACACCTCTAAGAGTTTATTAGCTCTAAAAAGAATGTAGTCCTTTGAAAAGCGTCCTGTGGAGAGGTGAGAATCTGCATTCTCTCCCACACAAAGGCTGCATTTTCCGGGTGAATCAGCTCTCAACACCTCAAGTGTTAAATCCTGAAGTACCACTCTCCATCTGGGCTGGTTGCTGAAGAGTCAGGCCATAGCAGCATCTCAGAAGGCAGTGGGAGCTTCCCAGGGCTCCTCAGTGTGAGCCACAGGGGCTGGGCAGGTCGGGGGTCAGGGGAGAAGGCAGAAGCTGGGGTTAGAGGAAGGGAGACGGTCACATGGCACATGGGATTCTGCCTGCCCATTTTCATGTGCAACAGAACCAGGCCACCAGCCCGATGCGGGATGCTGCAGACAGACACCTACAGTCTGGTTTTCTGGGACCCTTTCTCCTTCTCAAGGACAGGGAGGCCCTTTTATTTTGATGCTTTGAGCTTTTTGGCTCTGGAGGGCTCCTGTTTGGCTATCCTCTCTCTGGTCATGCAAATGAGCTCATAATCCGTATATAGTCTATTTCTAAGGTTTTTCTAGTTGGAGCTGGAAGAGGCTCTGCCCTTTGCTGGCCACATGGCCAATGCGCTCACATAACTGTAGATATTCCTGCAGCCCAGTGGGCACAGAAAATCCAGGTAAGTGGGTGGCAGGGTTTGAGCCTGGCTGAGTTTTCCTGCCTTCCCTGCAGTCTGCCTCAAGCCAACTCCTTCCCCTCCATCCGGCAAAGCTACACGTGGTGGAGGCTCAACTTTGGGTGAGCAGGCAGGAAGACAGGCTGGAAGTATCCAGTATGCGAAACTAAACCCAAGCTATGGGAGCTGTGGTCAAGTTGAGGGGCCACAGGGTAGGGCACCAGAAATACAGCCCTCCGGAGAGAGGAGTTCTTAAAGAATGACTGAAATCAAGACAAAAGGGGCTGGGGAGATGGTAAGGTGTGCGCTTTCCATGCAGGAGGGCATGAGTTCGGTTCCCAGCACCTATGTAAAAAGCCAAGCTCGGTACAGCTGAAATCCCAGCACTGGGGAGGTAGAGACAGGAGCTTCTCCAAGGCTTGCCAGCCAGCCTGACCAAAGGGACAAGTTCCAGGCTCAGGGAGGGATCTTGTCACAAAAATTAAGATGGAGAGTGGCTAAGGAAGACAGACAATGGAGACTGTTAGCTTACACACACACACACACACACACACACACACACAAATTATAAATAAGTAAAAAGGAAAAGAGATAGGATATGGTGGTTGCCTGGCCCATGAGAAATGACACTATTAGGAGGTGTGGCCTTGTTGAAGTGGGCGTGACCTTGTTGGAGGAAGTGCATCCATGTGGGGATGGGCTTTGGGGGGGGGCGTATGTTAAGCTCCGCCCAATGTGTGGAAGGGAGTGTCCTGCTGCTGCCTTTGGATCAAGATGTAGAACTCTGGCTCCTCTAGGAACATGTCTGCCTGGACACTGCCATCCTCCCACCAAGATGACCATGGACTGAACCTCTAAAACGGGAAGCCAGCCCCAATTAAATTTTTTTTTTTAATAAGAGTTGCCTTGGTCATGGTGTCTCTTTACAGCAGTAAAACCCTAACTAACACATAGGATTATAGCCAAATTCTAGGAAAAGAAGACAGTGGGGAAAACTGAAAGAAAGGCAAAAAGAGAACATGAAAGTGTGCAGAGAGAATTCTCCTTCTCCTTCTTAGTCACCATGTTGGTGCTGGGAACTGAGCCTGGGTCCTCTAGAAGAGCAGCTAACGCTCTTAACCTCTGAGCCATCTCTCCAGCTCTGCTGACAGACATCTTTTAGAACAAATTGGGTTTCTTTGCTAAGAGTGAGACGTCCCAGAAAGTTAAAAGCAAACTGTATCCAGACAAGATCCTGACCAGATGCAAGGGTCTGAAGAAGCAAGAACAGAAAGGAACCAATGGCTTTGAGTGAACTGAAGAAGGGTGGTCTGTACTCAGGGGAGGGGACAGCGCCCTGAAGGAAGCACCCTGGAGATCCACCCCTGCACCTCAGATTCCTCTCTCAGCTCCACGTACCTCCAACTATCCCATCTGTTTGGACTCTGATCCTTCTTGTGTCCTGTGTTCTACCATGAATTGAATGGTTGATGGGGCCTGGGAGATTGGCTGAAGGGGACATTTAACCCTTCCTATGCTGTACTCTTCCTTTCTCCTGTTCACAAGGTCCTATCTAGTGACCCTGTCCACATTGGGCTTTCTGGGTTCTACTCTGAGTTGTGAACAATGGAGCTGATGAACATGTGACCAGCAGGTCCCAAGGGCCGGGGCCCTAGGGAAGAGTAAGTTGCCATCCGAGAGGTTGGGCCTTTGAGGGCTGAGCTGGGAGATGGCAGTCCAGAGTCAAGGAAATGCAATGCAGGAGTAGTGACACAGCGCTATAGTCAAGGCAGGTGGTCTCAGTGAGATGGAGGCCAGCCTGGTCTACATAGAGAGTTCCAGGTCAGCGAGGGTTGCACAGTGAGACCTTGTCTCAACAAATCAAAAACCAAACAGCAAGACAAAATAAAAATCCCAACTGTACTGGCTGGTTTGTGTGTCAACTTGGCACAGGCTAGAGTTATCACAGAGAAAGGAGTTTCAGTTGGGGAAGTGCCTCCATGAGATCCAGCTGTGGGGCATTTTCTCAATTATTGATCAAGGGGAGGACTCCTTGTGGGTGGTACCACCTTTAGGCTGGTGCTCTTGGGTTCTATAAGAGAGCAGGCTGAGCAAGCCAGGGGAAGCAAGCCAGTAAGAAACATCCCTCCATGGTCTCTGCATCAGCTCCTGCTTCCTGACCTGCTTGAGTTCCAGTCCTGACTTCCTTTAGTGATAAATTGCAATGTGGAAGTGTAAGCTCAATAAACCCTTTCCTCCCCAACTTGCTTCTTGGTCATGATGTTTGTGCAGGAATAGAAACCCTGACTAAGACACCAACTGGTCTGAATAAAAACCCTTATCTCTATAATTTGTGTCTGCTGGGGGTTGAGTGGAGAATTGCTTTGAGTTTGAGAGCAATCTTGACAATAT